>NC_083223.1:261392595-261714126 GCF_032191835.1 Heteronotia binoei
TTTTTAAAAAAAAGGTTAACTTGGCCATGCTCCTGTTGCCTTTGATACCAGTCCTGCACAGACAGATTTATGAGGTAAAGTTCTTCTAGCAACTTCTTTGCCTCTGTCACCCCCAGCAGTGTTCTGGCTCCGCTGGTGGACCTCCTGATGGCACCTGGGTTTGGACTGCTGGACAGAGTGTTGGACTGGATGGGCCTGACGCAACAAGGCTTCTCTTATGTTCTTATGGGGTATGCTGTAGGGGAACCCAGGGACAGTCATCCAGAGAGGGAGCCCTTTAGTCACTAGGAGGAGGAGTATATGATAACTGTCGTCAGGTACTTGAAGGGCTGATAACCATCGTCAGGTACTTGATGGAGCAAAGCTGTTTTCTGTTGCCCCAGATAGTTGGATGAGAACCAACAGGTTAAAAATTAAATCAAAATCGTTTTTGGCAAAGGATTAAGAAGACCTTCCTGAGACCGGTTCCTCAGCAGAACAGGCTTCCTCGGGAGGTGGTGGGCTCTCCTTCTTTGGAGGTTTTCAAACAGAGGCTAGATGGCCATCTGAGAGCAATGCTGATCCTGTGGAGGTATTTGTGAATTTCCTGCATTGTGCAGGGGGTTGGACTAGATGGCCCTGGAGGTCCCTTCCAACTCTAGCCCTGACCCTAATTAGAGGTTTCTTTTTTAAAAAATGGTGTCTGTTATTCTTTTATTGGTTATGGGTACTCCAGAAAGATATTTTTAAAAACTGGACACTGAAATGCAGCTATCTCAAATAGCTAAAACAATTTGAGTTTTATCTTCACTGTGTTTTCTGATGTTGAATTTTACAGTGTCTTCCCCTTTGGCAGCCACTCAATACATTTGTTGTTGTTCAGTCACAGTCGAGTCCGACTCTTTGCAACCCCATGGACCAAGTCATGCCAGGCCCTCCTGTCTTCCACCATCCTCCAAAATCCACTCAAATTCATGTTAGTTATATCAGTAACCAGGGGTGGAATTCTAGCAGGAGCTCCTTTGCATATTAGGCCATACCCCCTGATGTAGCCAATCCTCCAAGAGTTTACAAGGCTCTTTTTTGTAAGCTCTTGGAGGACTGGCTACATCAGGGGTGTGTGGCCTAAGGAGCTCCCGCTAGAATTTCAGCCCTGTCAGTAACGCTGTCCAGCCATCTCATCTTTTGCCCTTCCCTTCTTCTTTTGCCTTCTGTCTTTCCCAGCATCAGGAGTCTTCGCCAGTGAGTGCTCCTTTCTCATTTGGGGGCCAAAGTATTTGAGCTTCAGCTTCAGCATCTGACCTTTCAGGGAGCAGTCTGGGTTGATTTCCCTTTGGACTGACTGATTTGATCTTCTTGCCGTCCAAGGAACTCTCAAGAGGGGCATTATTAAGCTGGGGGCTTAACCTGGTCATCCCAGCCACTGAGAATCATGTCTACTCATATCTGCATAGCCCCACCCCTTCATCTGCATAACCTAATTCAGTTCCTAGGTCGCCCTACAGGGAGACAGAGTGGCAAGACCTGGATTTCTGATAGACGATTAGGAATATCCATGGCGATAAAAGGGCAGGTTTTCGACATCCCAACTGGAAGTTACCTTGGAAGCGGCAATCCGCATTGTGCTCTTTGTCCGGCAAAAAAACAAACAAACAAGAGGGAGAACAGCTTGTGCGTCGTTGTTGTTGTTTCCCAAGCTCCCTACACATTCTGAACAGTAATCAATTAGCACTAAATTAGGTTCGTTTGTCAAACTCAAAATGACATCTCTCTCCCCCCCACACACAGAAAAACCTTTCCCTGCTCCATTCCCCTTCACTTCCCACTCTGGTCTCTCTGGGATATCTTCCCCCTCTTGTTCTTTTGTTTGGTCTCTTTGGAAGCAATTTCATGTCTCACAGCGAGAGCTCTTGTTTTGGTATCTGAACATTCATTATGGGGAGAGCAATAATTCCACTTGGGCCTCTGTGGCTTCAAATGTCACACTAGCTGAGCAGCAGAATGGGGATTCTAACAACCCTGGGCCTAACTTTTAAAAATTTCACCCCTTTAGAAAGGAGATTGTTGCTAGGTTCCGTGGCTTGGTGGTAGAGCATCTGCTGGGCGTGCCGAAGGTCCCAGGTTCAATCCCCGACACCTCCAGCTACAAAGACCAGGTAGCAGATGGGAAATAATACTTCTGTTTGAGACACTGGAGAGCTGCTGCCAGTCTGAGTAGATAATACTGACCTTGATGGACCAAGGGTAGGGCTGCTCATCCCCTGGTGGGGATCCCCGGTTTGGAGGCCCTTCCCCCACTTCGGGGGCATCAGAAAGTGGGGGAAGGGAAGGGAAATGTCTGCTGGGCACTCTGTTGTTCCCTATCAAGACAGATTCCTATAGGGTATAATGGAGAATTGATCTGTGAGTATCTAGGGCCCTGGGGGAGTTGTTTTTTGAGGAAGAGGCACCCAATTTTCAGAATAGTATCTGGTGCTTTGCCTCAAAACACCCTCCAAGTTTCAAAAAAATTGGACTGGGCAGTCCAATTCTATGAGACCCAAAAGAAGGTGCCCCTATCCATTATTTCCAATGGAGGGAAGGCATTTAAAAGGTATGCGGTCCTTTAAATGGGATAGCCAGAACTCCCTTTGGAGTTCAATTATGCTTGTCACAACCTTTATTTATTTTTATTTATTTTAATGTTTTTGATTATTTGATTTACCTTGCTCCTGGCTCCACTCCCAAAGTCCCCAGATATTTCTTGAATTGGACTTGGCAACCCTACCTAGACTCTTCGATATATCGTAAAGCAGGGGTCCCCAACCTTATTCTGGCGGGCACCATGACGCCTGCTTATACCTTTCCTGGTCCTTGAGTCACTTCTCTACGCATTCTGCCAACAACAACCCCCCCCCCCCCACAGTTATTTATGCCCGTGAAGAATAATAACAAGGTGTTAAGAAAGCCCGAGTTCAAATTCCGAGCAGAGAAATTCAAGCTAGCAAAACTGATGCTCCGACTGATAGAAGAGCAGTTTTCGGTGGAACAGGGAAGCGTATACAGGGGGTGATGAAGGAGGAGATGGAGTGGAGGTGGCAAGCAGTAAAATGCCTCTCTGCTTCGAGATGAAAGCCGAGCCGTACAGCCTGGGGAAACCTCACAAGCTCCCAAAGCGGGATCTTGGGGGAAAAACTGTTTAACTTTGATGGGATTAAATGGTTTGATTAAACTAATAGCTTGCTCAGCTCAGTAATGGGTCCTCTTTTGAAAGCTGTTTGGAGCTAAACAGGAGAGGGAAACCACGTCCTGACTGAGACAGGAAAGGTCTTTCACTGGGCTTAATTGATTTTTTAAAAATTGATATGAATTTTTATGACCATTTGTTGTTCCTACGATGCTACCAACAGGGCCTCTATGGGCAGAGACAGAATATCAGGGGGCAAACAGGGCAAAGCTGTTGCTTGTGAGAATCCCAGGGGGTTGTTTTGAACACAAACAATAGATCACTGTGGTGTAATAGTTAAAGAGTGTCAGACTACTCTCTGGGAGACTGGGGTTCAAATCCCCGCTGTGCCATGGAAGCTTGCTGGGTGACCTTAGGCCAGTCACAGACTCTTCGCCTAGCCTACCTTACAAAGCTGTTGTGAGGATAAAATTGAGAAGAGTCAAACAATTTAGGCTGCTTGAGCTCTCCATTGGGGAAATTAGGGGGGAACAAATTAATTAATTAAATAAATAAATATAGATCTCTGCCTCAAGGAATCACAGAATCACAGTTGGAACAGTCCATAGAAGCCATCTAGTCTAACTCCCTGATCAAGAAAGGGTCAACATAGATCGGGGTGTCAAACATGTGGCACAGGGGCCAAATCAGGCCCCTGGAGAGCTCCAGTCAAGCCCCCGAGCAACTGGCTGTCGTCTGCTTCCTTCTCTCTCTCTCTCTTACTTCCTCCTGTGTCACAAATTGCTTTGTCATGCTTGTTCAATTGGACAGAAGAGCTACTGAGCCAAGCCTCTCTTCCTTCTATTGACCGAGGCTCCTCCCCCTCCTGGTCCCCTGGGGAAGGAAGGAAAGAGCCAGAGCTTCCTTTGAAGCAAGCTATCCCTCCCCCACTTCCTCCGCAAGGGAGGAGCCTCAGTCAATGGAGAAAATAGAGACCTAAGGTCACCCAGCAGGTGTCATTGGGAGGAGAAACAGGAAATCGAACCCAGTTTTCCAGATCAGAGTCTGCCTCTCTTACAGGGTTGCCAAGTCCTCTTCAACCCCCGGTGGGGGACATTTGCGCTGCAATGAATGACACTACCCAGAAGAGACATCATCAAAATGGTGCCGTGCACGCAGACCGCTCTAGGCATTTCTGGGAAAACTCTTATGGTTTTCCCGGACACTCTAACCATTTGGGTTAAAACTCTATGGTACCTATTGTACCATGAGTTTTACCTCCCAAATGGCTAGAGCGTCTGGGAAAACCATAGAGTTTTCCTGGAAACACCTAGAGCGGCCCCGCGTGCCTGGCATCATTTTGATGATGTCACTTCCGGGTGATGTTATCATGCCGGCGACACAGGGGGAGCTTCTCCCTGCCAGCCCAATGTGGGCCGGCGGGTTGAGAACCTCTGGGGTGGGGGATTCCCCGCATGGACTGGGGGCTTGGCAGCCCTACTCTCTTAAGTTTGTAGTGGTTAAGTGTGCGGACTCTTATCTGGGAGAACCGGGTTTGATTCCCCACTCCTCCACTTGCACCTGCTGAAATGGCCTTGGGTTAGCCATAGCTCTGGCAGAGGTTGTCCTTGAAAGAGCAGCTACTGTGAGAGCCCTCTCAGCCCCACTCACCTCACAGGGGGTCCATTGTGGGGGGAGAAGATAAAGGAGATTGTAAGTTGTTTTGAGTCTCTAATTCAGAGAGAAGGGTGGGGTATAAATCTGCACTTCTTCTTCTTAACCATGACACCATGCTGACTACATCACATTGAGGGGAGTTTAGGCTGAGAAGATTGTGATGGCTCCAAGGTCCCCTTCCATGGCTGAGTGGGGGATTCAAACCCAGTTGTCTGAAATCCTAGTCTGACTCTCTAACCACTATGCCACACCATCCCTTCCCATTTTTCCCACAACAGTGAGGTAGGTTAAAATGAGAGCATGGCTGGGCCAGTCACCTAGTATGGGTCAACACTGCAGCTGTGGCTCACATGACATGCAGAAGGTTGCAGGTTCAGTCCCCAGCATCTCCAACTACAAGGATCAGGTAGTGAGCAGATGATGTGAAAGATTTCCAGGGCTTTGTTGTGTAGCAGGAACTCCTAAGCATATTAGGCCACACCCTCTGATGTAGCCAATCCTCCAAGAGCTTACACGGCTTGTGACGGAACTGGCCCGATTCTGCCTTCAGACCCGGTCTCGTCAACTCCCTATTGAGTCACCAACTCCTGGAGGGAGCTATTTCTCCTCCGGCCACTTGGGCTCGCTGCCACCACCTGCTCAGTCTAGGGGTTCGGATTGAGAGGAACAGGACTCCCAATCCCCCTCTCCAGCTATGAGGCCAGGCCTCAAGGTCCTCTGCCACCCTGTACTTGGGTATCACAGAGACCCAGCACTTCTTCAGGGAACCCCTGGAGGATTGGCACCTTATCCAACTGCATGCCTTCCCCCTTCCCCGGGGCCCCCTTCGTAAAGCAGCGTGGTCTAAGTGGTTGGGGATCTATGTGGTACAGAGATTGACTGCCAGCATTCAAAACAGTAAAAATGTTTAATGAGAAAGAAAAAAAAATAAAAACAAAAACAGTTACATGTAAAAGTTTAGCACAGCACCTGATCAGCAACAAGGACAAATAAAAGGTGGATTTAAACGCATCCTCTTGTCCCTGGTGTAAACTTGCCCTACCTTGTGAATTACTGCCTGGGGGCCTCTCCGCCTCTCCCACAAGCAGCAGCTCACAGACTGGCAACCTCTCTCCTTGAGCGCCAGCCGAGAACTGCCCTTTTCCCGCCTTACTCAAATAAAAAAACAAAAGAACTTCCTGCCCCTCTAGGAGGCTTTCCTCCTAGAGTTGCTGGTTTAACTCCAGAAGGGAGGAGGGAATGAGGGGAAGGCTAAAGAACTTCCTGCCCCTCTAGGAGGCTTTCCCCCTAGAGTTGATGGTTTAACTCCAGAAGGGAGGGGGGAGTGAAGGGAAGGCTAGGCCACACAGCCTGCCTAGTAGTTTCATGTTCCCCTCCAACCAAGCACCAACATTAACCAAGATGGCATTTCTCCACAGGGCTCTTCTTACAGGGCCTCCAGGAAGATTGGCTACATCAGGGGTGTGTGGCCTAATATGCAGAAGAGTTCCTGCTGCAAAAAAAAGCCTTACCTCTACTTTGAAGGCCTGGAGATTCACAGCAAAACCTTTATCTCTTCCTCTGTTTCCCATCCTCATGTTTTTCCCCCTTCTTTATCAACAGAACTCTTTACCAGCTGAGGTTCATTCAATCAATCCTCTGTTTTAATAGCCTCATCAAGACTTTCTTTGTTTTGCACTGCCTTTGTTTAATTGTTTGGCCTTCTCATCATCCAGCTTTTAGTGTTATTTTCCATTCTGATTTTAGTGATGCTGCCAGAATTTATAATTACCTGGTTCAGTATAACGATTTTCCATGTACAGGGAAAGAAAGGACACCTGGACTACAATTCCCAGAAAGCAATAAGAGCATTTATTTTCAGGGCTTTTTTTGTAGCAGGAACTCCTTTGCATATTAGGCCACACACCTCTGATGTAGCCAATCCTCCTGGAGCTTTTAGTAGGCCCTGTACTAAGAGTTCTCTAAGCTCTTGGAGGATTGGCTACATCAGGGGTGTGTGGCCTAATATGCAAAGGAGTTCCTGCTACAAAAAAAGCCCTGTTTATTTTTATGTATTTACAAGACTTATAGATAGAATCATAGAGTTGGAAGGGACCTCCAGGGTCATCTAGTTCAACCCTCTGCACAATACAGGAACTTCACAAATACCTCCCACCAGGGGTTTTTTTTTGTAGCAGGAACTCCTTTGCATATTAGACCCCCCCCCCCCGACATAGCTGATCCTCCAAGAGCTTACAGGGCTCTTAGTACAGGGCCTACTGTAAGCTCCAGGAGGATTGGCTACACCAGGGGGTATGGCCTAATATGCAAAGAAGTTCCTGCTACAAAAAAAGTCCTGCCTCCCTTACACACATACATCCCCAAATGACATACATCACCTTTGTACTTTGATCCGGGTCTCCAAGGCTGATTACAGATTAATAATATACACAGCAAAACACAACTTGAATAACCAAATAAAAGTCATCATTAAAATACTTCAAGCTAAAATATACATGTATAGACCAACAATTCAAACAGAAGACAGAAAGAAAGGATCACTGAGAGATCACCTGATGAACATCTTTATCAGCTGATGAAGAAGGCAACAGAATGGGATAGGTGAATCTGCAGGGAGAGAATCTCAGAATTCTGGTGCCATGACCAAGAAGGCCCTATTCCAGGTTGCCACTAGCCTAATCTCAGAAGATAGCGGCACCCTGTATAAAGCCTCAGAAGATGTAGTGGTTTCGTGGGTTTGTAAGAGCAGCCAGTCCTTCAGATATGCTGGTCCCAAGTCATGTAGGGCTTTAAAGGTCAACACCAGCACCTTAAGCTGTGCCCGGAAGCAGATTGGCAGCCCACGTAAAAAGACCGAAAGAGGAGTGACATGGTCCCTATGACCCATTCCAGCCAACATCCGGACTCTTGAAGCATTCTGCACCGGTTGAAGTTTCCAAACTTCCCACATAACAGTGTATTGCAGTAATCTGCTTTCGATTTAACCAGGGCATGTACCACTATGGACAAATCTTTTCTGCCCAGGAGAGATCACAGCTGGCTAACCAGCTGATGCTGATAAAAGGCACTCCTGGCTGTAACTCGCTTTTCCAGCAGTAGGCCTAGGTCTAAGAACACCCCCAGACCTCTGGGGTCCAGAGAATGTCGAAAATGGAACTCTGCAAATATCCCACAATGCATAAGGAGGCAAGCAAGGGGGAAGGGCATGTGAGTTCCCCCTAGAGTTGCCAAGTCTAACTCAGAAAATACCTGTGGACTTTGGGGGTGAGGCCAGGAGACTTTGTGGGTGGAGCCATGAGACTTTCCCATTCCCTAAAATAAATAAAAATACAGCAGTGCAGTTCCCCTGAATACTGTGTTCATTTCCTCACCCCCCCCAGCAGCTGGTTTCACTTCCACTTCCTCTCTCTCTCTATCTCATGCACACGCACACACACAGAGAGCAGCCAAAATAAACACAGTTTGGAAGCACACACTTTGTGGTTTCACTGGGGCAATTTATTCACCATGGGAGTTGTTGATTGCTCTATACTCAACCCAGTTTGTAAGACTAACACAGGGCAACCAGAAGTTACTATTTTAGTGTGCAAATGACGTCTTCAGGGACTGTAAAACAAACAGAACTACTGGGCTCCTTCCCTTCCCTATCAGCAGGCACATTGTTCTGCAGGCTTGCCTCGCCCCCATTCAGCCTGGCTCAAAGATTTAAAGGCACACACCTTTCTAGAAGCAAGCTGTTCCCAAGTGCCTTCTTAAGCAGGTTTGAAGGCACATGGAGGATGTTGGGGGTGGGGCTTCCCCCCACGAGCCAGCTGACTGGGGGTGGGAAAGAGCCTGCCCAACCGAGAGATCCCCCACCGGGACCTGGGGATTGGCAAGCCTATCGCCCCCGACTGGGCCACATAATCATGGCTTCCAAAATTATTTGTAATAAATTTTAAAACGATGTCTGTTTGTGACCTTGTGACCTTGTTGTTTGAATTAACGCATAATTGCATTGGAGGCGGGGCTTGACTTCCCTCTGTGGCATACAGGATCCAGCATTGTCTTTGCAGGCGCTCTTTAAATGATAAATATTACTATTAAATAGTAATAACTATCCATGTTATCAGGTGATCCTTCATGTTCCAGCAACTTCCCTCCGAGAGTTGCCTGTTGGCTGTGCCTCCCGCCGTGCTCGGAGTAGCCCCCCCCCCCTCGGAGAGCCGGAGTCCGAGCTTATGCAAAAACGTGTGCGTGCAAGATTGCGAATGCAAAGGAGACAATCTGCATAAGGAAATTGGCTCTTCTCGGGACGTTCCCGTATTTGAGACGCACACACGGTGAGCCGAACAGTTTGGCGCGGCATCGCGTCGCTGGCTTCTGCCTGCTCCGAGGAGACTTCTGTCTGTCTGTTGATTTCTCTGTAATGAGGACGAAGCCTGTCCCCGTGACGCGTTGCAAGCTGCAATGACTCCACTCCCTGTAATGAAATCTATCGGATTTGCATAATTTATTCTGGGTGCCGAATTAAGAACTTAAAGAGAAGAGCGGCTGGACAGAATCAGAGCCTCCATCTATCTTGTCTGCTTTTCTGTCTTTAACATTGTCCAGTTAGGGGCATACATGAAGGTGCCCTCTAACTGAGTCAAACCTTTGGCCTATCAAGATTCAAATTGTTTACTCGGGCTGGAAGCTGCTCTGCTGAGTCTCAGATTGGTGTAGTGGTTAAGTGTGCGGACTCTTGTCTGGGAGAACCGGGTTCGATTCCCCACTCCTCCACTTGCAGCCGCTGGAATGGCCTTCGATCAGCCATAGCTCTGGCAGAGGTTGTCCTTGAAAGGGCAGCTGCTGTGAGAGCCCTCTCAGTCTCACCCACCTCACAGGGTATCTGCCGTGGGGGGAGAAGATAAAGGAGATTGTAGGCCGCTTTGAGTCTCTGATTCAGAGAGAAGGGCGGGGTATAAATCTGCAGTTGTCGTCTTCTTCTAGGGGTCTTTCACAGGATTAAGTACTAGATCCTATCTAACTAGATATTAAGGGGTTTGAGCCTGGGACTTCCTGCATACCAAGCAGATACTCCAGTTGGGAAGGTAAGACTAGTAACAACAGTTCCGTAAGAATAGTTCAGCAGTGGAACCGGCTGCCTTGGGAGGCGGTGAGCTCCCCCCAGTCTGACAGACTTCAGGCAGTGGCTGGATGAAGATTTGTCAGAGGTACTCTAGGACTGTCTAGGCTGACCCTGCACTGAGAACTATATGGTTCCATGATTCTAAGACCACAAGCAGGGAATGACAGAAGAACAAGAAGTTTGAGTCCCACCCACCCACCCCCGCATCCTCCACTTGCAGCTGCTGGAATGGCCTTGGGTCAGCCATAGCTCTTGCAGGGCTGTCCTTGAAAGGGCAGCTTCTGGGAGAGCTCTCTCAGCCCCACCTGCCTCACAGGGTGTTTGTTGTGGGGGAGGAAGGTAAAAGAGATTGTGAGCCACTCTGAGATTCGGAGTGTAAAGCGGGGTATAAATCCATCCTCCTCCAAGCTAACCTGATCTCATCAGTTCTTGGAAGCTCAGTAGGGTCAGCCCTGGTTAGTACTTGGATGGGAGACCTCCAAGGAAGTGCAGGGTCGCTATGGAGAGGCGGGCAGTGGCCAACCACCTCTCATCATCACTTGCCTCGAACACTCTGTGGAGTCACTATAGGTTGGCTGCAATTCAACAGCACTTTAGGCACACCAAGTTTGATTATGCCTTGGTGGGTGCTTCCCGCTATTGCTATATTAAGCCCCAGGCTCTTCAGCTCTCAGGCTTGTCAACTCTCTCCATCCCGTGCATAATTTTATAAACCTCTATCATGTCCCCCTTGAGTTGTCTCTTTTCCAAACTTTTCAGCCTTTCCTCCTAGGGAAGGTGCTCCAACCCCCTCATCACCTCGGTCTCCCTCCTCTGTACTTTTTCCAGCCCTGCGGTGTTCTTTTAAGAGCCCCGTGGCGCAGAGTGGTAAAGCCGCAGTACTGCAGTCGGAGCCCTCTGCTCACGACCTGAGTTCGATCCCAGCGGAAGCTGGGTTCAGGTAGCCGACCTGAGGTTGACTCAGCCTTCCATCCTTCCGAGGTCGGTAAAATGAGTACTCAGCTTGCTGGGGGGAAAGCGTAGAGGACTGGAGAAGGCAACGGCAAACCACCCCATAAAAAAGTCTGCCGTGAAAAGGTTGTGAAAGTCACATCACCCCAGAGTCGGAAATGACCGGTGCTTGCCCAGGGGACCTTTTCTTTTCCTTTAGTGTCCTTTTGGAGATATGATAGATAGAACCGCACACAGTATTCCAAATGAGGCCACACTGTAGATCTAGACAGTCAGGGGCATTACAGCATCAGCCATTTTATTCTCAATCCCTTCCCTAATAATCCCTAACACAGAATCTGCTCTGCATCACACTAGGTTGGGCTAGGACAGGGCCGTAGCCAGGATTTTAGAAGTCGGGGGGCGTTTTTAAAAGTCAGGGGGCACCTTTTCCCATCCACTGCAGGGCTTGCTGCTTCTCAGAAGCTACCTGGGGTAGGGGCAAAAGCTGGAGGCTCTGAAAGCGACCAAGTCGAGGCAGGCAGCCGACCCTAAAAGCCGCCCTGAGCCGCTTCGGTGGGAAGGGCAGGATATAAATTGAAATATAAATAAATAAATAAATAAAACTTTGGAGTCAAGAAGGGACTTCACCTTGTTTGCAAGCAGTGGGGTTTCCTTCCACCTCCCTCTCCCGCACCCCCACCCTGGCACTTTGCAACTAACAGCTCCATCTGCCCCCCTCCGGCCCATCCCATACTCCTTCCCTCTCCTCCGCCTGCTGCTTTTGCTGCTGCAGTGCCGTGTGCCCTGCTCACCTCTCCCAGCTCCAGCTACCGCAGATGACATTGTGGTGGCTCAGCCATGGCAAAAAGAGGAAAAAACACAATCTGCCTCCTGGAAATCAGGGGGCTTTGCCTGGAAGTCAGGGAGCAGGGCCCTCACAGGCCCCGCTCTGTGGCTCCAGGCCTGGGCTCCAAGATCTTTTCCCCTCTCAGTCTCAGCAAGTTCAGACCCCATCAGTCTAGACTTGAAGTTGAATATTTTTTTTTTTTTGTCCCAATGTAATTCACTTTACAATGAGAGCACAAGAGCAGCCAAGGACCATCACATCCACCAGATGCCCTTGGAACATTTATAAGCAGGCACAGACAGAGACCAAAATCCCCCCAGTTGCTGCCCCTCCCAAGCACTGGTATTTGGAGGAGGGCTGCTCCTGAATATGGAGGTTCCATTTAGGAATTGTGGGAACGAACTGTGGCTCATTGGTAGAGCATCTGCTTGGCACACAGAAGGTCTGTCATGACTTCCTCAAGCCAAGTCTCCTGCTTTGGTGGGAGACTTCCTACCCAGCAGCCTCTGTTCCCTGCCCATAGCTTGGTAGGAGGACAGGGAAATAAGTCGGAGAATCAGCATCAGCTCTGGCACCATGATGTCACTTCTGGAATGCAGGGGTGGAGTTCTGACAGGAGCTCCTTTGCGTATTAGACCACACCCACCTGATGTAGCCAACCCTCCAAGAGCTTACAAAAAAGAGTCTTGTAAGCTCTTGGAGGATTGGTTACATCAGGGGTGTGTGGCCTAATATGCAAAGGAGCTCCTGCTAGAATTCCACCCCTGCTGGAATGAACCCAGAAGTGATGTCGTTGTGTCAGGGTGATGCTCTAGGATTCCATTGAAGCTATGGTAAACCAGAGTTTTAGGGAATCCTAGAGTGTCACCACAGTACATAATATCACTTCCAGGTTCAAGCCATAAGTGAGATTGTATCATCTGGTCAATGGTGGTTTGCATGTTCCCCCCTCCCCCCCCAAAAAAGGCTCTTGTTAGTTATCAGTGTTGGGGTGGCAAGTTTGTGGCATTATAGGGCTTCCTGAGTCAGACGTGTGGGATAGTTAAAAGGGTATTTATTTAAAACCTCATTGTCTCTTAACTTCTCACTGAGGAGCCTTGAGATGGCTTACAAAAATAAAAATAGAAACTGTAATTCAAAGACCAATAAAACAACAATTAAGAAGGCTAATTAGCAACTGGTGATAAAATTGCTGATCCCAGTAAAAGCAGCTTTCAAAGGCGGATCATAATTGACGCCTAACAAATGCCTGGGAGAAGAAGAGGCTCTTTACCGAGAGCCAAAAACTCAGCATAGTCAAGCCAATGGGCCAGGGGAGAAATGTGTAGACCTGATTCTATCGCCTTGAAGACCTTGCCTTTATTGGCCATTGGCCTCCCCTCTGGATATGGGGAAGGAATGGCAAACACCGGGTTGGACTTGGTGAGCTTTTTAAAATTACAACTGATCTCCAGATTACAGAGATCGGTTTCCCTGGAGAAAATGGCTGCTTTGGAGGGTGGAATTACATTCTGCTGATGACCAGGGCTTTATTTTGTAGCAGGAACTCCTTTGCATATTAGGCCACGCACCCCTGATGTAGCCAGTCCTCCAAGAGCTTACAGGGCTCTTCTTACAGGCACCGAGGCTACAGAGAATGCCAACTTCCTTCCTCTGAGGAGGCAATCAGAAGAGCTTCTGGCTCAACATTAGGAAGAACTTCCTGACCATTAGAGCGGTTCCTCAGTGGAACAGGCTTCCTCGGGAGGTGGTGGGCTCCCCTTCCTTGGAGGTTTTTAAACAGAGGCTAGATGGCCATCTGAAAGCACTGCTGATCCTGTGAACTTAGGGGAAGATATTTGTGAATTCCCTGCATCGTACAGGGGGTTGAACTAGATGAACCTGGGGGTCCCTTCCAACTTTATGATTCTATTATTCTAAGTTGCCCCAATATCTGAGATTCCTCATCTCCCTCCACAGTTCTGTTTCCATTCTGGCAGGGGTTCTCCCTGTTTTGGAAGAAACTCAATTTCTTGTAGCCCAAGAGAATTATGACAATTAAAATGTGTAACCTCTGTTTGCATCCGTTGGAACACAGGTGGTATAAAAGAAATAGATGAACTGGGGATACTGGCATTAATAACTGGTAAAATGAACATATCCAGTGGCAACACAGGGAAGTCTAGATAAAAATGGGCACCTTGGGAGATCCTTGTTTTAAAGGTAAACAAGCAGCACATAAATTTTGCCTGTAAAAGAAATGTAGTGGAAGAAATGTAGTTGGGAATCTTTGAGGAGGAGCACTAAGCATGCCAACAGATGTGTGTGTGGGGGTGTGCAGGTGTGCAAAATTCTTAAACCCAAGTCAGCTCGAGAGCCCAGTGAAACTAGAATAATATTTTCAGGGTGTTTAAAAAAAAACAAACTTTTCATGTAGTTCTGCACTGCAACTGTTAGAGGCATTAGGCAAGGCAGAGCAGAGCAAACAAACTATTTCCAGTTGGTGTTGTTGGCCGCCCTTTTTTATCAGTGGTTTTTAAGCTCTCCATGGCTGCAAACATATATAACTTACAAAGCTATGGAAAACATTTTCCTATTATGAGTTGCTCATAAGCTCACCAGCCAACTGGTATCCTTTGTTGGTTGGTTTATTTATTACGGTCTTAAGACCAGCATAATAGTATGCCTTCATTTCTCTCACCCCCTACTATCTAGTTCTGTGTTTCTCTCTCTCCCCGCGTCCCCCCAATTCCAGCCTGGTTGGGAAGTCAAAACTTACTTAACAGAGGAACAGAAAACCTCTGTGTTAAAGTACCTATTTCCCAAGAGGGGTTATAAACGTGGAAACGTGGATGGTTTAGGTGAATGCCTTAGTTTTGGTTTATGTCACATGCTGCATGATTAATTCATTGAACAAACTATTGTTGGGTGATATCCGCTGTTTAGGAAGAATTTAAAAGAGGATTAGACAGATTATGGAGATGGAAAGGTCCGTGAGTGACCGTTAGCTATGATACCAAATAGAACCTCTATGAAGAGAGGCAAAATACTCTTGAGTGCACTGGGGGGAAGGGGATCAGTGGGTTTATTCCAAATTAACAAATATTACTCTATTCCCAGTACAGAAAGCCGCCACCACCACCTCCTGTTGTTTGGTGTAGTGGTTAACTGTGCAGGCTAATCTGGGAGAACCGGGTTTGATTCCCCACTCCTCCTCCACATGCAGCTGCTGGGTGACCTTGGATCAGTCACAGTTCTTTCAGAGCTGTTCTCTCAAGAGCAGTTCTCTCAGAGAACCTGCCTTACCTACCTACCTCACAGGGTGTCTGTTGTGGGTAGATCGATCCAGGTGGGCAGCTGTGTTGATCTGAAGCAGCAGAACAGCGTAGGAGTCCAGTAGCACCATTAAGACCAACCAAGTTTTATTTAGAAAGTAAGCTTTTGTATGAATGCACACTTCTTCAGACGAGAGAATAGGGTACAGTGAGCAGAGCTACATATAGCTGGTGGGCAGTGGTTAAGAACGCAAAGTGGTACAATGTTAGGAATCAATGGCAAAATAGTGAGATAAACAAATTGAAAGGATATTTGGTCCAGATAGCTTTGCATGCTTAACCACTGCCCACCAGCTATATGTAGCTCTGCTCACTGTGCCCCATTCCATCGTCTGATGAAGTCTGCATGCCTACGAAAACTTGCATCCTGAATAAAACTTGGTTAGTCTTAAAGGTGCTACTGTACTCCTATTGTGTTCTGTTGTGGGCAGGCCTGGCACTGGAGGTTCTGCCGCTCCAGGCAGACCCCTGCGCCACGCCCCCCCCAGCTCCCTTAATGAAGTTTAGTGACATCATTGTGACGTTGTTGTGAAGTTTAGTGACATCATTGTGACGTCATCATGCAGGGTGGCAGTTGGAGCGGGGAGAGAGCGATGAGTGGTGCCCAAGAGTGCCGCCGCTTTCCCCCTGCAGACACGCTCTTTGGAGGCTTCCTTGGATGAAGTATGCATGCACAGTGTTTTAGTGAAGCCTGGCCGCTTTGGGGTTGAAAACGGCCAGGTGCCGCTAAAACACAGCGGTCTTTGGAGGCTTCTACGGAAGCTTTCGAAGAGTGCAGCGGCCGAGCGGTGCCTTCCCAGGAAGGAAGGGGCAAGGGGAGTGAGGGGGTGCCGCAGGTGGGGTAGCATCCTAGTCAGCTGCCTACCCTGCCTACTCCCACGTACCGGCCCTGGTTGTAGGTAGAGGAAGGGAAGGAGATTGTAAATGGCTCTGAGACTGCAAGTGAAGGAAAAGGAAAGGAAAGGTCCCCTGTGCAAGCACCAGTCGTTTCCAACTCTGGGGTGATGTCGCTTTCACAATGTTTTCACGGCAGATGTTTGCCATTGCCTTCCCCAGTCATCAACGCTTTCCCCCCAGCAAGATGGGTACTCATTTTACCGACCTCGGAAGGTCAAGTTAACCTCAAGCTGGCTACCTGAAAACCCAGCTTCCGCCGGGGATTGAACTCAGGTCGTGAGCAGAGCTTAGGACTGCAGGACTGCAGCTTTAACACTCTGCGCCATGGCGCTCTAGTACTAGTGAAGGGCAGGGTATAAATCCAACCTTCTTCTCCCCCGCCCCTCCGCCTTCTCCTCCTCTTCTCCCCCCTCCCGTTCTTTGCTGCCCCATAGAGTCCTCCGCAAGCCAAACTCAACATACATTTCCATTTCCTTCCCGCTGAATGGGGATGGTTTTCGCGGTGCCTCTTCAGGAAGATCTCCTGAGCGTCCCTCAGCACCCTTCCTCAGGACCATCCGTCCCTGCTCGAGCAGGCAAGGCACCACTCTTCTACTTCCACTTAAAGTTTCTTTCTCCCCCCTCCCCTCCCCTCTCCCCCCCTCTCCCTGCGATCTTCCGGATGAAAGGCAAACCCATCTGAGGCGAGGCAAGCTGCTATCTTTGAAGCGTTTTCTCGGGAGGCTTCCCTGGGAGCCGCGTATCAAAGCACCCCGGGCTGGCTCGGTGCCACGCTCGTCTGGAACCGCGCGCGGGATGCACCGCAGGACGGCAGCGGAGTCAAACGGCAGGTTCCCGCAGGAAAACTTGTTCCGCCCCCCTGGCCCAGAGGCTGATTTGACATCAGGAGGAGCCGGATCGCAGGCAGCCTGGCAGAAAAAGAGAGGGGAGGGGAGGGCAGAGCATGCGCAGAAAGAGGAAGCCAGACCGGCGTCTTCCTGCTGAGATGCTAGATCAGGGGGAGCCAAACTTGCTTGGTGGAAGAGCCACAAGACGGACGGGAGGGAGGGGAAGAGGGACAGAGAGGTAGAAAGAAAGCAACTTTAACTTTAAACGCATTCTCCTAGCTGCTGGCTGGCTTGGTTTTGGAGAAGTGATTTCAAGAGACAAACGCCTTGGTTGGGAGAAGCGATTTAAAGAGCCACTTTGGTGTAGTGGTTAAGTGTGCGGACTCTTGTCTGGGAGAACCCGGTTTGAATCCCCACTCCTCCGCTTGCAGCTGCTGGGATGGCCTGGGGTCAGCCATAGCTCTGGCAGAGGTTGTCCTTGAAAGGGCAGCTTCTGGGAGAGCCCTCTCAACCCCACCCACCTCGCAGGGTGTCTGTTGTGCGGGAGGAAGATAAAGGAGATTGTGAGCCGCTCTGAGACTCTGAGTGGAGGGTGGGATATAAATCCAATTTCTTCTTCTTCTCCGAGTGGGCTCACAGGGGGTGGGGGCTTGGAGAGCCACACCATATGTGTGAAAGAGCCACATGTGGCTCCTGAACCTCAGTTTGGCCACCCCTGTGCTAGATGCAATACAGTATTCGTTCTGGTCTCTCTCTTCCCAAGGAGAGCAGGGGGATAATGAGAGGCAGGGCCTTTTTTGTAGCAAGGAACTCCTTTGCGGATTGGGCCCCACTCCCCTGATGTAGCCAATCCTCCAAGAGCTTACAGAGCTCTAAGTACAGGGCCTACTGTAAGCTCCAGGAGGATTGGCTACAGCAGGGGTGTGCGGCCTAATAGGCAAAGGAGCTCCTGCCACAGAAAAAGCTATGATGAGAGGCCTTCTTTTCATCCTCAGGACAACCCTGGGAAGTTGGTAGATCATGGTGGGAAGCCCTGTTAGTCTGTCTGTAGCAAGTAGGAAAGAGCAAGAGTTCAAGGCTAACGACATTTGAGGCAGGGGAGGAGCTTCTGTGAGTGACATTCCAGCTCAGGGGTGCCAAACGGTGGCTCGGGAGCCACATATGGCTCTTTCACGTATTGTGTGGCTCTTGAAGCCCCCACCACCCCATTGGCCACCTTGGAGAAGGCATTTCTCGCTTTAAATCACTTCTCCAAGCCAAGCCAGCTGGCAGCTTGAAGAATGCATTTAAAGTTAAAGTCGCTTTCTTTCCACCTCTCACTACCCATCTCCTTCCTTCCCTGTCCTGCAGCTCTCAAACATCTGACGTTCATATCTTGAGACTCTCAAACATCTGCCATTTATTCTGCGTGGCTCCTACGTGACGCAAGTTTGGCCACCCCTGTTCTTTCTAGCTGTACCCGAAGAAGTGAGCAGTGACTCCGGATAGCCGCTGCCTGGCCACAAATGTTGTTAGTCTTTAAGGTGCTGCTGGACCTTAAAGGTGAAGTAAGCTATGTTGTGGGGGGGAGTTCCTGTGGGAAGGCGATCACAGCTGAAGGGGGATTGGCACCTAGATCCCCCCTCCCCCCCAACCCGGCTGACCTCTTCTGGCACGCTCACCGCTATACCACGCTACTTCTTGCCGCGAAGCATTTGTATATGGGTTTAGAAAGTTCAAAGCACTTTGCATGCATTATCTCGGTTCTTGCAGCCTCTCTGTGAGGGATGCCAGGACTGTTATCCTCCAGCTGCAACGGAGAAATTAAAGACTGGCAGCCTGCCTGGGCCCAGGAGGTTTAAGCCCAAGGAAGCACTGGGGCTTTTTGCTCCACGGTTCACTTTCAGAGATAACATTTGAACGGGGAGAAGGTCCTGATTTCTTGGGCAATCGTTGAGCAGGTGCTCAGAGACTCACAGCTTGGAGGAGCTCCCGGACTCCTCAATCTCTCTGGATGATAGGGTTGCCCAGGGGTCGCTTTGCAGAAAAACAGGTGGTGGAGCTCATCCAGGGATTGTTATGCAGCTGCACCTACTGTTCAATGGACAAGGAGGGGAGGAGGAGGGGGAACCCGCAGAAAGGTTCAGGAGCTGCACTCCTGGGAGCTCCTGCTGAATCCGAGGCCTGGTGCTGCCAATCCCTGGTTAGGGGCAGGGGATCCCCCGGTTTGGAGGATTGGCTACATGGTGGTGGTGGTGGGGGGGGGGGGGGTGAAGCCTAATATGAAACTGGGTTCCTGCTGCAAAAAAAGCCCTGAAGATTGCCAACCTCTAATTTTGGGCCCAGAGTTCTCCCAGAATTACCACTGATTATGGGACTACAGAGCAGAGGTGCCAGCCTCCAGGTGGGACCTGGGGATCCCCCAGTATTACTGCTGATCTCCAGACTACAGAGATCAGTGCCCTTGCAGGAAATGGCTGCTTGGGAGGGTGGACTCTGTGGCATTGCATCCCACTGAGGTCCCTGTTTCCCCCAGCTCCATCCCCAAATCTCCAGGAGTTTCCCCAACCTGGATCCGGCACCCAGGGGTTTTTCTTTGCAGCAGGAACTCCTTTGCCTCTAAGGCCACACACACCCTGCTGCAGCCAAGAGCTTACAGGGCTCTTAGTATAGGGCCTACTGTAAGCTCCAGGAGGATTGGCTACATCAGGGGTGTGCGGCCTAAAATGCAAAGGAGTTCCTGCTACAAAAAAAGCCCTGCAGTGGCAATCCTGGTCCAGAGATTAGTCACTCTGCAGGAAATGGCCACATTAGAGGATGGACTCTAAGACAACATATCCCTGCTGGTCTCCCTCTTCCCCATCTCCAAACACTGCCTTCCCCCAGATCCACCCCTTAAATCTCCAGGAATTTCTCAACCCCGACTTGGCAGCCCTCTTTTATTGGCTGTTTATTTGCTCTCCTTTCCCACTAGCGGGTCTTTCAATTGGTGCTGATTTTAAGGGCTGATTGCCGCAGATTGTTGCATTGTCTTAGCGCTGGCTCGTTTATCTGTGTTGATCCTGTGTTTTGCTTATGGAACTGTTGTTTTCAATCATGGCTGGAAAACTGTCATGGGAGCCTTTTGTGTGGGGGTGGGGAGGCGAGGATACACAAAGCAGCATGCAGTTGGGAATGGTTTTGCCAAGAGGGTCTCCCTTGGCCGGAGTGGGTAGCCTCTCTTCCTGGGCTGCCATTGGGTGAGAGCTCAGAAGGAAGGAGTGCTTCTGATGGGATTCCTTCTAATGTTTGCTTATAGCAGGGGTGTCAAACATGCGGCCCGGGGGCCAAATCAAGCCCTCAAGCAACTTGCTGTCCTTTGCTTCCTTCTCTTTCTCTCTTGCTTCCTTTTGCATAGCAGCTTGCTTTGCCAGGCTTGCTCAGTTGCAAAAGAACTCCATATGTTTATCCAATCCCCTCTTGAAGCTGGCTATGCTTGTACCTCCTGTGGCAGTGAATTCCATGTGTTAATCACTCTTTGGGTGAAGAAGGACTTCCTTTTATCAGTTCTAACCCAACTGCTCAGCAATTTCATTGAGTTCCCACAAGTTCTTGTATTGTGAGAAAGGGAGAAAAGTACTTTTTTTCTCTACCTTCTCTATCCCATTCAAAATCTTATAAACCTCTATCATGTCACTCCTCAGTCGATGTTTCTCCAAGCTAAAGAGCCCCAAGTGTTTTAACCTTTCTTCATAGGGAAAGCGTTCCAACCCTTTAATAATTCTACTTGCCCTTTTCTGCACTTTTCCTAATGCTATAATATCTTTTTTGAGGTGGTGGTGACCAGAATTCTACACAGTACTCCAAATGAGTTATTGCTTCCATCTGCCTTGTGGTGGTGACATGGCCCAGTGGTAGAGCATCTGCTTGGCATGCAGAAGGTTCCAGGTTCAATCCCCAACATCTCCAGTTAAAAGGACCAAGCAGTAGGTGATGGGAAAGATCTCTGTGTGAGACCCAGGAGAGCTGCTGCCAGCCAGAGTAGACAAGACTGACCTTGATGGGACTATGGTCTGGCTTGGTGGAAGGCAACTTCATCTATCTCATGACTGATTTCCCCAGGACGACACTAAATCTCAGCTGAGTCCTGGACCCTAGCATGGAGAGCCATCTGCCCCACTGAGAGCAAAGCTGGAGAAGTCTCCTCCCTTTGCCTGAGAGGGCAGCTTTGGGGCTCTGTGCCAGGGCAACCCTCAGCAAACATTCCAGATTCCCAACCCTTCCAGCTGTTCTCCTTCTCCCTAGAGAGGAAAGAACAGCCAGTTTGAAAGATGATGTCCCTCCCCGGCTTGGCAGCTCAATGTCCACAATTCTCAGCATCCCAATTAAGTGGCCAGCGTATGCTGTAAAAGCAAGAGATGGAAAATTATTGATTGGACATGGCTGAAGCGATGCCAGGTCCTCCCACTGCAGAGCTGTCTCCTCCTCTGCAGCATCTTCTCCAGAAGTCAGAGGATGGGCATGTTCCAATCCATTAGAGCTTTGTGCCTTTGAAAGCATGGCCTGCCGGTGCCTCTTTTGCCCCAGGAGACAAACTTGGCTTGCTGCCTTGTAGGAATGGCCCTTCTGCTGCATCCTGGGGGTTACTGGGCCTCCCTAGTCGGGACCATATACAGTAGGGTTGCCAAGTCCAATTCAAGAAATATCTGGGGACTTTGGGGGTGGAGCCAGGAGACTTTGGGGGTGGAGCCAGGAGACATTAGGGGCGGAGCCAGGAACAAGGGTGTGACAAGCATAACTGAACTCCAAGGGAGTTCTGGCCATCACATTTAAAGAGACAGCATGCCTTTTTAAAATGTCTTCCTTCCATAGGAAATAATGGGGCACCTTCTTTGGGGGCTCATAGAATTGGACCCCCTGGTCCAATCTTTTTGAAACTTGGGGGGTATTTGGGGGGCAGGCACTAGATGCTATACTGAAAATTTGGTGCCTCTTTCCCCAAAAACAGCCCCCCAGATACCCACAGATCAATTCTCCATGATTTTCTATGGGAATAAATCTCCATAGGGAATAATGGAGTGCCCAGCAGACATTTCCCTCCCCTCCCCCCGCTTTCTGACGACCCTGAAGAGGGGGGAGGGTCTCCAAACCGGGGGATCCCCTGCCCCCACCTGGGGATTGGCAACCCTAATATACAGCCAGGGCTGAGGAGACTGTACTGGCTGCCGATAGTATTCCGGATTCACTACAAGGTGCTGGTTATTACCTTTACAACCCTATATGGCCGAGAACCTGCCTACCTTCGGGACTGTCTCTCCCCATATATTCCCCAGAGGGTACTGAGATCTGGATCGCACAACCTATTAGTAATCCCTGGGCCGAGGGAGGCGAGATTGAAGGCTACTAGAGAAAGTGCCTTCTCTATTGCGGCTCCCCACTGGTGGAACCAACTTCCAGATGATGTAAGACCCTTGCGGGACCTTGTCCACTTCCGCAAGACCTGCGAAACAACATTATTTCGAATGGCCTTCAACCAAAGTGGGTAGATGCCCAACACCACTGAAGAATGGCATGATGTCAGCACCAAACTGTTGTTTTAAAACTGTACTAATAATTGTAACCTGTTTTAACTTTTAATTTGTGATTGTGATTGCTTTATGATGTTGTTAGCCGCCCTGAGCCTGCTTCAGTGGGGAGGGCGGGATATAAATGTGAAAAATAAAAAAATAAGTATAGTTGCCTCCCTCCTATATTCTCAGTTGCTACCTGGAGTTCAGTGAAGAATGATTTCCAAACCACAACCTGTGCTCCTTCGCAGTCAGGCCCTGGCTCTCTTTCTGGAGTCCTAACACCACAAGCCTTCTAATAAAGTTAGCTGTTTCCTTGCACTTTTCTTTCTTCTTTCTCCCAGGGGCTGCACCTCTCCACCTCTTGTGAGCCCAGGTTTTTCCTTCCTGGCCATCAGGTACCACAGCTTCATCTCTTGCATGTTTCCCCTTCAACTTCCAGCTTTCACAAGACTTTCTTGTCGTGGAATGTTGCCGTCATCAAGGGATGGTGAAGCCCTATTCCCAGGTTCTGATCCGATCGCTCCATTGTTGCCTGGACAACCAAGGGTTCTCCAGCTGTAGAAGTCAAGAGAGGACATTCAAGACTGCCCATGTTGACTAGTATATCTAGGGCTCCTTCTTTCTTCTCCGAGCCTGTTTTAGGACCCTATGTTTTCACATACTTGTTGATAGAGTTGCCAACTGACTCCATATGGTGGGCGCTTCCCACCACCATCTCATGACCAACCATCATTGCTTGAATGAGTGGTAGGGTAAAATAGGAGGGAAGACATCACTGATGCATCAATATCCTGTCCTCCTGACCTTCGTCCCCTCCAAGTCTCCCCCGGTCTCTAAGAATGTGCCTGGCAATCCTCCCTGTTGAATAGGCCTGAATGGGTATCCACCAATGTTACTTCTAAGCTGCAAAGTCTTGGGAGCAAAACTTCTATTTCATGAGCTACTGGCATTCAAGTTGTGAGCTACTGCATCAATACTGCGGACATCCTTCCTGAGCTAAGGCGGAAATGTGCGAGCTGGAGGCTAAAAATCTATGAGCTAGCTCACATTAACTCAGCTTAGAGGGAACACTGGTGCCCACCCTGGATAGGCGGGAAGAAAAAGCACAGTGCATGAGAGAGGTTCCACTGAAGATATTCCTCAGAGAACAAGGGCCCTCAATGGAGTGATGACCCACAAGGAGGAGTCCAGAAATACGCCCCTCCCCAATTCAGGAAGTTGGGAGTTTTCATTTTTGGACCTGCTATTAAATATGTGTTGCAATAAATAAGGATCCTAGACTCCTATGGGTGAGTATTCTAAGAAATAGGGAGGGCTGAGGCGCAGTGGCAGAGCATCTGCTTGGCATGCAGAAGGTCCCAGGTTCAATCCCCAACATCTCCAGGTGAAAGGAGCAGGTAGTAGGTGATGAGAGAGACCTGTGCCTGAGACCCTGGACAGCTGCTAAAAGTTTGGGTAGACAATACTGACTTTGATGGATCAAAAGTCTGATTCAGTATAAGGCAGCTTCATGTGTTCATGCATTCAGTGCTTCCATGCACCCTCAGCTTTCCCCCTGCCTCTTGAAAGTTTACATCCCCCCCTCCCCAACCATCTTGTTGGTATCTAAGGCAGGGGTAGAAGTCTAGCAAGAGCTCCTTTGCATATTAGGCCACACACCCCTGATGTAGCCAATCCTCCCAGAGCTTACAAAAAAGAGCCTTGTAAACTGCAGGAGGATTGGCTAAATCATAGGTGTGTGGCCTAATATGCAAAGGAGCTCCTGCTAGAATTCCACCCCTGTGTCACTGGACTCAAATAAAGTCACTTTTCCTCTTGTGCAATTGTAAGATCTAGCTCAATGTCTTCCTCCTTCTATTCTAGCCATGCAGCCTGGTCTTCCTCTTCTCCCCCCACCCCCCAGCCCACATATATTTCACCGCTCCACTTGAACGACATCCTTTTCTTGACCTATGTAAACCGTTCCTTCTTAATAAATCTCCCTTGCTTTAGCTTAATCGGTCTTGAGTTATTGCTGCTGAAGGGGTGTTTAGGAGCAGAGTGAGTTGGTTAACTTTGGGGGGGGGGGGGTGGAGATTGATTTTTGTAAGCCCGTGAGGCAGAAAGTTGAAGAAAGGGCGATTCACAGGCATTTGTGCCCAGGAGGTGGAAGGTTTGGTGTGCTGTGTACATTTTTAGAAGAAAAATGATGATGATGTTCCCTAACTTATAATGACTAGAGATGATGGAATGCCAGCTGCTTTGACTCAAGTTCAGCTCACCGACTGGAAACGTGGGAGCTGATTTTTTATAAACAGTTTGACTGTGTGTGAGTTGCTCAGACCTGTTTGCCATGTTGATTTCTGCATGTTCAAACGTGACATTGCAGTGGGCAGCATTTCACATGTGTGCATTCTCACAGAGAGCCAGTTTGGTGTAGTGGTTAAGTGTGCGGACTGTTATCTGGGAGAACCGGGTTTGATTCCCCACTCCTCCACTTGCACCTGCTGGAATGGCCTTGGGTCAGCCATAGCTCTCACAGGAGTTGTCCTTGAAAGGGCAGATTCTGGGAGAGTTCTCTCAGCCCTACCCATCTCACAGGGTGTCTGTCGTGGGGGAGGAAGGTAAAGGGGATTGTAGGCTGCTCTGAGACTCTGAGATTCAGAGTAGAGGGCCAGATACAAATCCAATGTCGTCTCCTCCTCCTCCTCATTCCATCCAATGGAAGTCCAAATTTCCCTTTTGTAGAACTGCCATTGCGTGGTCAGTGGTGGAGCGAGCCAATCAGTCAGTCAATTGTTTATAAATGGACACGGGATTGGATCTGGCACAACCTTCCCACTTTGCGGTAGTCCACTTGCACACGTGGAAACACGAGAAAAAGACAGAGGGAGTCACTTGTGCTAAGCCAAGCTTATTTGTATCTCTGCTTGCATTTCCTCTTGCTCAACTTGTTGTTATGCAGGGGTGGCAAAACTTGCTTAATGTAAGAGCCGCAGAGAATAAATATCAAATGTCTGAGAGAAGGAAGGAAGGAAGGAAGGAAGGAAGGAAGGAAGGAAGGAAGGAAGGAAGGAAGGAAGGAAGGAAGGAAGGAAGGAAGGAAGGAAGGAAGGAATTTTAACTTTAAATGCATTCTCCAAGCGGCTGGCTGACTTGGCTTGGAGAAGTGATTTAAAGAGACAAATGCCTTCTCCAAGCCAGACTGTAGGGTGGTGGAGGCTTCGAGAGCCACACAATATGTAGCATAAAGGGAGAGGAGGACTTGGTATTGCACAAGAAATAGCACAAACAGAACTGTGCTAAGACTACATGTTTCGCTTGTGCTTTGCTGGATCCAAGCTACTATGCTTTTGAATAGATATTAGTGTTTCATCTAAAATATATGTTATCTGTGTTATTTCATGCATGCATGCTTTCACACAGTCTTATGAATCATAAAATCGTAGAGTTCGAAGGGACCTCCAGGGTCTAGTCCAGCCCCCTGCACAATGCAGGGAATTCACAAGCACCTCTCTCCCACACATACATCCCCAGTGACCCCTGCTCCAGGCCCAGAAGATAGTAAGAAACCCTCCAGGATCCTGGGCCAAACTGGCCTGGAGAAAAACTGCTGCCTGACCCCAAAGTGGGGATCAGCATTGCTCTGGACATGTATGAAAGGGCCACAAGAACTAAGTGCTGACGCAACGCTTCACACCCTCCTTCTCATGAACTGCCTAAGTTCACAGGACCAGCATTGCTGTCAGATGGCCACTGAGCCTCTGTTTAAAAACCTCCAAGGAAGGAGAGCCCATCACCTCCCGAGGAAGCCTGTTCCACTGAGGAACCGCTCCGACTGTCAGGAAGTTCTTCCTAATGTTGAGCCAGAAACTCTTGATTTATAGTGTAAAGTACTGGGGTCGACGCAGTAAGAGACCAGAGGCGGAGAGTGATTTCAGCAAGCTTTACTTCAGGAACACAACACAGACTGAGCTCTATTCAAACCTCCCGCTCCTTTATACAATTCTTGCCCCCTTCTGATTGGACCTTAACTATGTACTTGGATTGGCTATTTACAGAGGCCTAAGGGCCTATCAGGGTACAGTATGAGCCTAGATGTTGATTGGCTACTTATGTTTCAATCCTTCCCCTGATTGGGCATGCTTAGGCCTTCTCTGGAACCCTGGTGTGGAGTACAAGCTTGGCTTGTTCAGCTTCCCTCCAAAAGTAACAGTTCCCTCCAAAAGTAACAGTTCTTCATTTGAACCTAGGACACAACATATAGTCAACCCATTGGTTCTGGTCCAACTTTCTGGGGCAACAGGAAACAACTCTGCACCATCTTCTATATCAGGGGTGTCAAACATACAGCCTGGGGGCCGAATCAGGCCCCTGGTGGGCTCCTATCAGGCCCCTGAACAATTGGTTGTCATCTACTTTCTTCTCCCTCTCTCTTGCTTCCTTCTGCATCACAGCTTGCTTTGCAAGGCTTGCTCAATCGCACAGGAGCTGTAAAACCTCTGTGTTTTTTTTTTCCATTGGCTGAGGCTCCTCCCTTGGGGAGGAAGGGGGGGGGAGGCAGAGCTTGCTTTGTCAGGCTCTCTCAATTGCACAGCAGAGCTACTGTGCCAAGCCTCTCTTCCTTCTATTGGCTAAGGCTCCTCCCCCTCCTGGTCCCCTGGAGAAGGAAGGAAAGAGCCAGACTTTCCTTTTGCCCATTTCCCTGGATCCCATGGAAGAAATAAAAGAAAGCACCTTTAAGACCAACAAGTGGCAATGTTTTAAGGATGTTTTAAGTATTTTTTTTTAAAAAATAATTGTGTTTGTCTGTGCCCTTTATAAAGGTCTATATCTCTGTTACCTGATCTTAGGGGAGGGACGGTGGCTCAGTGGTAGAGCATCTGCTTGGTAAGCAGAAGGTCCCAGGTTCAATCCCCGGCATCTCCAAAAAAAGGGTCCAGGCAAATAGGTGTGAAAAAACCTCAGCTTGAGACCCTGGAGAGCCGCTGCCAGTCTGACAAGACAATACTGACTTTTGATGGACCGAGGGTCTGATTCAGTATAAGGCAGCTTCATATGTTCATATGTATACACACAGTCCAGCCCAACAGGGTCTCATTTATGTCGGATCCGGCCCTCATAACAAAGGAGTTCGACACCCCTGTATCTATATGACAGCCCTTCAAGTACTTGAAGATGGTTGTCGTAATCATCTTCGTTGCGCGGCTGAACCATTTTTGTTTCTAGGGAAGAGCTGACTTCACCTGCTGTGCAGATTCCAAAGTGGCTGCAAGACTGGAACAGCCACAGCACCGTTCGGACACCCTGCTTGAGTCGGACAGAAGCGAGGCAAGGAGGTCTGAGTCTTGGCTCATGAGCGATCCCAGCTGGCAAAACACAGTCGGCTTGCCTGCCAATGGCCTTCTCTGTGTAATGGGCAGCTCCCCTAGTAAAACGACCTGCTTTGGAAGGTCAATGTGCCTGCCTCTTAATGGTGAGTGGCAGGGCTTTTTTTGTAGCAGGAACATACGAAGCTGCCTTATACTGAATCAGACCTATTGTCTACTCAGACTGGCAGCGGCTCTCCAGGGTCTCCAGCGGGGGTTTTTCACGCCTATTTGCCTGGACACTTCTTTAGTTGGAGATGGCAGGGATTGAACCTGGGACCTTCTGCTTACCAAGCAGATGCTCTACCACTGAGCCACCGTCCCTCCTTTGCATATTAGGCCACACACCCCTGATGTAACCAATCCTCCAAGAACTTATAAGGCTCTTAGTACAGGGCCTTCTGTAATCTCCAGGATGATTGGCTACATCAGGGGGCATGGCCTAATATGCAAAAGACTTCCTGCTACGAAAAAACCCCTGGTGAGTGGCATTAGGAATTGAGCAGCCCCTTGCATTAGGCACTGTCTGCTCCTAGTGCAGAGTATAAAAGACGGTTCTGTGGCATCCTGAACATGTGTTGTCAACAGGGCTTTTTTTTTTTGGTAGCAGAAAGTCCTTTGTGCATATTAGGCCACACACCCCTGATGTAGCCAATCCTCCTGGAGCGTACAAAGCTCTTAGTACAGGGGCTACTGGAAGCTTCAGGAGGATTGGCTACACCAGGGGTGTGTGGGCCTAATATGCAAAGGACTTCCTGCTACAAAAAAAAAGCCCTCGTTGTCAACATTCAGCAGAACACGTACTCAAAGTGTGCAGGTATACCTTAAGCCCTTGGTGAAAATGTTGACGTGTCCCCCTTTCTTGTCCTTGAGTGTGTTTGAGTGGTGGCCATTGGATTTCTAAGTGGCCATCTGCCGTGCCTGTAGACTACAGTTCCCACAGGGAAGTGCATCAAGACATGTGTGCAAGACATCAAGACGTGTGCATGCATGAACATTATGAGCTTGGAGAGAGACCTCTCGGAACACTCGGAAAACAATCGAGCCCTATCTCGACATGCTTGCTGAGAGAGCTCATAATTTCTGAAGGAGCCGACGAGCGTTTGCTCGTCACTCCTCAAAAGTTCTGTCCAGAGCTTTCGTGACGCACACCTCTGGTCCCTTTTCCCTCCTGCTGTCGATGGGCACTTGGGGAATTTTTATCGCTGACAGCCATCCGGCCTGGGATGGAGGGAAAATTAAAAACAGTTTCAATCAAAGCCACCTGCAGAGATCGGTCCCCCCCCCCCTCCCCGCCACTGGGCTTGCCTTACTGGGCTCCCTGCCAACTTTCCCACCACCCCACCCCCCCGACAAATTCCCTGGCACCAGTTACCAAGCAACAATATTTGAGCTACAGCTACGAACACATGATGATTATTTTATTATATGTTTCTCTCGTTGCGTAAGGGAGAGATCCCCAGCGTGAAATCTGCCAAGTTGAAAGCCCTGGGAGTGGATGCCTTTTGGGCTGAGCAGCCAAACGAGGCTGGAGGGAGAGAATTTTAGGAGTGGGGACTCACCCACGGACGTGGGGCATACCTCTCCCCACTGGCAAAGAACTGGGGCGGGGGGGGGAATCAAATGGCCCCTTGGTGGAGGACTATAGTTTTCAAGCGCCAGCCCTGCAAGTCAAACAAATCTTCTACAGATGTGTTCCAGCAGTGACTTCCTTGGGAATCTGGTTATCCCTTGGAGAACTGGAAACTCCAAGATCTATTTCAGGCATGGCCAAACTGTGGCTCTCTCACACATATTGTGTGGCTCTCAAAAACCTCCATCACCCCATGGGCTGGCTTGGAGAAGGCATTTGTCTCTTTAAATCACTTCTCCAAGCCAAGCCAGCCAGCACATTGGAAAATGCACTTAATGTTCAAATGGCTTTCTTTCTACTTCTCCCTCCCCCATTTATTCCCCTCCCTCCCTCCCTTCCATCCATCTTGCGGCTCTCAAACATCTGATGTTCATGTCTTCCGGCTCTCAAACATGTGGTGTTTATTCTGTGTGGCTCTTACGTTAAGCAAGTTTGGCCACCCCTTATCTAGTTAGATCACTCACTGGGCAGGTCAGCCAGATGGAGAGAGGTTGGCATCTCATTCTGCCCCTGAGATGGAGTGCTCATTCCTCTCAATGAAGGAACCAGAATCCCTGGCTGTGTTACCAAATCCCCTAAGCAGAGTTGCAGCACTGAGATCCTGCACTGAGCAGGGGGATTGGACTAGATGTAGGCTTCCCAATCCCCAGGTCCCAGAGGGGGATCCCCCGGTTTTACAGGCTTCCCCCCTCCCCCAGCCAGCTGGCTGGCGGGGGAAGCCCCACCCCCATTGCCATCATGCACCTCCATGAATGATTCCCATAGGGAATTTATGAGGAATTGATCCATGGCTATCGGGGGCTCTAGGGGGGCTGTTTTTTGAGGTAGAGGGTGCCAAAATTTTCCATATACCATCTAGTGCCTCTCCCCAAAATACCTTCCAAGTTTCAAAACGATTGGACCAGGGGGTCCAATTCTATGAGCCCCAAAAGAAGGTGCCCCTATCCTTCATTATTTCCTATGGAAGGAAGGCATTTAAAAAGGTGTGCTGTCCCTTTAAATGTGACGGCCAGAACTCCCTTGGAGTTCAATTATGCTTGTCACACCCTTGTTCCTGGCTCCACCCCAATGTCTCCTGGCTCCACCCCCAAAGTCCCCAGATATTTCTTGATTTGGACTTGGCAACCCTAACTAGATGGCCTGTATGGCTCCTTCCAACTCTGTGATCCTAGGATTCATTCTAGGTCAAGTAAAATCAGTGGGCGTAGAAAGGTGGACTTCTCACTGTGAGATGCGCAGGGCCGTTCAGTCCTCTGTAGGGTTGCCAATCCCCAGGTGGCGGCAGGGGATCCCCCGGTTTGGAGGCCCTCCCCCCGCTTTAGGGACATCAGAAAGCAGGGGGGAGGGAAGGGAAATGCCTGCTGCACACTCTAGTATTCCCTATGGAAACCGATTCCCATAGGGTTTAATGGAAAATTGATCTGTAGGTATCTGAGGCTATGAGGGGGGCTGTTTTTTTGAGGTAGAGGCACCAAATATACAGCATAGCACCCAGTGCTGATCCCCAGAATACCCACCAGGTTTCAAAAAGATTGGAATAGGGGGTCCAATTTTATGAGCCCCCAAATAAGGTGCCCCTATCCTTCATGATTTCCAATGGAGGGAAGGCATTTAAAAGGTGTACAGCCCCTTTAAATGTGATGGCCAGAACTCCCTTGGAGTTCAATTATGCTTGTCACACCCTTGTTCCTGGCTCCACCCCAATGTCTCCTGGCTCCACCCCCAAAGTCATCAGATATTTCTTGATTTGGACTTGGCAACCCTAACTAGATGGCCTGTATGGCTCCTTCCAACTCAGTTATGCTTGTCACAACCTTGCTTCTGGCTCCACCCCCAATGTCTCCTGACTCCACCCCCAAAGTCCCCAGATATTTCTTTAATTGGACTTGGCAACCCTAGCCCTCTGGAAGTGTCCGGTGAAGAAGATGGATGGTATCTCAGGAGCCTTGTGGGGCTCTTTGACTAATGTTCAGGTAAGCTGCAGGAAGGCCAAGTGCTTGAGAGCCTCTTTCTTAGGTTCCCTAGCTACTCTTTTCAGAAGGGTGAGTTCAGGATTTATCAAAGGCCTCCTAATCTTTCTACATGCAATTGTCACGCTTTGACCCCTTATATTCCTAACAGTGGTCAGTTTGCACATGATTTGTCTTATACCAAGTTAGACCCATGGTCCATCAAAGTCAGTATTGCCTCCTCAGACAGGCAGTGGCTCTCCAGGGTCTCAGGCAGAAGTCTTTCCCATCACCTCCTGCCTGGCCATAGAATCACAGAGTTGGAAGGGGCCATGCAGGCTGTCTAGTCCAACCCCCTGCTCAATGCAGGATCAGCCTAGAGCAGGAGTGGCCAAACTTGCTTAATGTAAGAGCCGCACAGAATAAATATCAGATAGAATCATAGAATCACAGAGTTGGAAGGGACCTCCAGGGTCATCTAGTCCAACCCCCTGCACAATGCAGGAAACTCAAGAACACCCCCCTAAATTCACAGGATCCTCATTGCTGTCAGATGGCCATCTAGCCTCTGTTTAAAATCCTCCAAGGAAAGAGAGCCCACCACCTCCTGAGGAAGCCTGTTCCACTGAGGAACTGCTCTGTCAGGAAGTTCCTCCTAATGTTGAGCTGGAAACGTTTGATTTAATTTCAATCCATTGGTTCTGTTCCTACCTTCTGGGGCCACAGAAAACAATTCCACACCATCCTCTAGATGACAGCCCTTCAAGTACCTGAAGATGGTGATCATATCACCTCTCAGCCGCCTCCTCTCCAGGTGAAACATCCCCAGCTTTTTCAACCTTTCCTCATAGGACTTGGTCTCCAGACCCCTCACCATCTTTGTTGCCCTCCTCTGGACCCGTTCCAGCTTGTCTATATCCTTCTCAAAATGTGGGGCCCAAAAATGAACACAATACTCCAGGTGAGGTCTTACCAGAGCAGAGTAAAGCGATACCATCACAGCATGTAATCTAGACATTATACTTCTGTTGATACAGCCCAAAATTGCATTTGCCTTTTTAGCCACTGCATCACACAGTTGACTCATGTTCAGCATATTATCCACTAAGACCCCCTAGATCCTTTTTGCACAAACTACTGCTAAGACAAGTCTCCACCAACCTATAACCATGCATTGGATTTTCCCTACCTAAATGCAGAACTTTACATTTATCCCTGTTAAAATTCATTTTATTGATTTTAGCCCCGTTTTCCAGCCTTTCAGGGTCACCCTGGATCCTGTTTCTGTCTTCTTCTGTGTTTGCGACCCCTCCCAATTTAGTATCATTGGCAAATTTAATAAGCAGCCCCTCTATTCCTTCATCCAATGTCCAAGAGCTGCAAGACATGAACATGGGATGCCTGAGAGCTACAATACAAAGCAGGGAAGGGAAAGAAAGCAACTAACTTTAAATGCACTCTCCAAACTTCCAGCTGGCTTGGCTTGGAGATGTTATTTAGAGAGACAAATGCCCATGGCCAACGGGGCGGGGGGGGGGGGGGGGGCTTCAAGAGCCACACAGTATGTCTGAAAGAGCCACATGTGGCTCTTGAGCCAGTTTGACCACCTCTGACCTAGAGCATCTCTGAGAGGTGGTCCTTTGGAGATGGTGGGGATTGAACCTGAGACTTTCAGCATGCCAAGCAGCTGCTCTACTACTGAGCCCAGAGGCAGAGCTTGGGCTGTGCTTTATATCCTACGAGATCTGCTTGCAAAGCAGACCTCACTGGGTGGGACTTTCCCACTTTCCGCTTCCACTGCAGCTCACTGAAAACAACTCCAAATATTTGTGCTGGGTGTGGGTTGGTGTCGCCAGACCCACATGAACATCATGGGGGGTAAATTGAGGACATGTAAACTGACAGAAATTACTGTCTCCTGATTGGAATAGGAACCCCCCTTCCAATGCTTATTCGAGTCTGAACAACAGCTTTTTGCCTACAACTCCCATCAGCCCCAGCCAGCATGGCCAATGGCTGGGGCTGATGGGAATTGTAGGCAAAAAAAACATATGGAAAGCCACTGTTCCCCACCCCTGGGTAGTGGTTAAGTGCAAGGGCTCTAATCTGGGAGAACCAGGTTTGATTCCCCACTCTTCCTCCATATGCAGTTGCTGGTGTGACCTTGGATCACCCGCAAGCTCTCAGCAGACCTGTTTTCTCAAGAGCAGTTCTCTCAGAGCTCTCTCAGCCCCACCTACCTCCCCGGGTGTCTGTTGTGGGGAGAGGAAGGGAAAGAGATTGTAAACTGCTGTGAGACTCTGAGGGAAGGGCAGGGTATAAATCTAGTCTCCTCCTATTTCCTCTCCTCCTCCTCTTCTTCTTCTTCTTCTTCATAAATTGAACAAATAAATTCTTCTCAGGGGTCATTTTGTAGAAAAATAGCTGGTGGAGCTCATTAGCATAACTCATTAGCATTCCCCCCTCCGCCAAAAGCAACCTGATGCAAGAAAGGAGAGCCCTGGGCGAGCAAGGCCTGCTTGGGCTGGCTAGAGATCCAGTCAGCCCAACCAGGCCTCGCTCTCCTGGGGCTCTCTTGGGCTGCCCACCCCCCCCAGTCAAAAGGCCAGCAAGCCACCCACCACACAAAATCACATAAGAAGTGGAGAAAAGGTGGCATGAGCTTCTCCAGGGGTTAATGAGGGCTGCTGGGGGTGTGGCAAAGCCCCTATTGGCTGGCTGGCTGCCCGCCCTCCTAATCCAGGGATTGTTATGCAGCCGCACCTACTATTCGATGGACAAGGTAGGTGGGGAGGAAGGTTCAAGAGCTGTGCTCCCGTGAGCTCCTGCAGAATCTGAGGCCTTCTTCTTCTTCCCAGCTCCAGAGACTTAGAAGCTGGGCTTGCTGTCTGCTTTTTGCTACAGGGGTGACTTCTTGCTCAGAATCTCCTCTGGGATTGTTTTCGGTGCCCTACAAGATAACAGCCTGGCTGGAACAGAAGAGCCATTGATTGACTGAGATTTGTGTGTATGGGGGATGGAGGTGGGGGAACTACTTCTCCGCTGCCCCCGCCCTCTCAGCATGATTTGGCAAGATGGGAGACGGAGAAGAGCTGCTGCTCCACTGTAATGCTTCCCTAAGTGTGGTTTTTGAAGGGAAGCCAGAGGTGCCCTCTTCTAATACCAGTGTTGGACAAGTGCCCTAAAAAATAGATCTTAAATGCAGCAGCAAGAAGCCGGCATGCAATGGCATGAAAGGATTTCCACGTGCTTGCCTGAGGAACAGAAGGCTGGAGTAGGTTAGGAGTTTCTGGAAAGAGGAAAAGTTTAGATCAGGGGTGTCTAGGGTTGCCAATCCCCAGGTGGGTGAATGAAAAGCCTGGAGTTCCTAGAGTTGTTGGTTGAATCCCCAGGTGGGGGCAGGGGATCCCCCGGTTTGGAGGCCCTCCCCCCGCTTCAGGGTCGTCAGAAAGCAGGGGGAGGGGAGGGAAATGTCTGCTGGGAACTCTGTTATTCCCTATGGAGATTTATTCCCATAGAAAATAATGGAGAATTGATCCACGAGTATCTGGGGCTCCGTGGGGGCTGTTTTTGGGGGTAGAGGCACCAAATTTTCAGTATAGCATCTAGTGCCTTTCCCCAAAATATCCCCCAAGTTTCAAAACGATTGGACCAGGGGGTCCAATTCTATGAGCCCCAAAAGAAGGTGCTCCTATCCATTATTTCCTATGGAAGGAAGGCATTGAAAAGGTGTGCTGTCCCTTTAAATGTGATGGCCAGAACTCCCTTTGGAGTTCAATTATGCTTGTCACAGCCACCCCAATGTCTCCTGGCTCCACCCCCAAAGTCCCCAGATATTTCTTAAATTGGACTTGGCAACCCTAGGGGTGTCGAACTCATTTGTTACGAGGGACAGATCTGATGTAAATGCAACCTTGTCAGGCCCGGCCATGTGTGTCATAAAATGTAAGGCCAGCTTGCGGAGATATAAACTCTATAAAGGACAAAGCCACAGTTTGGCCATCCCTGTGCTTTACCAGCATGCACACTGCTGAAACATTGGAGGGAAGCAATCGGAGTTCATGTATCCTTGCGTACAAACGTGCCATCAGGTCCCAGCTGACTCATGGGGACTCCAGCAAGGGGGTTTTCAAGGCAAGGGAGAAGCAGAGGTACTTTGTTGTTGCCTTTCTCTACAGTGCTGCCTTTGACAGTCCCCCATCCAAGTATCAATCCTGTTTAGCTTCTGAGTCCTGATGAGATCGGGCTATGCTGTACCATGCCGTATCCCTTCCTGTATAATTGCCTCTTTTTAAAATGGTGTTTCACTGTTGGGCACAAGTGCTGTCATGCACGGATCAAACACCACCCAACAAGAATCTTGCTACAGCCATCCCTGTTATCGGGGCGGGACTGTTGTGTTGAGTGGCTCTGTCAATGTACACATGTGCACATAAATCATATGGGGTAGGGATGCAGGAAAGAATTTAGAGCTCTGGCAAACTGTGTACTGTGCTGATGACATTTTCCACTGTGGTGGTGGAATGGGCTATACTGATTTTCTTAAGGGTATTGTCATTGCTTATTATGAATCAACTATCCACAATTTTGTAACAAGTATATTAACCATATCTATCTATCTATCTATCTATCTATCTATCTATCTATCTATCTATCTATCTATCTATCTATCTATCTATCTATCTATCTATCTATCTATCCTCCATCCGTCCATCATCCATCTATCTGTCTGTCTATTAGCACTGATGGATCTCTGCTCTGTATTTTTATCCAATCCCCTCTTGAAGCTGGCTATGCTTGTAGCTGCCACCACCTCCTGTGGCAGTGAATTCCACATGTTAATCACCCTTTGGGTGAAGAAGTACTTCCTTTTATCCGTTTTAACCTGACTGCTCAGCAATTTCATTGAATGCCCACGAGTTCTTGTATTGTGAGAAAGGGAGAAAAGTACTTCTTTCTCTACTTTCTCCATCCCACGCATAATCTTGTAAACCTCTATCATGTCACCCCGCAGTCGACGTTTCTCCAAGCTAAAGAGCCCCAAGCGTTTTAACCTTTCTTTATATATATATTGGCCACTGTGTGACACAGACTGTTGGGCTGGATGGGCCATTGGCCTGATCCAACATGGCTTCTCTTATGTTCTTATGACAACTTGGGCGACCCTCACAAATTATCTCAGAGTCTGAGGGCCCGCTGCGCTACCCATGACCCCTGCTGCAGCTTGCAGGCACCTTCTTAAAAGCCCCTTTTACTAAGCTGCGGAGGAGAGGCAGAGAGAGGCAAACATGGCAACAGTGCCAGCAGTAGCTGCACCAGGCAAGTCGGGCAAAGAACAGCTCAGTTGCTGGCTGCTTGTGCAGGCTGGGAGGGCCGCAAGCAGGGGGGAAACTGAGGGGAAAGCCAGCCCAGGGCCCCTAAAGGTGTGGGGGCCCATAGGCCAGTGTCTACTTGGCCTAATTGTGAATCTGGTTCTGTTAGGCCCATCAGATCTTTGGGCCCCGCCCCAAATAGCCATGACCCTACACAATGTCCTCAATGTGATGACAGCACACAGACATGATGACATCATGCCAGGGACATCATGCATCAATGCTTTGGTATTTTGGGCAAAACTCTATGGTAACCGTAGAGTTTTGCCCCCAATACCTTGCAATGTTTCCAGAGTGATGACATCAGGACATCATGATGTCGGGAACCTTTCATGTGACAACATCACCCTGCTCCCTTCTCTCGGAGAGCTCCCTCCCACCCCTTGCTGGTGAGCAGGTAGGTTCTGGCAACCCCAGGGGTAGAATTCTAGCCGAAGCTCCTTTGCATATTAGGCCACACCCCTCTGATGTAGCCAGTCCTCCAAGAGCTTACAAAACAGAGCCTTGTAAGCTGTTGGATGATTGGCTACATCACAGGGATGTGGTCTAATATGCAAATGAGCTCCTGCTAGAATTCCACTCCTGAGCAACCCTAACCCCTCTTGATGTGCCAAGTCTCTGCACATGCCCAGAGCGGATTTTAGAATCCATTTTGGATTCCCCAGCAAAGCAGAATATGGCTCTCTCTCTCTCTCTCTCTCTCTGCCATTGCAAGTCAGTGGAGCTGCCTGGAAAACCAAGGAAATGCCTATTTGAGGCAATATCCTCAAATTGCACCCTACATTCGCTCCCTTAAACCAAGCCTTAAGGCTGCCTCCTAATCTTGAAGACTCCGAGGATGTTCCTCCGATAGGCCTAGCTTGGATGGGAGCAAGTCGGGTGTTATCCTGTCTTTTGTCTGTGTCAAATATGGTGGATTATGGGCCTACTAAATCCCGCTATAGTTCCCCCCACCCTGTAGCTGAGAGCGTCTCGCTACCTTATTCCTTCTAAGCCTGATTTCACAGCCGACTTTTCCCCAAAGGGTTGTTCTTTGCTCTTGAACTGCACATATTACCAGTGGCTGCGGTGGAAAAGAATAAGCGGGGTGCAGGACGCATGCCCGGGATTCACACTTGGTGAGGACAACTGACCCTTTAATCACCCTTTCGTACTGTCAAGAACTTGTTAAAAATGGGATGATTGATGGACGGAGATGGGCCTTTTGAATCGGTTTTAGCTGCTGTATGCATAGGATTAGGGGTGATGCTGCAGCGGAGCGGCAGAGCACAGACCGTTTGCGCACCGAAGTTGCTGTGTTCAATTTGGGAGGAATCAAAGAGGAGAGCTACCCGAGCGATTAAGAGGTTGGAGCACCTTTCCCACGAGGAGAGGCTGAAGAGGTTTCTAAAAGGATTCATGGAGTGGCCAAAGTGGATGGAAAGAATGTTGGAGCACCTGACGAACCTGATGGGAAATAAATCCAGGATGGACAAAAAGCACTTCTTCAATTCAGCGAGTAACTCAGCAGTGGAATGCGCTGCCAGTGAATTTTATGATAACCATGAGCATCGATAACAAGGAGATGAGGCAGATTCATGGAGGAGAGGTGACTGATTGCCACTCTGCCCATGGGAGCCACGCTTGTTTAGATGGGATGTTCTACACTGGATTGCAAACAGGGCTCATTTTGTAGCAGGAGCTCCTTTGCGTATTAGGCCACATACCCCTGATGTGGCCAATCCTCCAAGAGCTTACAGTAAACACCGTAAGAACAACCCTGTGAGCTCTTGGAGGACTTGCTACATCAGGGGGATGTGGCCTAATATGCAAAGGAGCTCCTGCTACAAAGTGAGCCCTGAAATTTGCAAATATTTTGTGCATTCTTCCACTGGCTCCTAGAAGCTCTGTTGTGACTCCCCAAGCTTCTAAGCACGTGGCAACGCAATAAAGTTTGCCACTGATTAATGTGCAGGTGTGAAAGTCCTTGAGATGATGATGTTTGTTTTAAGCAGCAAATGCATAGTCCCTGCACTCCTATGAAGCTGGACTGAGGGGAAACAAGAACGTCCTTAGCAGGGCTTTTTTTGTGGCAGGAACTCCTTTGCATATTAGGCTGCACACCCCTGATGTAGCCAGGGGTGGAATTCTAGCAGGAGCTCCTTTGAATATTAGGCTGTACCCCCCTGACGTAGTAGCCAGGGGTGGCATTCTAGCAGGAGCTCCTTTGCATAATAGGCCACACACCCCTGATGTAGCCAGGGGTGGAATTCTAGGAGGAGCTCCTTTGCATATTAGGCCGCCCCCCTTGATGTAGCCAATCCTCCTGGAGCTTACAGTAGGCCCTTTACTAAGAGCCCTGCAAGCTCTTGGAGGATTGGCTACATCAGGGGTGGGTGTCCTAATATTCAAAGGAGCTCCTACTACAAAACAAAAGCCCTGGTCCTTAGTGATTTTCATAGGCCTGGTTTGCAAACCTCAACTCATGCTCCATTAAAGGGGTCTCATTTCAAAGAAGCTGAGTTGCCATATCTTTAAAAGGATATTACAGAGTTCGGAAAAGAAGAAGGCGACCAAGATGATTACAGGGTTGGAGCAGCTTTCCCTACGAAAGGTTAAAAAGAATATGACTTTCCGGGGGGAAGATGATAATAAAATTATGCACCAGGTGGAGATCATCAGGTGTTCCCACCTGCCCCTTATTCTGTTCCTTGTTCAATTCTGTATTAGCTAATGGCAAAAGTAAGCCAGGTATTTGCATCTGAAACCATTGGCTCATGGGTATTCTCATGCTGCCTCTTTGAAACTATAATCTTTTTTTTTTTAAAGATATCCCCTAAAGATATGATGTTTAAATGATGTAGTCTACATCCACAGGTGCACCAAGGGGGCAAATCACGAGTGATCTGTGTTCAAAAAGTAGATCCGTTTAACTACCTAACCATAACCCTGGAGCTGCATGGGATGGAGAAGGTAGAGAAAGAAGTACTTTTCCCCCTTTCTCACCATATAAGAACTCGTGCACGCTCCATGAAATTGCTGGGCAGCCAGGTTAGAACGGATAAAAGGATGTCCTTCTTCACCCAAAGGGAGGTGGCGGCTACAAGCATGGACAGCTTGAAGAGGGGATTGGATAAACATCTGGAGCAGAGGTCCATCAGTGTCTATTAGCCACAGGGTTTAGATGGAACTTTCTGTCTGGGGCAGTGATGCTCTGTATTCTTGGTGCTTGTGGGGAGGGGGCAACAGTGGGAGGGCTTCTAGTGTCCTGGCCCCACTAGTGGACCTCCTGATGGCACCTGGGGGCTTTTTCTGGCCGCTATGTGACACAGAGTGTTGGACTGGATGGGCCATTGGCCTGATCTAACATGGCTTCTCTTATGCTCTTATGTACCTTCACAGGTGGTCAAGAAGGTTTTGTATGCTGACTACCAGGGGCTCTGGTTCAGTAGTAGAGTTCATGCTTGGCAAGCAGAAAATCTCAGGTTCAATCCCAGGCATCTCCAGTGCAAATAATAAGGTCACGGATGATGTAAAAGACCTCTGCCAGAGACCTTGGTGAGCTGCTCCCAGTCAGAGTAGACAACACCGTCTTTGATGGATCAAGGATCTTGATTCAATATAAGAACATAAGAACAAAAGAGAAGCATTTTGGATCAGCCCAATGACCCATCCAGTCCAACACTCTGTGTCACAGCGGCCAAAAAAAACCCCAAGGCACCATCAGGAGGTCCATCAGTGGGGCCACGGAGTATAAGGCAGCTTCACATGTGTTTGTGTGCAAAAGTGATCACAAACTGCACTGAGAATTCTAAATGCAGCATAATTACTAAGGCACAACTTGCCTGTGAACTGTCGGTATATAAAAGCAACTTAGAGCCTGTAGAAACAGCTGAAGAACATCCGCATGGCTGTTTGACATAGAGTTTGAGCTGAACTTTGAGCAAAACACTGAGGCAAGTCAACGAAGGTCTGGTCACATTCAAGCTAGCATTTTGATCATGGTAAGATCTGAAATCCGATTGCATTTCCCTCCCACAAAGTTCACAGCATCTCTCGAAATAATAAGCAATTAGGACCATAAAGCGGTAAATAGGGGCAGTCGGAGTGCATGGAATTGTACATGCAAAATGCGGGAAGCAAAGTTTGCCTGGGAATTAATCTCAATGTGTTACTGCTTCACTAACTAGTTTAATTAGGGTGAGAGGTGGCAGCAACGACATTAGAGCGGTCAACCGATCACAGCATTTTAGGTCGATTAATCATCTGCCTTTAAATGGATTTGTGGATGAAATTAATTGATTAGATTTAAATCTGCCGGCACGTGGCCGAAACTTCACCTTTCCCTCCCTCTCTCTGTGAGTGTTCATATATCAAAGGAGCTATAAGAAAACATATAATGTCACAGTACCTTCCTATCCACACTGCAGGGGTGTCGAATTCATTGGTTATGAGGGCTGGATCTAATATAAATGAGACCTTGTTGGGCTGGGCCATGTGTGTCGTGAAACATAACGCTGGGTGGCGGAGATATAAACTTTATAAAGGACACAGACAAAAACAATTTAAAAAACCTTTAAAACATGCTTTAAAAGCACTCTTGCAATATTTTGTTTATTTAAGTTTCTGATAACTGACACCTCTTACTCTGAATTACTGCGTCAAAATCTGGAGACAACATAGCCATCTTGAGTAGGCTGTGCAAGTAGCAATCTGGAGACGTTGCTGTAGCTATCTTCAGTAGGCTGTGCAGGTGTTGTCCAGGTGTGTATCTGTAAGTTGCAAGCCTACTTTTGATTTATGGACATTCATTACAGAAATCTCATGGTCAATGCTTTGAGCCTAAGACCCAGGGGAAAGGATGAAATGGCTGGGCATTGTGAGCTTTTGTACATAAGTTTCTTCATGTGCTGGTCAGCCAATGGAGAAAATAGAGGCTTTGCTCCATAGCTCCTATGTGATTGAGAAAGCCTGGCAAAGCAAGCTGTGATGCAGAAAGAAACAAGAGAGAGAAGGAAGCAGATGACAGTGAATTGCTCGTGGGCTTGATAGGAGCCCTCCGGGGGCCTGATTCAGCCCTCGGGCCATGTTTGACACCCTTGGTTTATAGTATACCTGCCCTCATTTGAAATGTGGTCTTGGAGAAGAGTTTTATGGATACCCACCAAAAAGACAAATCAGTGGGTTCTAGATCAAATCAAGACTGGACTCTCCCTGGAAGCTGAAATGATGAAACTGAGGCTATCGAGGGAATTTTTTCTCCTTCTTGTAATTTGGTCACATTATTAGGGATCTGTCCTGGGCCCTGTTTTGTTCAACATCTTTATAAATGATTTGGATGAAGGAATAGAGGGAATGCTTATTAAGTTTGTAGATGATACTAAATTGGGAGGGGTTGCAAACACAGTAGAAGACATAAACAGGATACAGGACAACCTTGACTGGCTGGAAAACTGGGCTAAAGCCAATAAAATGAATTTCAACAGGGATAAATGTAAAGTTCTGCATTTAGGTAGGAAAAATCCAATGCATAGTTATCGGATGGGGGAGACTTGTCTTAGCAGTAGTATGTGCGAAAAGGATCTAGGGGTCTTAGTGGACCATATGCTGAACATGAATCAACAGTGTGATGTGGCGGCTAAAAAGGCAAATGGAATTTTGGGCTGTATCAACAGAAGTATAGTGTCCAGATCATGTGAAGTTATGGTATATTTTTACTCTGCTCTGTTAAGACCTCACCTGGAGTATTGTGTTCATTTTTGGGCCCCACATTTTAAGAAGGATATAGACAAGCTGGAACAGGTCCAGAGGAGGGCAACGAAGATGGTGAGGGGTCAGGAGACCAAGTCCTATGAGGAAAGGTTGAAGGAGCTGGGGATGTTTCGCCTGAAGAGGAGGTGGCTGAGATGTGATATGATCACCATCTTCAAATACTTGAAGGGCTGTCATATAGAGGACAGTTTGGAATTGTTTTCTCTGGCCCCAGAAGGTAGGACCAGAACCAATGGGTTGAAATTAAATCAAAAGAGTTTCCGGTTCAACATTAGGAAGAACTTCCTGACCGTTAGAGTGATTCCTCAGTGGAACAGGCTTCCACGGGAGGTGGTGGGCTCTCCTTCCTTGGAGGTTTTAACAGAGGCTAGATGGCCATCTGATAGCAATGAAGATCCTGTGAATTTGAGGGAAGGTATTTGTGAGTTTCCTGCATTGTGCAGGGGGTTGGAATAGATGACCCTGGACGGTCCCTTCCAACTCTATGATACTATGAGAAGACAGGAATCACTGGAAAGGACAATCATGCTAGGACATGGTGAAGGCAGCAAGAAAAGAGGAAGACCCAACAGGAGATGGATGGGCTCAGTCAAGGAAGTCACAGCCCTCCATTGGCAAGGCTGTTAAGGATAGGACATTCTGGAGGATGTTAGTTCATACCTCATAAGTTGGAAGTGACTTGATAGCACTTAACATACACATATTTGCTTTAGGTAGTTTTGTTGTTTGCCTTGTTCTCTATAATCCTAGTCCAGTTTCATTCTTCACTGGTTATTTTATGCTATCTGATTGCACTGTTTTATATCCTGTAATTCACCTTGGGTGTCTATAGCTGCGATCACACCCACTCAATAATGCACTGTCAATCCATTCACAGTGCACTTTCCAACTGTGTAGACTGGCAACATCCAGTCGGAAAGTGCATTGGGAATTGATTGAAAGTGCATTATTGAATGGGTGTGACCGCAGCGAGAAAAGTGGACTGCAAATAAAGTGCATAAAGATAAATAAAGTAATACCTATTGGAGGCTGATGCTGGAAGAGGCAACAAAAATAATAGAATCATAGAGTTGGAAGGGACCTTCAGGGTCATCTAGTCCAACCCCCTGTACAATGCAGGAAACTCACGAACACCCCCCTAAATTCACAGGATCCTCATTGCTGTCAGATGGCCATCCAGCCTCTGTTTAAAAACCTCCAAGGAAGGAGAGCCCACCACCTCCCGCGGAAGCCTGTTCCACTCTAACTTTCAGGAAGTTCTTCCTAATGTTGAGCTGGAAACTCTTTTAATTTCAACCCATTGGTTCTGGTCTGACCTTCTGGGGCCACAGAAAACAATTCCACACCATCTTCTATAGGACAGCCCTTCAAGTATTTGAAGGTGGTGATCATATCACCTCTCAGCTGCCTCCTCTCCAGGCTAAACATCCCAAGCTCCCTCAACCTTTCTTCATAGGACTTGGTCTCCAGACCCCTCACCTTCATTGTCGCCCTCCTCTGGAACTGTTCCAGCTTGTCTGTATCCTTCTTAAAATGTGGTGCCCAAAACTGAACACAATACTCCAGGTGAGGTCTTACCAGAGCAAAGTGATACCGTCACTTCACATGATCCGGACACTATACTTGTGTTGATATAGCCCAAAATTGCATTTTCCTTTTTAGCCACCAATGATCCAAGGGATTGGAACAATGTCTGTTGAAGGGGTACATGAAGAACACAGAACTTTTTTTTTGTTTGAAGAACAGGTTGACGAGGAGCCCTCCAACCCAACCAGATGGCTGTTGGCTTTGAAATGGTAAGACGTAATGACACTGCATGCAATGTGTTCTCTTGCCAGTGTGGGGTATGGTTAGAGTCTAGAACCAGGGAGACCCAGATTCAAATCCTTCCTCTGCCATGGAAACCTGCTGGGTGACCCTCTCATCCTGACCTACCTCACAGGGTTATTGTGAGGATGAAATAGAGGAAAGGAGAGAGCCAGTTTGGTGTAGTGGTTAAGTGTGTGGACTTTTCTCTGGGAGAACCAGGTTTGATTCCCCACTCCTCCACTTGCAGCTGCTGGAATGGCCTTGGGTCAGCCATAGCTCTCACAGGAGTTGTCCTTGAACGGGCAGCTGCTGTGAGTCCTCTCAGCTCCACCCACCTCACAATGTTGTGGGGGGAGAAGATATAGGAGATTGTAAGCCGCTCTGAGTCTCTGATTCAGGGAGAAGGGCAGGGTATAAATCTGCAACTCTTCTTCTTCTTGTAAGCTGCTTTGGGTCCTCATTTGCGGGGGGGGGGGAGATGGAATCTAAATGAAGTAAATAAACACCGGGCTTTTTCAATAGCAGGAGCTCCTTTGCATATTAGGCCACACACCCCTGATGTAGCCAATCCTCCAAAGGCTACATCAGGGGGATGTAGTCTAATATGCAAAGGCGTTCCTGCTATGAAAAAAGCCCTCAATAAACAAAACAAAATGTACAGAACTGGCTATTGTAACAATGTGGTGGTGACTACTAGTACGGATAATGATGGAAATGATTAGAGTTACTATAATGATAAAAAAGAGAAATAAAGCACAATTAGTCACGTGCTGTGTTTTCATTTATTTATTAATCTCTCACTTTTCCTCCCCAGTTGGGTCTCAAAGCGGCTCATTGTCCCTGTCCCATTTTCTCACAACTGCCCTGTGAGGGAGGCCAGGCTGAGAGCTTGTAATGGGCCCAAGGTTTTCCTTGGAGAGGGGGGGTCTTCCATCCAAGTACTAACCAGGGCTGACCCAGCTTTAGCTAGCTTCTGAGATCTGACGTGATCAGGCCAGCCTGGGCCATTCAGATCAGGGCAGAGGCCAAAGTGTCCTTTCTGGAGCCCTTGGACAGCTAGACAATGGAGTAGAATTCTTTCCGGCTAGAAAGCAAAATCTGCCCAACCGGTGCCGGATTAAACCCTGTGGAGGCCCCTAGGCAGTCAAAATCTCGGGGGGCCTCCTTGCAAATTATCTCAGAGTCGGAGCACCTGCCCCACAGCCTGCTGCCCCTGATGCAGCCTGAAGGCACCTTCTCAAAAGCCAGTTTGGTGTAGTGGTTAAGTGTGCGGACTGTTATCTGGGAGAACCGGGTTTGATTCCCCACTCTTCCACTTGCACCTGCTGGGATGGCCTTGGGTCAGCCATAGCCCTGGCAGAGGTTGTCCTTGAAAGGGCAGCTGCTCGGACAAAAGGCGACTTCCGGTATCCGGCGAAGCGAGGCGGCGGCGTTCCTAACCACTGGCGTGGGACCCACCGAATTTCAGCCTTTTTTGGGGGGCCGATAGGTCCGTACTTGCTCCGTGGAGGAGCCTAGTACTTGGAAGGGGCGAGGGGCAGGGGTGAGCCGTTTGGCCCCCCCGACAGTGATCCCTCCTACCTTATCTTCCCAAAGGCAGAAGACGTCTCAGGACGGCCCAGCTTCAGCCGCCGGCACAGAGGTGGTGCATGGAAGCGGAGACGACGTGGTTTTTGTTTTGGCTTACGGTTTCTTTCGGACTCTGGGCGATTCATTGAAGACTCTGTCTTGGTCCAGCAATCGTCGGCGGCCGTGGCTCGTTCCCTCCCCCCCCTTCTCTGCCGCTGGCGGGGAGGACGTGGAGGAGCCGGTAGCGGCCCGTTGTGTGGTCCTGTCGGGCGAGTGGAGCCTAGTTTGAGCGACGTGGCTACTTGTGGCGGGTTTGGTGAGCCCGTTCAGTGCTAATTGGAGGACCCCACCTTTGGTGGATAGAAACCTTGAAGGAGCTTGCCCTTTAAGAGACAGGCGGGGCTGGTGGAAACGACGGCGGAGTGGAAAATACTGAGCGGGTGGACGGTGGCTGAGAGGACTAGCTTTTCGTTTCCTGCTTCGCAACCTCTCACCGCAATAGACGAGGAGGGGGTTATTCTACTTATAAAGTACCAACGGTGTGAAGGCTACAATCAAGACAGGTTGCTATACAGGTCTATAAGGAAGATTGGACTGGATCGTAAGTCCCAATTGAAGAAAGAATCTTTGTTGGACTGGGTGCAATTGTATTCATATTAGGGTTTTAGATTGCGTTGGTCTGTATTTGAGTAGTGCTTATCAAGTGTTTGGCCAGTCTTACTGGTTACATAGTAGAATACTAAGAATACTAAGGTCATATGCTTGTTAAGGTTTTATATTGCTTAAAAGTCTAACAGCGAACTTAGATATTTCAGGATTCCCAAAGGAGTTAGGACTCCAAAGGGATTTACTTTTCTCATCTCTTACTCTTTCCATTTGCTCTCCGCCCTTTTGGGTTTTTTGTTTTTGGAGGCTTTCCCTCACTTTGGTATTTTTTTTTTTTTTTTTTTTTGGCCCTAATAACTGGTCAACATTAGAAGTGTTTGTTAAACACCCTTTAATTTTTAGGATGTCTCAGCAAGGCAAAACAAAATTCTCGCCGGGACAACCAAGAGCAGTGGGTGCCTCAATCCCACAGGACTCTATAAAGGAGCTTCAGCAGAATTTCAAAGAGGCACTGAACCAAATGCAGGCTTCTTTATCCAAACAGATAGAAGGGTTGGCAGATAAAATGGAAGGTTTAGACAGCAAGTTCAATGACACCAAAAAGGATCTATTAGAAGTGGTGAAGATAACAAAATCAATAGAATATAAATTAAAATTAACTGATACTAAAGTGGAAGATTTAGACCAAAAACAAGCTGAACTTAGTAACAAACTGGCCCAGATTGAAATGGGGAAGGCTGAAAACACTCTCAGACTTCTTAACATACCAGAGGATAGGAATGAATATTTGTTGAAATTAGTGGCGGATGCTTTAATAGATATTCTAGGAATGGAGAGTGATGAAATAGAGAAAGAAATAGACTGTATTTATAGGGTGAATACGTTATATGCCAAAAAAAATGACCTTCCCCGGGAGGTACATGTGAAATTTATTCGAAGGATCACGAAAGAAAGGATATGGAGGGAAGCTAAAGAAAGACAAATAATGATAAAGGGAACTAAAATTAAAATAATGAAGGAGATACCTTGGTCAATAAGATCTAGGAGAAAAGCATATTTAAACCTAGCGGAGAGATTGCAAGATAAGGGTATTATGTATAGGTGGTTAATACCCGAAGGATTGTCATTTACATACGCAAACACGAGATACAGAATTGATTCTATGTTTAAGCTAGATGATTTTATTACTAACCAGGCAAGAAATTGGCAAAGGAAGGAGAAATCTAGAACGGGGAAGGGCCTGGATGATAAAGCTGCACAGGGCCTACCACGGTCACCAGAATCTTTATATCCACACGAACACGAACACGAAGAGGGAGAAGTAAGTCAAGAAGAAGAAGCCACACAAAGAGAGACTAGACTACAGAGGAAGAAAAAAGCACACCTGATTGAGTGATAGGGAATACAAAATAAAATTATGACAAATAAATTGAGGATCATATCACTGAATATTAACGGATTAAACTCCCCCAGAAAAGAAAGAGAACTTTTCTTCAGCTTAAAAAATTGAGGGCGGATGTGATATGTTTACAAGAGACACATATAAAAAAAAAGGATGAGTATCTGCTAAGCAATAAAGGACTTGGGAAAGCTATAATTACATCAGAGGAGGGGAAAAAAAAAAGAGGACTGGTAACTTATATAAGGGGTGATATTCAAGCTGAGTTAATTTTTGAGGCTAAGGATGCTCGATTTCAGGGCATAGAAATTGTATATGATCAGCAAAAATTTCTTTTGGTTAATTTATACGCCCCTAATGGTACGCAGGGGGCTTTTTATAAGCAGTTATGTTCCAAGGTGATTAAAAGCAAATATGAAAACTTCTGTATCACTGGTGATTTTAACGCAGTGACTACTCCCGACTTGGATAGGAGCTAGGGTGGCCAGACCGTCCCGGTCTCCCGGGACTTTCCCGGTTCTGGCCCCCAATTCCCGGCTCCCGGGCTGGGTATACCGGGACCATTAAGAGGTCCCGGTTTAGCCAGCCAGAGAGCCGGGGGCCACGCGCCCGGGCGGGGAAGGCGGCGAGTGAGGGAGGGAGCGACCCTGCGCGTGCGCAGATCGCCCTGCGCACGCGCAGGGACGCTCCCTCCCTCACTCGCCGCCTTCCCCGCCCGCGCACGGGGCCGGGCGATGGCGGCGGAGGCCCGGGAGGGCGTCGGAAAGGCCCGCGGGGGTCGCTGGAGGCCCTCCAGCGACCCCCGCGGGCCTTTCCGAGGCTTCCCGGGGCTGGAAACCCCCACCCCCTGTCCTCCTCCGCCCGGGAGGGCGTCGGAAAGGCCCGCGGTGGTCGCTGGAGGCCCTCCAGCGACCCCCGCGGGCCTTTCTGACGCTTCCCCGGCCTCTACCACCCCCCCCCCCGTGCTGGCGGAGGCCCGGGAGGGCATCGGAAAGGCCTCTCCGCCGCCGCCGCCGGACTCGCCGCCGCTGCCCGCCGCCGCTGGACTCGCCGCCGCCGTAGGTAAGGGGGCCGCCGAAAGCGGGGGGGGCTGGCGGTTGGGGGTGGCCTTCCTTTCTTCCCTCCCTCCTTCCTTCCTTTCTTCCTTCCCTCCTTCCTTCCTTCCTTCCTCCCTCCCTCCTTCCTTCCTTCCTTCCTTCCTTCCTTCCTTCCTTCCTTCCTTCCTTCCTTCCTTCCTTCCTTCCCTCCTTCCTTTCTTTCTTCCCTTCTTCCCTCCCTCCCTTTCTCCCTCCCTTTCTCCCTCCCTTTCTCCCTTCCTCCCTCCCTCCCTCCCTTCCTTCCTTCCTTCCTTCCTTCCTTCCTTCCTTCCTTCCTTCCTTCCTTCCTTCCTTCCTTCCTTCCTTCCTTCCTTCCTTCCTTCCTTCCTTCCTTCCTTATGTTCTTATGTGACACAGAGTGTTGGCCTGGATGGGCCACTGGCCTGATCCAACAGGGCTTCTCTTATGTTCTTATGTGACGCAGAGTGTTGGACTGGATGGGCCACTGGCCTGATCCAACAGGGCTTCTCTTATGTTCTTAAGTGTGACACAGAGTGTTGGACTGGATGGGCCACTGGCCTGATCCAACAGGGCTTCTCTTATGTTCTTATGTGACGCAGAGTGTTGGACTGGATGGGCCACTGGCCTCATCCAACAGGGCTTCTCTTATGTTCTTATGTGACACAGAGTGTTGGACTGGATGGGCCACTGGCCTGATCCAACAGGGCTTCTCTTATGTTCTTATGTGACGCAGAGAGTTGGACTGGATGGGCCACTGGCCTGATCCAACAGGGCTTCTCTTATGTTCTTATGTGACGCAGAGTGTTGGACTGGATGGGCCACTGGCCTGATCCAACAGGGCTTCTCTTATGTTCTTAAGTGTGACGCAGAGTGTTGGACTGGATGGGCCACTGGCCTGATCCAACAGGGCTTCTCTTATGTTCTTAAGTGTGACACAGAGTGTTGGACTGGATGGGCCACTGGCCTGATCCAACAGGGCTTCTCTTATGTTCTTATGTGACACAGAGTGTTGGACTGGATGGGCCACTGGCCTGATCCAACAGGGCTTCTCTTATGTTCTTATGTGACATAGAGTGTTGGACTGGATGGGCCACTGGCCTGATCCAACAGGGCTTCTCTTATGTTCTTATGTGACGCAGAGTGTTGGACTGGATGGGCCACTGGCCTGATCCAACAGGGCTTCTCTTATGTGACAATACTGACTTTGGTGGACCCAAGCACTGATTCAGTGTAAGGGAGCTTTGTGTTTGTGTCTTCTAGTGCAATTTTGTTCTCAGATCCTGTATTTACTTCATCAGTATATGGGATAAGGCACTTTCTCAACTGTGCTGCATAAATCAGCCTATTTATTTTGTCCTGTTGGCTCTGTTGGCTCTATCTGCGCCACCTTCATCACTTTCGGGGTGTGGATCCCCCAGTGGAGTGGTCTCCCGACTCCCTCCGCCGGCTGTTTCTGATACCCCTGCGCCCCCTCTTTCATTTGATATGTGTCCCGTGCGGGTGCCACCCTCCCGCCGGGAGATGCCGCAAAATGAGCCCCCTTGAGGCTTATGGCGGCAGGGCTCGGGGGAAGCAAGCTAGACTGCTGTTCTTTTGAGGGGTTATAGAGTGTTTCGAGCCCGTCCCTGTGGCATCGGTCCCATCATTGTGGGGCCCAGGGGGCCGGCGCAGCGGCACGCTGAAGCAGCCTGTCGGTCACTTCCAGGTTCCTGTCCTGCATCTCGACCTGTGTTATTAGTGACAGGCTGCTTCGGCGTGCCGCTGCGCCGGCCCCCTGGGTCCCACAACGATGGGACCGATGCCACAGGGACGGGCTCGAAACACTCTATAACCCCTCAAAAGAACAGCAGTCTAGCTCGCTTCCCCCGAGCCCTGCCGCCATAAGCCTCAAGGGGGCTCATTTTGCGGCATCTCCCGGCGGGAGGGTGGCACCCGCACGGGACACATATCAAATGAAAGAGGGGGCGCAGGGCTATCAGAAACAGTCAGCGGAGGGAGTCGGGAGACCACCCCACTGGGGGATCCACACCCCGAAAGTGATGAAGGTGGCGCAGATAGAGCCAACAGAGCCAACAGGACAAAATAAATAGGCTGCATTATGCAGCACAGTTGAGAAAGTGCCTTATCCCATATACTGATGAAGTATATACAGGATTTGAGAACAAAATTGTTTCCGGCGGTGATATTTGGGGGATTTTTGGCGACGTCACAGGAAGTGCTGTGAAGTCACTTCCTGTTTCCGGCAGTGGCATTTGGGGAAAATGATGTCATTTGGGGAAATGATGTCACAGGAAGTGATGTCACTTCCCGTTTCCGGCAGGTGACGCGGGGAAAATGATGTCACAGGAAGTGATGCCACTTCCTGTTTCCGGTGGTGGCATGACGTCACCGGAAGTGACGTCACCGGAAGTGACGTCACTTCCTGTTTCCGGCGGCACACGCACGCTCCGCGCGCGCGCACCCCTGCCTCTCCCCCCCCCCGGTTGTCCCTGGCTGGCCTTCAGACATTATGGTCACCCTAATAGGAGCTCATTACCCGAAAATAAAAAGAAGAGGAAGAGGTCGGGAAGCAAGGTATTACCCGAGATATTTTTTAATTTGGTAGAGGAGTTGGCTCTAGTAGATATTTGGCGTATTTAAACCCAAGTAGAAGAGACTACACTTTTTTTTCGAAACCGACATAAATCCTGGTCTAGGATTGACATGATGTGGGTCTCACTGGGTTTGGTTAAATTTGTGGATGAAGTAGATATTCTTCCATCAACAATTGCGGATCATGCTCCTATGCTTTTAGGGTTGGGCTATACAAGAAAGAAACCCGGTTGGAGAATGTACCCTGGATGGATTAAAATAAGAAGTTTGTTGATTACATAAAAGAAGAGATGACATTCTTCTTCCAACTGAATAAACTGGAGGAGACCTCGAGTTCGTTAGTATGGGAAACAAGTAAGGCTTACTTCAGAGGGCTAGTAATCAATTTTATGGCAAACAAAAGACGAGAAGATACCAAAGCCATGACTGAATTGACGGAGTCAATCAAACAAAAAGAGAAGCAGTTAAAGCTAAATCCATTACAAAAGGATATTAAGGATGAAATTAGAATTTTACAGCACAAGCTTCATCTGATCATGGTAGAAGAAATGGATAGGAAAATTGCATACTCTAAACAATACTATTTTGAAAAAGCTAATAAAGCAGGGAAATGGTTAGCTCATAAAGTTAGGAAGGAAAAGGAAAAAAAGACAATAAAGGTTCTAAAAGACAAACAGGGTAGACCTAAAGTACGAGCTGATGAGCTAAAGTTAATAATTAGAGAATTTTATACAGAACTATATGGAAAGGGGGAGACATCTAAGGAAAAACAAGAGGAATATTTACTAAATAAATTTCAGCTGAAATTAACGGAGGATAAGATAAAAATATTAAATGAACCGATTGCCATGTATGAATTAGAAAAAGTATGGTCTAATTTAAAGAAAAATAAAGCGGCAGGTCCCGACGGCATACCTCCAGAATATTACATCACCTTTAAAGACATTCTTATAGATCATTTAAATGCCTAATTGAGGAGGTCTGGTCTTCCGCAAAGCTGCCACAATCATGGGCAGGTAGCAATGTTATGTTGATTCCGAAATCGGGTGGCCAATTGGACGATATAAGGTACTATCGTCCAATATCTTTACTAAATGTGGACTACAAACTATATGCAGCAATTTTGGCCAATAGATTGAAAAAGATTTTAATAGATGTAATACATCCAGACCAATCTGGCTTCCTGCCCAATAGATTCATGCGGACAAATATTCGGATAATTGCAAATGCGCTGGAATACTACGATCTAAGCCGGGACAAACAAGCAGCCTTTCTTTTTATTGATGCTGAAAAAGCTTTTGACAACCTTGATTGGAACTTTTTGTTTAACGTGCTTAAGAAAATGGACTTTGGGAAGGATTTTGCTAGAAATATCGAAGCAATTTATGACAAGCAGACAGCCAGGATAATTATTAACGGGGAATTAACCGAAGAGATAAAATTGGAGAAAGGGACAAGACAAGGCTGCCCGCTTTCCCCTTTGCTATTTATTTTATCGCTGGAAAGTATTAAGTAATGCGATCCGAGAAACCCGAAAATTAGGGGCTTGAAGACAAAGGGTGAAGAATATAAGATTCTGGCCTATGCAGACGACATGGTTTTAATTTTACAGGACCCGGCTGAATCAGTGGATGAAGTACTAAAGGAATTAGATGAATATGGAGAAGTAGCAGGCCTCAAGGTGAACAGACAAAAATCAAAAATTTTGACAAAAAATATGTCTCTACAAGAATCGCGAGACATTGAGAGAAGGACGGATTTTAAATTGGAAAAAAAAATAAAATATTTAGGTATTACACTCTCTAACAGATGTAGTACAATCTATGAAAATAATTACATCCCACTTTTAAAGGAGACGGATTCGCAGCTGAAAAATGGAATAATTTAGGACTGTCTTTCATGGGGAGGGCCGCCCTTATTAAAATGTCTATCCTCCCAAAGATTTGTTTCTATTACAAATGGTAAACTTTGCCGCTAGAAAGCCATTCTTTATTAAGATCAACCAGCAGATAAGATCATACATTTGGCAGGGGAAAAAACCCAGGATTAGGTGGAAGGTCTTGACTGATACAAAGCAAAATGGAGGTTTGGCTCTCCCAGATCTTGAAGCCTACCATCTAGCCTGTACGACACTTTGGTTAAGAGACTGGGTGCTGCTAGAAGATAATCGTATTTTAGCGATAGAAGGCTTTGATCTTAAAGTTGGGTGGCACGCTAATCTTTGGTACTTAGGGAAATCCCAGAGTTATTTTAAAAACCACCTTATTAGGAAAGCTCTTTACGAAGGCTGGATTAAGATCAAAAACAAAATCTATGGAGTTAAAACCCCCAGATGGATTTCTCCGGTAGAGGCCACGATGCATCCCCATTTGTGGAGGCCAACGAATCTGATTAGATACTCTGACATACTTGACGATAAGGATAAGTTGAGAAAGAGAGAGGAGCTTGAGGCCCTAGGTTGGAACATGGACTGGTGGTTAATGGTACAAATTACAACAAAATATAATAAATAGGGATAAGGTTTCAGGTTTCTCCAAGTATAACTTTGACTTTGATAAAATTTTGTTATCAGGACCACGTAAAATAATTAAGAGAGTATATAATTATGTATTACAAAGGAATCTGGAGGATGAGGTGGTTAAAGCAGTAATGATCAAATGGGCCAAAAATCTAGAGAAAAATATTACATTAGAACAGTGGACTCTTTTATGGAAAAACAATTATAGCATAATCAAACCAGTCAACCTTAGAGAGAATTTTTTTAAACTCTTTCATAGGTGGTACATTACACCAATCCACTTGAATAAAATAAACCCCTCCTACTCCCCGAAGTGTTGGAAGTGTGGTCATTGCCTAGGTTCATTCTTCCATTTGTGGTGGTATTGTGAAGTAACTAAAAAATATTGGATTGTGGTACATAGATTATTAACTCAAATGTTAAAAGTAAATATACAATTGAAGCCAGAGACAATATTGCTTTCGTATGTGCGTAATGAAATCCCGCGGGAAGACGAGTACATTACTATTTACATTCTGACAGCGGCCAGGATCCTTTTTGCTAAACTCTGGAGGCAGAAAGCTGTCCCACACCGAGATGATCTAATTCGTGAAATCTTAAATATTGCTGAAATGGATATTCTGTCAAATGTAATAAGAGGAATGTCAAAATGTGAGGCTACGAAGAAATGGGAAAAATTATACAACTGGTTGGGAGAAGGTTGATTTGTATGAAATTATTTTCTATTTATTGTTGAAATGCAAAGTAACTGATTTAGCAGAAGACAGCAATGGTGATATACCATAAGCTACCTCTACTGGTATACTTATTTTTCTGTAACTAATTTTGTTGTGGTTTAAATAAAATAATTTGCCATTAAAAAAAAAAAAAAAAAAAAAAAGAAAGGGCAGCTGCTGTGAGAGCCCTCTCAGCCCCACCCACCTCACAGGGCGTCTGTTGTGGGGGAGGGGAAGGTAAAGGAGACTGTGAGCCACTCTGAGGCTCTTCGGAGTGGAGGGCGGGATATAAATCCAATATCATCATCTTCAAAAGCCCCTTTGACAGACCAGTGGGGGAAAGGCAGAGAGCAGGACTGTAGCCAAGATTTTAAAAGTGGGGGGGGGCATGTAAAAAAGTCAGGGGGCCCTAATGGCTCCCCTCCCCTGGCTGCCACCACTGTGATTCAGGGCACCCAGGGATGAAAGCGAAGAGCTGGGGGCCACCGCCTCCCTTCCCCCATGATTTAAATTCCATGGGAGGGGTACCCAGGAGTAGCCACTGCCTCTCCCAAACCATTTAAAGGGCCAGGAGGAGCAGTGGGCTGCTCTAGGTACCCCTCCTGTGCAATTCAAATCATGGGTGGCGGTAGGGAAGGGGCAGCCCCCAGTCTCTCAGCTTTCAGCCTGGTGGCAGTGGAGATTGGGGAAGGAGGAAAATCAGGGGCACCCAACAGGAAGTCAGGGGGCAGGGCCCTCAAAGGACCCCTCTAGCAACAGGCCTGGCAGAGAGAGAGACAACACCAGCAGCGTCACCAGGCAAATCCGGCAAAAAGTGGCCATGCGTGGCTGCAGCGGGGGGGGGGGGGAGGGAGCAGCTGGGAGGGAAAGCCGCCTGGGGCCCCTAAAGGCATGGGGGCCCATAGGCCAGTGCTACTTGGCCTAACTGTTAATCTAGCCCTGTGCCCAACAGTGCCCGTTCTGGTCAGCGCCTCGGGCAGAGGGACTGGTGCCTTCTTCTTCCCCTTGCTGGGGCACTCCTTTTGGAAGAACAGACTCTCTCTTCCCCTCGCCGCCTTCGCTCCCACACAAACTCCCATGCTGTTTCTACGCGCCCGGCTGTGTCTGGCGGAGCGGCGTTCTCGTCTCTCTGTCGCCTGGGGTTTTGCCTCAAGAAGCCCTTCTTGGCGGCTTTGAGTTTGGAGACCGAGAGAGGCCTGCGTGCCCGCGTTTGTGTTGGTAGATTTCCTGCTATTTATCGTCCCTGTCGTCTTTGCAGTCTCCGCCCTTCCCACCGTTCAGAGGCTGGAGGGCTGAATCGCAGTGGTTTCTTTCATGGAATCCTAGAGTTGGAAGGGACCTCCAGGGTCATCTAGTCCAACCCCCTGCACAACGCAGGAAACTCACAAACACCTCCCCCAAATCCACAGGATCAGCATTGCTGTCAGATGGCCATCTAGCCTCTGTTTAAAAACCTCCAAGGAAGGAGAGCCCACCACCTCCCGAGGAAGCCTCTTCCACTGAGGAACCGCTCTAACGGTCAGGAAGTTCCTCCTTTTTTTTAATTTAAATTTTTTTAAATTAATTTTAAAATACAAGTATGCAGTATGAAAAGTATAAATCAGTACAGGTATACAATGTATACTACATTAGCAGGTGAGGAAGTTCTTCCTAATGTTGAGCCGGAAACTCTTTTGATTAAATTCCAACCGCTTGGTTCTGGTCCTACCTTCTGGGGCCACAGAAAACAATTCCACCCCATCCTCTATAGGACAGCCCTTCAAGTACTTGAAGAGAAGATGGTGATCATCTCACCTCTCAGCCGCCTGGTTCCAATGTAGCCAAGGTTGGCTTCCACAACTGCTGGGTGTAACACTCTGCACCCCCCACCCCACTTCCCGGCTGCTTGTGAATTTGGAGACTGGGGGGGGGGGGGTCAGGGGAGGAGGAGAGAGTGTGGCAGCTGTTGACGATGCAAAGAGAGGGAGGCAAAAAGCAGCTTGCAAACCAGAGAGCCATTTAAGGAAAAAAGAACAGTTTGTTGAAACTCTTGTCAACGCCCCCACCCCCACCCTGCGCTTCTCTTGCAAGAAATAAGGCGAGAAGCTGGGAAGCCGTTAAGCTCTCCCCCTGCTGAGAAGGAAGGCTAATCTTTTGGACTTGCTGTCCGGGGAAGGAACCGGAGGGCGAAACTGTAGGTTGGGGCGGAGGATTTGCAATCATCTCCTGCCAATGGAGCTTAACCTTGGGAAAGTGGCTACTTGTTAATGTGGTGGGGAGGTGGGGAGTTGGGTCAGGATTGATTAAAGGGGTTGCCAATCTCCACGTGGGGCCTGGGGATCTCCCAGGAGTCCAGGACCAATACTTCCTCTATGCTGTGGGGTTTGGGGAGCAAAAATTCCACTTTGTGAGCTACTGGCACTGAAGTTGTGAGAAAAGAAAGGTCCCCTGTGCAAGCACCAGTCGTTTCCGACTCTGGGGTGATGTTGCTTTCACAACATTTTCACCGCAGACTTTTTACGGGGTGGTTTGCCATTGCCTTCCCCAGTCGTCTACACTTTCCCCCCAGCAAGCTGGGTACTCATTTTACCGACCTCGGAAGGATGGAAGGCCGAGTCAACCTTGAGCCGGCTACCTGAAAACCCAGCTTTCGCTGGGGATCGAACTCAGGTCGTGAGCATATAGCGGTGGATCGATAAATCAATATCAATACCTAATCAATATGTATGGCTTTAGCAATGTTAGAAATATGTAAGAGTGCTTTTGAGAAATAATCTTCTATAGCAGCTTGAAACAAAGGAGTGTTAGCTTGCAAAAGGGAACTATGCCAGGTCATTGACCTTTCAAAACCGCAGGCTGAAAAACATAGAACAGAGCCTAGAGAGAAGCAAGACAGGTGCCGGAGATGGAGCCAGAAATCGTGGGGGTATGGGTGGAATGTTTCTAGAGAAAGAGGAACTAGGATTTACTAGTGTTTTAAGGTAGTGCGTGGGTGGAGGCCCCCTATAAGGGATGGCAGGTAACTGTGATCATTGCTCAGACCCTCGGGTCTGGAGCCCGTGTATAGAGCGCTTATGCACGTTAAATAAAGAAGCTGTTTTCCCGATCTTGCCTCAGACCTCGTTTGTGAGTATGATTTACTATTAATTGGACAACACAGGACTTTTCCTGCTACATAAATTTGGCGACCCAGATGGGACAGGGGCCTTTAGCCCCTGATGATTAGCCCGGCCGAGTGCTGCTGTTGGCGGGGGGGGCCAGATTCACGGTAAGGAGCTCCCAGCCTTTTTTTGGCTGACCGTCATCTGCCCGCCCTGTCTTCAGTTGACCTTTGACCGATGGCCTAATCTCGGACCGGCGAGGAACAGGAACCAGCTCTGCTTGGGAAACTCCGGAGTGTAAGTAGAGAGCCTTGAACCCAGGGCCCTGACAGTACAGGACCTTGTGCTCAACGTGATAGATTTCCTTCACGTGAAACAGTCTGATTGCAGTAATAGAACCTCTCTAACAGGGTAGGTGACCAAACGGGTCGCCTGATGCCCATCCCAGCGGCCTAACCACCCGCATGCACCGGCAGCACCCTAGTACAGCCCGCTGGCAGGGGTAGTGGTTCTCTCCATACCAGCGCCCTGGAAAATGTGCTTGCCTTGAGAAGTTGACAGACCAGGGTTCCCTACCAACGCGGCTGCAGGGAGCCTACATGTCATTCGCCTGTCTGTCTGGGGAAGGGACGAAATCGACCCTTCTGCCACCAATAGGGAATTATTGGGGGAATTTTGTGTTTAATGTTTAGGGAAATTGTGTGTCCCATGTGTTTAAAAATGTTTTGTCCGTCTGGTTAACCATAAGAGAATTACAGTCTGGGGGACGCCCTTGACTGCATATTTCTTAAGATCAGCCTCAGTGGAGCCCCCCATCCGAGGTTCCAAAAGGTGTTTAGAGCAGCTGAATAGTGTAAAGGCTGGTTGGGGTGATGTGAAATATTTCTGCAGTATTGCATAACCCTCGCTCAGAGAAACGGGAAGTGCGAGTGTGAACCTAGCAACTTGCGAAATGTATGTGTTTTGCCCCAGGATAGATTCCTGGAGACCCCAAAGATGCTATCTATTAACCAGGAAAACTGTGCTTTATTTTTGTTTTATGATTGCAATGATACTGCCGTGTGAGACCATGTGAAAGAGCACCTAGAAGCATTAATCATGTCACATTTGTGTTTTGATATGGTTCCCATTTTACTTAAGTGTAGTAATGTGTAGTTTTAAGTAGCATATGGTTGTCAGATATACTGTCCCTGGACAGGCATCTCAGTCTCAGGACAAGGCACTTTTAGTTAGGAAGCCCCTGGGAATTAGATGCCAAGACATAGAGCAGTGTTTCTGCTGCCCCTTATGGGGAGCTGATTTTAAGCCCAACACAAGGCTCCCAGCTTCTTCCTCTTTTGCCACTTAGACTTCACCCTCGCCCCCTTTATTGATTAAGAGCTGAAGAGTTCCAGATCTATGGGCTCCCCCAGAGAGAAGTTCTCCAGAAGCAAGTCCCCTGCCTCTGGTCAGCTTACCTTCTCAGAGGAAATCCCCGTCAGCCATGTGATGTCCAGCAGATCCAGAGCTCCCAGGCTCCTGGCCCATGACAGGCTACAGTATTCATTGGGCACAAGGGAGAAGAGACCTTTTAAAGTGCTTGCTGAGTGCCCCTGAAATAATCCTCCAAAATTGCGGAAGTGAAGAAACAACTGCCCTCGAGTGAGATGCCAACAGGGAGGCTCCCATCTGCCTAGTAAGCCGATGCCAACAGGCTCTACCAGCAGGCACAAACCCATTAAGACGTGTGAGGCAGCAGAGATCCTCCAGAAGCCAGATGCCTGTGTGAAGCCCACCAGATTTATTTTGTCCACCAACCACGAAGTTACAGTCGGCTCCAGATATCAGGCGAAGGCAGCAGGAAGCTGAGTCCAGCCTGAAGGAGATTGGAAGAGTATTGTTCAGCCAGTAAGATGTAAGGCTATGACTATCGAGCCAAACAGCTGGCCCAAAGAAGTAGAGAGCCTGTGGAGGAAACTGTGGGCTGGAAAGCTTCCTTGATGGTTTTTTCTTTGTCGCTGTTGCTGCGAAAGATAAGAGAGGAGACCTTAGCCGAAGGGCCGATCCAGATAAGGAAACCAAGGGTCATCTGAAGGTCCTGATGTCTGCGACGCTTGAGCTCTTGGGTGGCTGCAGAGGGGCCAAGCAGCTGGCAGAGAGAACGCTGCCCCGAAGCGAAGCAGATCGAGCAGATCCACAAAGGGGAACTGACTGGCATCAAGGAAGTTTCACGCCTGAAGGCTGTAGCCGGATTGCGCCAGAGGGAGATGGCCAGGAAATGGTAGAAGCACGGAAGAAGCAGCTGTCCCAGTCCCAGAACGAGGTGTGAGCCTGCAAGGGCCTCTCCAGCAGGGAGAGGGCCCAGAAGAGAGTCCGGAAGAAAGTCCAACTTGCTAAGTTTCTGTATGAAGCTACAAAGAGGGGACTCTTTTTGTTCCTTTTTGAGTAATTTTTTGGATTATTTTGATCTTTTTTTTGATGTTTTGAAGCCACTTTCCTTTGATAGCAACAGCTCTATGCATGAGGCTTGTTTGCCCCAGAAGAAGAGAAGAAGATAAGACGATCCCTAGGGGTGAGTAGTCAAAATGTGCCCAAAGCTAGTTTTAGCTTGACACATTGCTCAGTGCCTTGCCCATATATTGTGATGCTTAAGTAAGAGAGAAGATTCAGTTCCTTGTGATTTTATTCATGAAAGGCCCTTTGAGAAAATTGTTAAAATGAGAAAACCCAGCCCCAGAAAGAAATGTTATGTTGAATTATAGGCTTGTTTTGAACTTTGTATTGTTTTGGCTATGCAGTTTGATTGAGGTTTTCCTAGATAGGCTTTCTAGGTGCAGTTTTGCTTCCAGACCTGATTGCTCGAAGCCCGACCTCTGGACCTCACTCACCGGCAGCAGTGAGGTTCCACAGGCAACGCCCTCTGGATCCTGGCTTACCGGAAATGGCAGGATTCCACAGGCATCAGGAGACGACACCCCTATGATTTTGGTGTTTGGTTTTAAGTAGGTTGATTTTAGTAGGTGTGTGATGGTTTGTGGATGTCATGATAAGTAATCAAACTCTGTTTGAAAGAGGGGAAATATAGCGGTGGATCGATAAATCAATATCAATACCTAATCAATATGTATGGCTTTAGCAATGTTAGAAATATGTAAGAGTGCTTTTGAGAAATAATCTTCTATAGCAGCTTAAAACAAAGGAGTGTTAGCTTGCAAAAGGGAACTATGCCAGGTCATTGACCTTTCAAAACCGCAGGCTGAAAAACATAGAACAGAGCCTAGAGAGAAGCAAGACAGGTGCCGGAGATGGAGCCAGAAATCGTGGGGGTATGGGTGGAATGTTTCTAGAGAAAGAGGAACTAGGATTTACTAGTGTTTTAAGGTAGTGCGTGGGTGGAGGCCCCCTATAAGGGATGGCAGGTAACTGTGATCATTGCTCAGACCCTCGGGTCTGGAGCCCGTGTATAGAGCGCTTATGCACGTTAAATAAAGAAGCTGTTTTCCCGATCTTGCCTCAGACCTCGTTTGTGAGTATGATTTACTATTAATTGGACAACACAGGACTTTTCCTGCTACAAGCAGAGCTTAGGACTGCAGTACTGCAGCTTTAACACCCTGTTGTGAGCTGCGGCATAAATTAGCTTGCTCTGGGGCCTTTTTTTTTCTGTGTGAGGTGGAGACTAAAAAATTGTGAGCTAGCTCACGCTAACTCAGAGGGACCACTGCCCAGGACTACAACTGATCGCCAGACTGCAGAGGTGGGTTCCCCAGGAAGAAATGGCTGCTTTGGAGGGTGGTCTCTATGACATTATGGGTTGCCAGGTCCCCCTGGCCTCCGGCGGAGGACAGGGGACATACGTCACCGGATCCAGGTTGGGAAACTCCTAGACAGGGACGGCCCCAGACAGGCCCAATTTTCAGAAACAGATGAATTGTGGGGGAAATGAAAAGCCCAATTTGACTCCCCCAGAAGTTGGCGCCCTAGGCAATGGCCTAGATTGCCTAGTGTAATGGTGGTGGAATGAGTTGCCGGAAGAGGTCAGGGCCCTGCGAGAGCTCATGCAGTTCCGCAGGGCCTGTAAGACGGCGCTCTTCCACCAGGCACTACTGCTGGTCGCTACAGTTCTAGGCAACATACGAACCACCCCTTACAATCTGCTGTACAGCAGCTGCGGAGAGGACAACCTAAGATCTGCTTTATAGAAAATGACAAATCTGAAAATGTAAGATCATAGCAAGATCATAGAAAACGTAAGATCATAGCGTAAGATCATAGATCAGAGCCAGTCTGGTGTAGTGGTTAAGTGTGCAGACTCTTATCTGGGAGAACCGGGTTTGATTCCCCACTCCTCCACTTGCACCTGCTGGAATGGCCTTGGGTCAGCCATAGCTCTGGCAGAGGTTGTTCTTGAAAGGGCAGCTGCTGTGAGAGCCCTCTCAGCCCCACCCACCTCACAGGGTGTCTGTTGTGGGGGAGGAAGGTAAAGGAGATTGTGAGCCGCTCTGAGACTCTTCGGAGTGGAGGGCGGGATATAAATCCAATATCTTCTTCTTCTTCTACCGAAATATTTTTATGTATTTTATGTTTTATATTACTCTAGGTCTTATGGTTTTAATGTCACACCACTATGTCTACTCATGCATATGCATGTCTATGCAAGCCGCCCTGAGCCCGCCTTGGCAGGGAAGGCGAGATATACCGTAAATGGAATAAAATAAATAAAAATAGTGGCAGGGCCTGCCCTGGCCCTGAAGATTTGGGGGTGGAGCCTGGGAGGACAGGGACCTCAGTGGGGGGCAATGCCACAGAGTCCACCTTCCAAAGCAGCCATTTCCTCCAGGGGAACTGTTCCAGGGGAACCTCAGTGGCGGACAATGGAGGAAATGGCTGCTTTGGAAATGGCTGCTTTGGAAGGTGGACTCTGTAAGCAGCCATTTCCTCCTGGGGAACTGATCTCTGCAGTGTGGAGTTAAGCTGTAATTCCCGGAGATCCCCAGGCCCCACCTGGAGGGTAACACAACAAAAAATACAAACTAGTCACCAATTTACTAAGAAATATATAGAAACCAGTCCAAATGTCCAAAGCATGTACATTCAAGTCCCAGAGTAGTGTGGTGACAAGCCAATCGATTAAGTACTTGTTTCTTTCCAGTCTTCATCAGACCTGGGACCAATATTGATTCAATTATATAGATTCTTTACATATTTTTTAAAAAAGGGAACGCAGAGCGTCTCCAACAGCAATTTCACATCGGCTACGGCTCAGTATGAGGCTTCTTGCGCATTTACTGAGCTGTAGCCGATGTGAAATTGCTGTAGGAGACGCTCCGCGTTCCCTTTTTTAAAAAATTATGTAAAGAATCTATATAATTGAATCAATATTGGTCCCAGGTCTGATGAAGACTGGAAAGAAACAATCAATTGGCTTGTCACCACACTACTTTGGGACTTGAATGTACATGTTTTGGACATTTGAACTGGTTTCTATATATTTCTTAGTAAATTGGTCACTAGTTTGTATTTTTTGTTGTGTTATCCATTATAGTGACTTCTCTCGGTTTGTATTCTATCCCACCTGGAGGGTGGCATCTCGAGGCAGCCCCTCCTTTCCCCAAATGCTGCCTTACCTAGGTTCCATCCTCAGATCTCCAAGAATTTCCCAATCTGGACATGGCAAGTTGGGCAACCCTATCTGCTAAGGAAGGCAGGGGGGAGGGGTTTATTTCTCCTGCACCATCTCTCTGATTGAAGCTACTCCTGTCACCTGCTCTTAGGGAAAGACTCCGGGTCCCTTTCCCCCCCTTACACTAGGTTAAGAGGCTGGTTTCCACCTGAGGGATGGGCACAAAAGCCAGAGGTTTGTAACCCACTCTGAACCTGTTTAAGGGAAAAGGAAAAGGAAAGGTCCCCTGTGCAAGCTCCAGTCGTTTCTGACTCTGGGGTGACATTGCTTTCACAATGTTTTATGGGGTGGTTTGCCATTGCCTTCCCCAGTCATCTACGCTTTCCCCCCAGCAAGCTGGGGACTCATTTAACCAACCTCGGAAGGATGGAAGGCTGAGTCAACTACCTGAAAACCCAGCTTCCACCGGGGGTCGAACTCAGGTCATGAGCAGAGCTTAGGACTGCAGCACTGCAGCTTTAACACTCTACGCCACGGGGCTCTTATGTTTACAGGAAGGGCAGGATAAAAAATCAAATCAATCAGATTAACCCTTCCTTCACCAACATGTTTTCCCTGATCCCAGGGTTGCTAACTTCCATATATGGTCGGGAGATCACCTGCCATTACAACTGATTTTCAGGCAACAGAGATCCCTTCCCATGGAGCAAATGGGTACTCTAGAGCAGGGGTGTCAAACTCATTTGTTATGAGGGCCGGATCTGAAATAAATGAGACTTTGTTGGGCCGGGCCATATGTGTACCTATTTAAGATTAGGTAGCAGAGAGATAAATTTTATGCAGAACACAAATATATATTTTTAAAAACTTAAAACATGCTTAAAATGTTAGCACTCATTGGTCTTAAAGATGCTTTCTTTGTATTTCTCCCATGGGATCCAGGGAACTGGGCAAAGGAAGCTCTGGCTCGTTCCTTCCTTCCCCAAGGGACTGTGGGATGGGGAGGAGCCTCAGCCAATAGAAGGAAGAGAAGCTTGGTTCAGTAGCTCTGCTGCACAATTGAGAGAGCCTGGCAAAATAAGCTCCTCCTCCCCAAGGGAGGAGCCTCAGCCAATGAAGAAAATAGAGACTTTGCTCTGTAGCTCCTGTGCAATTGAGCAAGCCTTGCAAAGCAAGCTGTGATGCATAAGGAAGCAAGAGAGAGGGAGAAGAAAGCAGATGACAACCAGTTGCTCAGGGGCCTGATAGGAGCCCTCTGGGGGGCTGATTCAGTCCTCAAACTGCATGTTTGACACCCCTGCTCTAGAGGATGGGCTTTGGGATATTTTACTCAGTTGAGGTCCCTCCCCTCCCCAAACTCCACCCACACCAAACTCCAGCCCCAAATTTCCAGGAATTTCCCTACCCTACAGTGGCAACCCTACCAGATCCAAATACCCCATTTCCCTGTGGCCTCCCTTCCAACTCTATGATTCCTTGCTCTCCCCCTATGATGTACGGCTTGGTTTTTAGTTTGGCGGAAAGATGGCCAGAGAAGAGGAGGAAATGACAGAGGGTCATAAGGAGCAGTATGATGTGGAGACAGCGGAGGGAGGAGACATTTTCTAACCCCTATTAGGTGCTCTGCCAGCTGCACTGGCTCCAGATTGAGTACTGGATTAAGTTCAAGGTACTGGTTTTCACCTTCAAAGCCCTATGCAGTATGGGACCTCTCCTGGCATACCCTTCAAAGAGCATTATGCTCTTCTAATAACAACATACTGGAGATCCTGGGACCAAGGAGTATTCACTTGGCTTTGACCAGAAACAGAGTCTTTTCATTGGTGGCTCCAATTCGGTGGAATGCACTCCCAACTGAGAAATGGGTCCAGCTGGATTTGGTAGATGGAGATGTAATGTCAAGGATATAGATGAAATCATGCGAACTCCCATCTATGGAGTTCCACTACCTTGCCTGCCCCCCCCACCCCGACTGGGGCAACTGTATAGTAAATATATGGGCCGTCATGAAAATTGTATTGCTGGAATTTTTAAATTGAAATGTTTAAATCTGATGGATGCTTTATTTATTACATGCTGGAACTTGCTCTGAGCCCCACTTGCTATAATTTGTATCCCACTATCCCTCATTAGTGAGGGATAGCAGGATACAAATTAACAACAATGACAACATATCCTGCCCTTCACTGTATGTGGTTTACAATCTCCTTCCATTCCTCTCCCCACAGTAGACACCCTGGGAGGCAGTTGGGGCTGAGAGAGCTCTGAGAGAACTGCTCTTGAGAGAACAACTCTGAGAGAGTAGTAGTAGTAGTAGTAGGAGGAGGAGGAGTTTATAAATTCAGAACCCCCCACAAGATTTTTATCCCACATGTGGTGGTGAAGAAGAGTAGGTTTTTGTACTCCACTTTTCTCTATCTTAAGGAGTCTCAAAGCAGCTTAAAATCACCTTTCCCTTCCTCTCCCCACAACAGGCACCTTGTGAGGTAGGCGGGGTTGAGGGAGTTCTAAGAGGAACCAGGACTGTCTTGAGGTCACCCAGCAGGCATGTGGAGGTGCAGGGAATCAAACCCAGCTCTCCAGATTAGAGTCCACCACTCTTAACCACTACACCAGGCGGGCAATGGAAAAAGACATCAACTTCACAGCTGACATGGTAACAACATAGGGCAGGGTGGCCAAACTGTGGCTCAGAAGCCACATGTGACTCTTTCATACTTATTGTGTGGCTCTCAAAGCCCCATCAGCCAGCTTGGAGAAGGCATTTGTCTCTTTAAATCACTTTGCCAAGCCAAGCCAGTTGGCAGCTTAAAGTTGCTTTCTTTCCACCTTTCTCTTCCCTATTTTTTTCCTTCCTTCCTTCCTTCCTTCCTTCCTTCCTTCCTTCCTTCCTTCCTTCCTTCCTTCCTTCCTTCCTTCCTTCCTTCCACCTCTCCTCTCCTCTCCTCTCGCTTTGTGGCTCTCAAACATCTGATGTTCATGTCTTGTGGTTTTCAAGGGAAGAGACCTTCAGAGGTGGTTTCCCATTGCCTGCCTCTGTGTAGCAACCCTGGAGTTTCTTGGTGGTCTCTCCTCCAAGGTGCCTATAACACAATTCATAAAAATGTATGACACTTACTATAAAGCATGCACAAAAATGAATTTTAAAGCATTGTCTGAACTCAGACTGCATAAAATTTGCAAACCATATACAATTGTGCATATACATTTGATGGACTTCCAATCATTTTTATGCCGTCTGAGCTTCAGCCATGTTTTAAAATTCATTTTTGTGTACGCTTTATAGTAAGTGTTATTCATTTTTATGAATTTGTGTTATAGGCAGCTTGACCCTCTCTTACACGGTTTAGATTTGGGTTCAGCCCCTCCCCCCTTTCCCTTTGGTCTCTCATCCAAGTACTAAACCAGGGCTGACCCTGTTTAGCTTCCAAGAACTAACAAGACTAGACTAGACTAGCCTGGCCTATCCAAATCAGGGCTTTTCAGCATTTCTTCCTGCTTGGTCTAATCCAGCTGATTTCATTTGCATTGTACCTTTACATCCTGAATCCCTTCTTTGCCACACCCTTCCCACTTTCTAATTGGGATAGAAGAGCCCAGGAGTCTACATTCCTGCTTCTATCTGAGGAAGGGAGTGTTTTGTTTTTTTTAAACTCTCAGAAGCTTATCATGAAAAAAACTAGGTGGCCTCCAAGATTGACAAGATTGAGCCAGCCTGGGTCATCTAGGCTAGATAGATGAATATAGATACATTTCAGGCCCCAATCTTAAGACTCAGACAAAGCGGTGCTGGGTGAAGCTCGAATCAGGTTGCCCCCTCTGCAGGGTTTTTTTTTTTGTAGTCAGAACTCCTTTGCATATTAGGTCACATGCCCCCTGATGTAGGCAATCCTCCAAGAGCTTACAGGGCTCTTTGTACAGGTCTAGCTTGGTTAATGTAAGAGCCACACAGAATAAACATCAGATGTTTGAGAGCTGCAAGGAAGGAAGGAAGGCAAATAGATGGGGAGGGAGAGAGAGGTGGAAAGAGAGCAACTTTAACTTTAAATATATCCTACAAGTCAGCCGACAGGGCGGTGGAGACTTCAGCAGCCACACAATATGTGTGGAAGAGCCACATGTGGCTCCTGAGCTGCATTTTGGCCACCCCTGGTACAGGGCCTCCTGTAAGCTCCAGGAGGACTGGTTACATCAGGGATGTGTGGCCTAATATGCAAATGAGCTCCTGCTACAGAAAAAGCCCTGCCCTTTTGGCTTTCTGGGAAGAAGCAAGGCAAACAGTGAGAGACATTTGGCTGACCTCTGGTGTTGCTACATCTCTCTTCTCCCTTCTATCCAGGGTTGCCAAACTCCAGATGGAGACGAGAGATCACCAGGGATTATAACTAGTCTCCAGGCTCTAGAGGTTAGTTCCCCAGGAGAAAATGGCTGCTTTGGAGGCAGGGCTCTATAGTATTCCTCCGTTAAAGTCCCTCCATTCCCCAACCCTGCCCTTTCCAGGTTCTGCCCCAAATCTCCAGGAATTTCCCAACCTGGAGCTGGCAACCCAGCTTATATAGCCAAAGTTGCAACTTGATCCCAGATCCAGCCAGAACCATGTAGTAAACTCTGCAGTGCATCATGTATGCAGTTGTTGTTGTTGTTTTTTTAAGCAGGAATGCTCAGGAATGCAGTTCCGGTTGGTTTGGTGTCAGGGGGTGTGGCCTAATATGCTAATGAATTCCTACTTGGCTTTTCCGTCAAAAAGTCCCATGTTAAACAATGGTGCCACCAAGGGGTGTGGCCTAATATGCAAACGAGTTCCTGCTGGGCTTTTTCCTACCAAAAAAGCCCTACATGTATGCAATATTTTAAGAATCCTAAAGATCAGGGGCTGAAAAATCTCCTTTCCTCCTTAGCCCGGTGAAGAGAGCTAGAGAATTCAGAAGCTTGCACATTGTTATGTGTGGTTTTGGTTGGTTTTAATAACAGGTGTCACACAGTTTTTGCTTTTGAGGTTTTGGCTTTGGATTGAAGAAGATGATATTGGATTTATATCCCCCCCCCTTCGCTCTGGATCTCAGAGTGGGTCACAATCTCCTTTATCTTCCTTCCCCATAACAGACACCCTGTGAGGTAGGTGGGGCTGAGAGAGCTCTCACAGCAGCTGCCCCTTCAAGGACAACTCCTGCAAGAACTATGGCTGCCCCAAGGCCATTCCAGCAGGTGCAAGTGGAGGAGTGGGGAATCAAACCTCGTTCTCCCAGATAAGAGTCTGCGCACTTCACCACTACAACAAACAGACTGACAACTGTGCAGTCAGGTATCTAACGGGTTAAATTTCAGAATAAATTAAAAGAGAGACTGGTTTCATGCCTGCATGCCTGGGAGTATGCACCACTTCATGTTGTAAGGTTTACTCTGAAGTAAAATTGCTTGGATGGGACTATCAGGGCTCAAGGGTGTATCCAAGAGGCTGGCCGTGCAGTCTGAAACAGAGGTTCACCTTTCCAAACCCAGTGTTGTGCAGGGATTAGAGTGATGGAGTATGATTTGAGAGATCCAGGTTCAAATCCTCACTTTGCCATGAAAGCTTGCCAAGAGTACTCAGTCTTATCCTTTCCTAACCCAAAGGGTTGATGCAGTGAGGAGAAAATCAAAAGGGGAGAATGATATTGTAAGCCAATAATCATCGTCAACATCAAAACGAGTCTCTTGGCGCAGAGTGATAAAGCTGCAGTACTGCAGTCCAAGCTCTCTGCTTACAACCTGAGTTCGATCCCGATGGAAGCTGGGTTTAGGTAGCCGGCTCAAGGTTGACTCAGCCTTCCATCCTTCCGAGGTTGGTAAAATGAGTCCCCAGCTTGCTGGGGGGAAAGCGTAGATGACTGGGGAAGGCAATGGCAAACCACCCCATAAAAAAAGGTTTGCCATGAAAACATTGTGATGTGATGTTACCCCAGAGTCGGAAATGACTGGTGCTTGCACAGGGGACTTCCTTTACTTTTCATCATCATCGTCTGGCAGCAGAAGTAGTATAGCCAGAAGTAGTATAGCCAGCAGAAGTAGTATAGCCAGATTGTCTGGCAACCAGAAGTTCTAGCTCAGTTAGCATTATGCATCACTAGGTGATGAGCTGGACTTGTGTTTTTTTTAAGGCAAGAGACGTTTCAGGGGTGGTTTGCCACTGCCTGTCTCTGCATCATGCTAGGGCTGCCGGGGGAATCTTCACTTTTGCTGTACGTGCAAAGCATGCACATTGCAATGTCATCACCTGGAAGTGACATCTTCATGCCACCAACAGTCTAGGTTTTGGGCAAAACTCTACGGTTTTGAGCCCAAATCTACCATAGAGTTTTGCCCAAAACTTAGAGCATCACCATGCAACATCACCAGCATGATGATGTCTCTTCTGGGTGATGTCATCATGCTGCGTTTGGAGGCAGGGAGCAGCCCACAAAAGCAGGGGAGCCCTCTCCCATACTGGCAACCCTAGTCACACCCCTGGTATTCCTTGGAGGTCTCCCACCCAAATACTAGCAAAGACCAACCTTGCTTAGAAGCAGTGGCGGACTGGCCAAGGTGTCAGCCTGCCCAATGGCAAGTGGGCCCTGTAGACCCCCTTAAACATTAGGCAATATGGTTAAAATGTTAATGACACTTTTAGTAGCTTGAAAATATAATAGAAGGCCCAGTAATATTACTGTAATGCAGCTAAAATTTATATTATATTATATTGCCAGCCTCCAGGTGGGGCCTGGGGAACTCCCTCTTTTCCAGCTGATCTCCAACTGGCAGAGATCAGCTCCCCTGGAGAAAATGCAATCTGGATTTACATTTAGTATCTACTGCATACTGCCAGTAATATATGCAATATATGTACACTGTAATTACTAAAATATATATACATTTATTTTGGAAAAGTTTCGATTGTACCTTTTTTTCCACTTATGTATTTTTTTTGAAAATGTTATTTATTCCTTCTACAAATTAAATGATGCCTTATAGTTGTGGGTGGGGCCCCCTATGTCTCATGACAACCAGTATTTTTAGACCCAGTCCGCCACTGCTTAGAAGAAGTAGAAAAAGACGTTGGATTTATATCTCGTCTTCCACTTTGCATCTCAGAGCGGCTCACAATCTCCTTTACCCTGTGAGGTGGGTGGGACTGAGAGGGCTCTCACAGCAGCTGCCCTTTCAAGGACAACTCCTACGAGAGCGATGGCTGACCCAAGGCCATTCCAGCAGGTGCAAGTGGAGGCGTGGGGAATCAAACCTGGTTCTCCCAGATAAGAGTCTGCACACTTAACCACTACACCATACTGGCTGTTAACTTCCAAAATCTGATGAGATGGCACTAACCTGGGCTATCCAGATCAGGATAATCCACTTTGGGCCTCCCATGGGGAGAATAGGGGATGTAATTATCAAAGAAATAAAAAGCCAATAGGAGAGTCTAATTCTGTTTAGCATTGTGCCGTGAACCCAGAAGTTGCCCCTTGACCCTTTCCTCTGCTACAGTTTTGCTAGGCAGTCTTGGGCAAGCTGCCCTCTCTTAGCCTTTGCTCTCTCACCTGCTCATCTGCCTTTTTTTTTTTACAAAACAGAACACTATCCTACCTGGCAGAAGGCAGGATAACCTGAGGCCTCTTTTCTGACCAGGAAGGCAGGATAGAAATCTTTGTTAACTGAAAAGCACGGAACTGTCTAAAGCAGGGGTGTCAAACATGTGGCCCGGGCCTTGAATCAGGCCCCCAGAGGGCTCCTACCAGGCCCCCAAGCAACGGAGTCTTGTCTGCTTCCTTCTCCCTCTCTCTTGCTTCCTTCTGCATCTCAGTTTGCGTTACAAGGCTTGCTCAATCGCACAGGAGCTACAGAACAAAACCTCTATTTTCTCTGTTGGTTGAGGCTCCTCCGCCTCCTGGTCCCTTGGGGAAGGAAGGAAAGAGCCAGAGCTTCCTTTGCTCAGTTCCCTGGATCCCATGGGAGAGATGCAAAGAAAACACCTTTAAGACCAATGCGTGCTAATGTTTTGAGCATGTTGCATTGTGTTTGTCTGTGTCCATTATAAAGTTTATATCTCTGTCCCCTAATCTTGAATAAGTACGCCCATGGCCCAGCCCGACATGGCCCAGCAAGGTCTCATTTATGTCAGATTCGGCCCCTGTAACGAATGAGTTCGACATCCTTGGTCTAAAGTGCTATACAAATGGCAGTTTCTGAAAATTAGGGTGGAACCCTGGCATGAGAAAAGCCTTCCCGGGGGCCGAACCCAGGGGAGTCTGTCTTCTGCAAGCTGATCTGTCTTCTGCAAGCTCCCCAACGCCACCACCTGAACCCTGCTCGACTCTTTGGCGCCCCCTACAGGCCGTGATACACCTGGGACAAATAATCCCATCTTTTATAAACTGGTTTCCTTCTGGGGAACGATCTCCCAGCGTCAGCCACTGAACGCTATACCCTTCGGCCTGGAAATCACTGGAGAGAGGAGAAAAGCCTGTCAGGGAGAGGCCTTTGGGCTTCCGGCCGCTCGGTGACTGTCGCTTCCTCTCCGAGAAGAAGTCCACCCGCTGGAGCCAGGCAGTCCGGACCAGATCTCCTCTCCTCTCGCCTTCTCTTGAGCTGTTCCAAGTGTCCAAAGGCAGAGACAGCAGCAACAGCCTTCCACTCCCTTGGGGGGAAGAGGGCCATCTGGGCGACACCAAAGCCTCCTAGCAGAACGGGGGACGAGGTGCGGGTGGGAACCTAGGAAAGCAGGTGCCCAAGACCGTTCAGGAGCCGCAGCAGGCTGGCTTGGAGGAGCGTTTGCAAACGACGCGCGATTCAGAAAACGGAACGGTTGCGTTCAAACCAGAGAATCGCCCAGGAAAAAAAAGAAAAAACGTCGCGGAGATTCGCCTCGGGGAGGGAGGGGGAGAGAGGCGGCAGCCTCCAGCCCTCCGCCTGTGCCTCCCTCTTTCTCGCTTTGCCTGGCCTCCTCGTTTCCCCCCCTCTCCTCGGCAGCGGAATGGTCTCTCCCGGGTGCTCTATTTAATCCCAGCTACTGCAGCATCTCTCGCTCTGCCTTTAGTCAATACAGCAGCATCTCCGTGGCTGACTGGGGCTCTCCCGCCTCTGTTGTGTGCCACTGCGGTTTGGGTTGAGAGGGAGAGACCGAGAGAGAGAGAGAGACGGAGACAGAGACGGAGACAGAGGAGGCCAGAGAGAGAAAGAGAGCGAGCGCGTTGGTTTATCCCCCCCTTTTTCCCCCGGTGGGGAGGGGGACGGACTAAGTTTGCAAGAAAGCAAGAAGACGGGAGATCCCCCTCCTCTTCCCCCCCTCCCTTCCTTTCGTCCTTCTCCCCACCGCTGCAAAACGTTTTCTCAAAGATGCTGTCTTCAGCCTCCAGCGTCTTGGTCCTCCTGAGCTCCTGCTTGATCGCCGCCAGCCGAGGAAACCTTTCGCATGACCGTGAGTTGGAGAGAAACGCCGCTTTCTCGGGTTGAGGATGCGCCGGCGGATGGATGGGTGGGTGGGTGGATGGGTGGGGGAGAAGATGGGGGGGGGGAGAGGGAGGGGAAAGGGAGGGTCCAGATGGAAACTGTTAAAGAGAAAGGATCCGAGAGCCGCTTTTTTATTATTGTTGGTGGATCTGGGGAGCGGGTTGGTTGCAAAAAGGAACGCCGCCTGTCGTGCTCCGATGTTTCCCCGTCATGGGCTCCCTGGCGAAAACGATAGCGATCAGAGGCTGCATTTTACCAATAAAGGGGCAAGACGAGAGACGGCGGGTCTTTCCTTCGGAACAAGGGGCAGCCTTATCAAGGGGGGGGGGGCGTTCTTTCTGTCTGAACGTGGGATGCTCCTATAAATTCCTCTCTCAAAACAATGGCCATTCTTGCACGGTTAAAAAAAAAAAAAGCCCATCGATTGGAACCGCAAGGACGCTCCTTTTTGTAAAAAAAGAGCGAGCGAGCGGTGCTTCCGTGCGAAGGGGACATCCCTTAAAATCAAGGTGGCATCCCTGCCCAGAGGGAACGCCTGGGACACCCTCCAGGCCCAGAGTTTAGCGCTGCTTTGGGCAGAAGGTGGAGGGGGGGGGGGTTAGGGAGAAGAGAGATCCAGGCCCCCAGCTTGTTGTGTTTATATGTCTGGGGTGGGGTGGCGGAGCGGAGGCTGGCAAGCTGCGGGAAAGGCTGCCGGGTCTAATGTATGCAAACACGCCCACCTTGGGAGCGAGCGGCGCTGAGGAGGGAGGAGGGGCCGGGGTGGGTGGTTGGAGGAAGAGAGGAGGAGAGGGTGGGTGGGTACCGCTCCTTGCCAGCAACATCAACAAGCGGAATGTGGCTGGCTGGGCAGAGATGCTGCTGCAGCAACAGACGCCAGCCTCGCTTGGCAAGCTGGCAAGCCAGGGGGCCGAGGGTGGAGGCGCTGACTCCAGCCACCTCTCGCCAGGGGAGATGGGCAGCTGGCAGAGCAGCCCCTTTGTTGGCTTCGGGAGCCGCTGGCTTTGTTTGGGTGGGCGAGGGGGGCTCGTTTCTCCGAGGGGAGCTGTTGCGCTTCTGTCGTTCCGGCCGCGGCGGCATCCCGAGAGGTGGGATTCTCTAAAGTGGCGTTGGCAACCGGTGGAGGGATGAGGGAATCCGAACGAAGCCGAGCACATGTTGTCCATGTCCTGGGTCTGTCCAGCCACCTGCTCACTTTCTTGGCGAGCTTTGGAGGACGCAGGTTGTTGTCTTTGGGGGAGGGAGGGAGGGGGGCTTCCAGCCAGGCTCAGCCAGCCGCTCTCGAAGTGGGGGGCGCGGCTTTTCCCATTGTCTGTCGATGCTCTGGACTGGCACAGCTGTTGTGTCGCCACACCGGAGTGGTAATTAACGAGCAGGGGAGGAAGGGATGTCTGTCTCCCCAGACAGGCACCTTGCAAGGGTGTCTTCTGGTGCGTGCAAAACATATCCAGTATTTTTTTTAAAAAACCAAGAGACAAATGATGAGTCTTCTGCACAATGGGATGAGTGCAGTGTGTGTGTGTGTGTGGGGGGGGGAAGGCAAGGAGACCTGAGCTCGGTCCAGCTGTGTACTCTTCCTCCCTGGATCGGAAAGGTGGCTGGATGGCGGGTGGGCCCCGGGCTGGCGTTTCTGAACCTGCAGCGTCTCAAAGGCATTGGGGGATGGGGGGGACAGGCAAGTCTCCCCAGGGGAGGCCGTCAGCCGGATGCTTCCCCACCTGGGACATGGGAGGGGCGAAGGAGCCTTGCATCCAGCGGAGGGTGTGCAGTTATGTAGGTCAGAGGGGGAGGGGCCCTCGCTGAGTACCTTCTTAATAGCTCCCTGCTGGATTGGGCTGGGGGGGGGGGCGTGTGTGCGCGCGTATGGGGGGTAGGGTTGCTAAAGGCAGGATGGAACATCTGGCTCGGCTGGATTCGGTATGCAGAAGAGGGCAGCTCTCTGTGCCATTGGCTGATTTAGGGGATGCGGCAGCGAAGCTGTCAGATGCCAGAGCTCCCCTTCTCTTCTCAGGTTGTTGTTTCTTTTAAAGGGGGGGGGGTGTGTCTGCCAACTCTTAGAATACTGATGCCTTCCGTGCAAAGGAGGATGCAGCTGGACGCAACCCCAGATCCTCTTCGACGTCTGGGAGGGACGCCGTAGCCTCTGGAAGACAGAGCTGTTCTCTTTCTGCGCCCCTTCTCTACGCTTGCCGGCTGCAAACTCTGGCAGCCCTGGGCGGCTGTTTGTCATCGCCGAAGTGGTGTGTTCAAGCGCTCGGCTCCACTGTTCAGCACGGAGAATCGCCCTTCCCCTCCCTAGGCATCTCGCTTGTGTGCCTCGCGAAATGCTGCCTGTCGTCTCTGCAGGGTGGTCCACCAGAGGCACGGGGGCGAGAGGAAACTTCTTAGCTTTGCTACACGGCCAGGGTGGCAAAAATGATCTCTGCGTGTGAGGCGGACATCTGGCAGGAGCCTGTACGTTTCAGGTGGCTTGCTGGTTTCCCAGCTGTGCAGGCCGCCTTGGGTCATAAGGCTGGGGAGGGAGCACCAGCAGTGGCGGTGGAAAGGGCTGTCAAGTCTCAGCTGACGTTGGGCGATCCCTTGAGGTTTTCCAGGCAAGAGACGTTCCCAGGTGGCTCGCCTCACGTCACAACCCTGATGTTCCTTGGTGGTCTCCCATCCAAATACTAGCCAGGGCTGACCCTGCTTAGCTTCTGAGATCTGATGAGATCAGCGACATCCAGGGCAGCAGGGGTGGAATTCTAGCAGGAGCTCCTTTGCATATTAGGCCACGCGCCCCTGATGTAGCCAGTCCTCCAAGAGCTTACAAAAAAAGAGCCTTGAAAGCTCTCGGAGGATTGGCTACATCAGGGGTGGGTGGCCTAATATGCAAAGGAGCTCCTGCTAGAATTCCAACCCTGCGGGGCAGGCCAGAGAGCACCGATAGAAATCTGGAATCTGGCTCTCAAATTATAACCATCGTTTTGCTTCATGGTTAGGCTGGCCAAGGGAGCAGGAAATGTGTACAGAGGGAGAGGTAGCATTCCCTCTAAGCAGAGTTAGTCTGAGCTAGCTCAGAGTTTTTTAACCTCCGGCTCACACGTTTTTCTCTTAGCTCAGGAAGGATGGCTCCCAAGCACACTAATTTATGCAGTAGCCAAATTGCTCACTCGCAAATTTAGTGTCAGTAGCTCATGAAGTGACATTTTTGCTCGTGTGACCCCACAGTTTAGAGGGAGCATTGGATGGGACTCACATATGCACAGGGCTTTTTTTTTGTAGCAGGAATACCTTTGCATATTGGGCCACACACCCCTGATGTAGCCAATCCTCCAAGAGCTTACAGGGCTCTTCTTACAGGGCCTACTGTAAGCTCCAAGAGGATTGGTTACATCCAGGGGGTGTAGCCTAATATACAAAGGAGTTCCTGCTACAAAAAAAAAGCCCTGCATATGTGGTTATTTGTATTTATTTATGGCCATCGAGTCACAGCTGACATGGCGACCCTGTGGGGTTTTCAAGGCAAGAGGCATACAGAGGTTGTCTGCTCATTGCCTGCCTCTGCATCCCAACCCTGGTATTCCCCAGCCAAATACCAGTCAGGGGTGATGCTGCTTAGCTTCTGAGATTAAATGAGATTAGGCTAGCCTGGGCTATCCGGGTCAGGGCTATGTGGTTATAAGAATGTCTAATTCTGATCAAATTTTGTCAGTGAGACAATGCAATTGGGCCTTCCTGTCCCCTCCCTTTTGCTTTTGTTCGTGGTCTTCGCAACGCTTTTGTTTATTGTTAGTTATCTTTCATCTGTGTCCCAGTTGACTCTGTAACTGGGACCCCAAACAGATTTTTTCATAGTTTTCCCTTCCTCCACTTAATCATCACAACAACAAGGTAGGCTAGGCTGTGATGGATCCAAATATGGTATAATAATAATAATAATAATAATAATAATAATAATAATAATAATAATAATAATAATAATATTTTATTTTATTTTATTTTTGGGGCTGTGTAACAAGAAGTATAGTGTCCAGATCACGTGAAGTGATGGTATCGTTTTACTCTGCTCTGGTTAGACCTCACCTGGAGTATTGTGTTCAGTTTTGGGCACCACATTTTAAGCAGGATATAGACAAGCTGGAATGAGTCCAGAGGAGGGCAATGAAGATGGTGAGTGGTCTGGAGACCAAGTCCTGCGGAGAAAGGTTGAAGGAGCAGGATATATTTATCCTGGAGAGGAGGTGGCTGAGAGGTGATAAGATCACCACCTTACAGTGCTGAAGGGCTGTCCTATAGAGGATGGTGCAGAATTGTTTTCTGTTGCCCCAGAAGGTAGGACCAGAACCAACAGGTTGAAATTAAATCAGAAGAGTTTCCGGCTCAACATTAGGAAGAACTCCCTGTCAGTTAGAGCGATTCCTCAGTGGAACAGACTTCCTCGGGAGGTGGTGGGCTCTCCTTCCTTGGAGGTTTTAAAGAGAGGCTCAGTGGCCATCTGACAACAATGCAGATCCTGTGAATTTAGGGGGAGGTATTTGTGAGTTTCCTGCATTGTTCAGGGGTTGGACTAGATGATCCTGGGGTTCCCTTCCAACTCTGTGATTCTATCACCCAGCAAGCTTCCATGGCAGAGTTGGGAGTTTGAATCGGGTAGACCCAGGTCTTAGTTCTGCACTCCGGTCTCTATGCTGTCCTCGAATCTTGTCTGTTCAACAAGCCTGTAGTCAGAAATTTTGGGGATTCTTGCGTTGTGTCAAGGGTGGATGGAGGTTATCAGATGCCAGTGTACAAACCCAAAATATAAATGCAAGTTGCCTAGTAGGCAACTGTGAACTTCTGCATATCATGAGAGGGAGGGCAGGAAGGGCTGCATCAGGGCTTAATTCTCATGGCCTTTCTTACACACCCAGGGAAATGCTGGTTGCCACCTAGGGTTCAGGCAGCAATTTTTCTTCAGGCCAGGGCCCTGGAGGTTTTTTATTTATTTCTTCTGGGCATGGAACAGGGGTCACTGGGGATGTGTGTATGTGGGGGGGGGGGAGGTATTTGAATTCCCTGCATTGAGCAGGAGGTTGGACTAGAAGACACCGGAGGTCCCTTCCAACTCTAGGATTCTAGGCGTAATGTCCCTTTAATTAAGTCGATTTATCCATTTATATCCTACTTTTCTCACCAAGGTGGACCTGAAGCAACTTAAATTGCTCTCCTCCTTTACTTTTTATCCTCACAAACAACCCTGTAAGGTAGGTTAGGCCAAAAGTTGTGACTGGCCCAAGGAAACTTTGCACTAGACCTTTAATCCTGGTTTAGCCCTGTCCCCAAGCTGACGTCCTTCACTAAAATCACGGAGTCATAGAGTTGGTTTCTCTCCTTCGCTGATTCTAGTGTACAGTGTCAGTTTGGGGACAGGGTTAAACAGGATTAAAGGTCTAGCGCAGGGGTGGGGAACAGTGGCTCTCCAGATGTTTTTTTGCCTACAACTCCCATCAGCCCAGCCAGCATGGCCAATGGCTGGGCTGATGGGAGTTGTAGGCAAAAAAACATCTGGAGAGCCACTGTTCCCCACCCCTAGTCTAGTGTGAAACTGGAGACAATGTAACATTAAATCTGAAGTATCAAATGGTGAAACAATCACCTAACTCTCTTCGTATTCCTTAACCAGAATACTGGGAGGTATGTTCAGAGTTACCCCTAAAAAGTTGTCTGGTTGAAGATTAGTCATATTTGGAATACATTTATAGTTAGTGCCGGAGGTCATTTTGTAGAAAATAGGTGGTGGAGCTCATCCAGGGATTGTTATGCAGCTGCACATGCTATTCAATGGAAAGGAGGTGGAACTCTCAGAAGGAGGAGGAGGAACTCTCAGAAAGGTTCAGGAGCTGTGCTCCTGTGGGCTCCCACTGAATCTGAGGCCTGGTTAGTGCATTTATTAAAAAGGGATCATCTGTGGCAATACTTCAAAACACAGGGCTGGATCTCATAGACCAGTTCGACTTATGCCAACCTTTTTTATTTAATTCATTTATCCCCTGTCTTTCTCCTCACCGCAACCCTGCGAGGTAGACTGCGCTAAGAGAGCATGATGGGTCCAAGGTCAACAAGCCAGCTTCCATGGCACGAGTGAGGATTCGAACCTGGGCCTTCCAGAGTCTAGTGTGACAGCCTTAACCGCTGCACCATGTTGACTTTTGCAGAAGCAAAAACCCACAAAGACCTTTGCAAGTAGCCATTGCATTGGGTCAGCTTGCATTTCAGCTTGGGCAACGCTAGCGCAAAAGTACCTCCCCCCCCCCCCCCCGCATAATGACCTTCTTCGATCAAATCATATCACACTTCCAAATTGGACTGTAATGACTGCATCAATATCCCTTGTTTTGCGGGCGGCGACCCTGATTGGAAAGGAAAAATCAGCCCTTGAGCTTGTGGGAGCTTTTTGTGCAACATCTGCCAATGGAGCGGCATGAAAGAAAGCTGCTCTTTTGCTCTCATGTCTTGAAATCCAGCCCATAATGTTCCCAGGAAACTTTCTTAAGAAAACTGTAGGAATTATAGATGAGCGGGAGGGGGGAGTTGGAAATTCAACTGTTGATGCTTTCCCTGGCAAGGGATTGCAGGGAGGTGGACCCCACTGAATTTCTGCCTGTTGGGCAACTTTGTACCCATTATCTGCTGGAGAAACTGAGACCAAAAGAGTCCTCATTGTGACGGTGACCCTACGGGACGCCCAATTAGTCTGCACCTGGAGTTGGCTCTTGAACCTGCTTCTTCGGCCAACATCACTAATTTGTCCAAAACACACCTGGAGCTGTCTTGTACTGAATCAGACCATTGGCTCATCAAGGAGAGCCAGTTTGGTGTAGCGGTTAAGTGTGCAGACTCTTATCTGGGAGAACCGGGCTTGATTCCCCACTCCTCCGCTTGCACCTGCTAGCATGGTCTTGGGTCAGCCATAGCTCTGGCAGAGGTTGTCCTTGAAAGGGCAGCTGCTGTGAGAGCCCTCTGAGCCCCACCCACCTCACAGGGTGTCTGTTGTGGGGGGAGAAGATACGGAAGATTGTAAGCTGCTCTTGAGTCTCTGATTCAGAGAGAAGGGCAGGTATAAATCTGCAGTCTTCTTCTTCTTCCTACTCAGACTGGCAGCAGCTCTCCAGGATCTTAGGCAGGGCTTTTTTTGTAGCAGGAACTCCTTTGCATATTAGGCCACACCTCCCTGATGTAGCCAATCCTCCAAGAGCTTGCAGGACTCTTCATACAGGTCCTACTGCAAGCTCCAGGAGGGTTGGCTACAACAAGGGTGTGTGGCCTGATTTGCAAAGCCGTTCCTGCTACAAAAAAAAGCCCTGGTCTTAGGCAGAGATCTTCTGTATCCCCTACTGCCAGATCCTTTCAATTGGAGATGCTGGGGATTGAACCTGGGACCTTCTGCATGCAAAGCAGATGCTCTACCGTTGAGCCACAGCCCTTCCTAGACTACCATTGAATAGGCAGCAAGGCACAGCTAATGTCTGTAATCACAAAATTGGACTGGATGCAGAACCTGGGATCCTGTAAATCTCAGCTTTTTTGTTTCTTTTTAAGAATGAAGAACAAGTTTCTAGTCCTTTAGTGCGTATGAGCAAAATGTGCTGAAATTTCAGCGTGTGGGGGAGAGAGAATAAATCTGTGAGCCTTTGTTACCTTCCTTATAAGCGGCACACGTTTTCTTCCAGAAATAATTTATTCTTGCTTTTGCAAGTTAGCACAATTTGCATAACGTATTCCGGGTTTTCTTGCAGTAGAGGATTTGTGTGATCTGGTCACACCGTTTCCAGTCAAGTTTTCCCCAAAGACCTCAGGGTGGAGTATGCTTCCCCCCACCTGCCCCAGATCCTTACAATGGCCCTCTGAGGTAGCTTAAGCTGAGACACAATGACTGGCCAAAGGCCAGACAGTGAACTTCATGGGGAACTGGAGCCCAGATCTACTCCTATACCATATTCTTAAGAGTATTGCTTAGGAATGAGCAGTTTCCCCCTGATTCATTCTTATATTCTGGAATTTCCCTTTTAGCTGTGTATTATACCTCCTTTATACCAATCATCCTAGGGTAATGTCTCAAATTCAGGGGGGGGGGGGTTGTAGCAGGAGCTCCTTTGCCTATTAGGCCACACCTCCCTGATGTAACCAATCCTCCTGGAGCTTACAGTAGGCCCTGTACTAAAAGCCCTGTAAGCTCCAAGAGGATTGGCTACATCAAGGGGGTGTGACCTAATATGCAAATTCAGGGTTTTTTTTGTAGCAGGAGCTCCTTTGCCTATTAGGCCACACCTCCCTGATGTAGCCAATACTCCTGGAGCTTACCCTAGGCCCTGTACTAAGACCCCTGTAAGCTCCAGGAGGATTGGCTACATCAAGGGGGTGTGGCTTAATATGCAAAGGAGTTCCTGCTACCAAAAAAAGCCCTGCTCAGATTAATTCCAAAATCGGAGGGTGGCGTGTGTGTTGCATCTTCTGGTGCTTCAATTAATTTGCACGTTTTTGTAGGTCTCTGTTACTGATGTGTGCATTCGCTTAGGGGTGTGCATATGTGTGTGTGTGGGTGAAGTGTTGTCAAGTCACAGCCAACTTCCAGAAACCCGAGAAGGTTTTCAAAGCAGGATAAGTTCACAGGTGGTTTGCTGTTGATGGCCTCCCTCTGAATAGCAAGCCAGGGCTGCTCCGGAGGTCTCCCATTAGGGTTGTCAAGTCCAATTCAAGAAGCATCTGGGGACTTTGGGGGGCGGAGGCAGGAGACACTGGGGGTGGAGCCAATAGCAAGGTCGGGACAAGCATAATGGAACTCCAAAGGGAGTTCCGGCCATCGCATTTAAAGGGACCACACACCTTTTAAATGCCTTCCCTCCATTGGAAATAATGAAGGATAGGGGCACCTTCTTTTGGGGCTCATAGAATTGGACCCCCTAGCCCAATCCTTTTGAAACTTGGAGGGTATTTTGGGTGAAGGCATTGAATGCTATACTGAAAATATGGTGCCTCTATCTTAAAGAACAGCCTCCCCAGAGCCCCATATACCCGCAGATCAATTCTCCATTATACTCTACGGGAATGGGTCTCCATAGGGAATAATAGAGTGCTTAGCAGACATCCCCCCACCCCTGCTTTCTGATGACCCTGAAGCAGGGGGAAGGCCTCCAAACTGGGGGATCTCCTGCTCCCACCTGGGGAACCGCTAATGCCCTTTGGAGAAACTGGCTAACTGTACTTATACTGCTGTGAGCATTGGTTCCAGATAATATGAAGTGAATGATCAGATGAAGGCTGACACCGAAACACGGCTTTGTAAATCTAGGGAACGTGTTATCAGCTGCACTTCATATCAGCTACACGTATAAAGACATCGCCTTAATGTTCTGCAGTGTAACCTTGACTTCGTTGGCAACGTCATTATTGATTTGGAGAGGTTTTTTCACATCTATCAGGACTTTGCACCTTCTGGAGTCTTCGTTCTGAGTGGACTCTTTCATTAAATTGTAAATTGGCAATTGCCTTGATGTAAATGTATATTTTAAACTGCAAGAATGTTTGTTGTACATTATAGATTATGTAGAACGCGGTTCTCTCCTGTTGCTAACCTCACTGTGTTCATCCCTCTTGGTTTGCCCACCTGGGGATTGGAAACCCTATCTCCCATCCAAATACTGACCAGGGCAGCCCCTGCTTTGCTTGCAAGATTTGACAAGATTGGGCTAGCCTGGGCTCTCCAGGTCAGGAGGACGGGCACTTAGATACCACACTGTGTGTGTGTGTGGGGGGGGAGCAGCAAAACTTTACTTCCTGGTGCATGTGATTGCCTCCGTTTTTCTTTTCATTGACGTGTTTCTCTGATAGGCATTCCTGCACATCAGCACAAAATACACAACAAAGGATCTCGATGCAACTGTGTATCCAGTCTGATTCAGAACAGATGGTCCCCCCCCCTTTTTGCAATGTGGTGTCCACCTGCAGGTCAATGCTCCCTCTAAGCTGCGGTCTTGCGAGCAAAAAAAACGTAGAAGTGCTTAAAATGATTTTAACCTTTTCCAGGCCAAAAAATACAATGAAAACTGTGTTAGAAGACCCACCCCTTAATCAAAAACCTGACGAAGGGAAACATTTTGGCCTGACACTTCCCAATGAGCAGCGCTGGCACCAGACAAGCCTCAAGAAGAAGGGCATTCTGTAAGTGAGGTGCCACCACTGAAAAAGCCCTGTCTCTGATTGTCACCTGCCTCACCTCTGAAAGTGGGGGCACAGGCAGGCAGGGTCGTGAGGAAGATCTCACCTTGTGGGCTGGACCAAATGGGAAGAGGCAGTCCTTTAAGTACCCCATCCCCAGTCCATTTTAGGGTTGCCAGGTCTCTTCCCCCACCCCACCCCGCCCAGGCATTGGCAGGGGGTTTGAGGGTTGGGCTGCAAGATTCAGATTGGGGATTTGGGGAGTGGAGCCTGGGGAGGACAGGGACCTCAGTGGGCTACAAAGTCCACCCTTCAAAGCTTCCATTTTCTCCAGGGGAACTGTAGTCTGGCGATCACCTGTAATTCTGGGGGATCTCCCGGTCCCACCTGGAGGCTGGCATCCCTAAGCCATTAGGGCTTTAAAGGTTAGGGTGCTGCCTTCTCCCATGCAGCCCACCAGCTAAGATTTTCCTCCCAACCTCTGTTCTCCTGGAGCTTACAGTAGGCCCTGTACTAAGAGCCCTGTAAGATCTTGGAGGATTGGCTACATCAGGGGGTGTGGCCTAATATGCAAAGGAGGTCCTGCTACAAAAAGAAGCCCTGCTCACGGAGTTGTTGTAAGTGGAAGAGAGGAGAATAAGCCACTTCGGTTCCCCATTGGAGAGAAAGATTGGGAACCCCTGCCTGTTTATAACCCAGACCCAGACCGATCTCCCACTAGCCTTATGCCGCTCTCACTTTCCTCTTCTCTGCGGGGCTTCCAACTCGTTCGCCTCTTTTGTGCAGCAAACAAGATCCTGTAAAAGCCAGTTTCTGTTTGCCACATAAAAAAGGCGAAGCTAGTTGCAGCCCCAGGGCAGTTAGTGTGAAATCCGACAGAAGCCCCACAGAAAAGAGGAGTGTGAGGGCGGCAGAAGGCTAGTGGGAAATCGGTCCCAATCTTTCTCTCCAGTGGGGAACTGAAGTGGCTTATTCTCCTCTCTTCCCCTTATAACAACTCTGTGAGCAGGGCTTCTTTTTGTAGCAGGACCTCCTTTGCATATTAGGCCACACACCCCTGATGTAGCCAATCCTCCAAGATCTTAAAGGCTCTTAGTACAAGGGCCTACTGTAAGCTCCAGGAGGATTGGCTGCATTAGGGGCATGTAGCCTAATATGCAAAGGAGTTCCTGCTACAAAACAGAAAGCCCTGTCTGTGGGGCAGGTCAGGTTGAGGTCACAGTCACTTAACACACTTCCAGCCAGGACAGAATGGGGATTTGAACCCAGTTCCCCTAGTCCGGCGCTGTAACCCCTGCATCACAAGGCATACAAAGCCCAGGTCATTCAGACCTCCGAAACCTGAAGATGAATCTGGGTGAGAATGTTGAAGGTCTTTGCTGAGGGGCTGGAGGAGAGAGCTGCAAAATCCCACCTGGATCAGATCCTCAAAGCCGATTTGCAATTGTTCTCCCCCGCCAGACACAAAAGGTCCATTAACATGAAGTGTGCCACAGAAGCCAAGGAGCAGCTCTCTTGTGCAAACTCCTTGAAATGAACAGCACATCGCTGCGCTCTTCCTTGGCTGTCTTTCAGTGGCGGCTGGTGCGGGTGAGCCTCTTGGCAGAGGTGGCCGGGTCTCTGTCCCACTTGATGACCCTTTGTGGTCTCCCGACCTCCCTACCCCTTGCCTTTCGGGCTGGGTCCCCTTTGCTCATTCCCCTTCTCTTTTTTTGCAGAGTCCAAAACTGTGGCTCGTCGCTACTTTGCAGGCAATCAGAGCAGGCACCTCCCTGCACATCCTCCTCCTCCCCCACGGTACATCCGTACTGTGGAATGTTCCAGAAGTTCTTGGCACACCTCCAAAAGCTCCTCTCTCTTTCAACAACTGAAGCTGCTCTGAAGGGCTCTTGTCCCTTTGGCGGGCAGAGAGCGAGGTCACCGTTGCAATTTCGCTATTGATTCCGGGAAAAGGAGCTGAGCGGGCAAGGGATGGCGGTGGAGTGGGATTTCTTCTAGGATGGGCCCAGAGGTCGAGGGCAATTGGGGGAAGAATCGGGGAGGTCACTCCAAGCTGGTTGCGTGTCAATGATTGTTTGCTTCAGCCCACCTCTTCTTCTTCCTAGGGTGGCAAAAATGGCATCGCGTTTTCTTCTTGCTGAAGAGAGCTGCATAGGGTTGCCAATCCCCAGGTGGGGGCAGGGGATCTGCCAATTTGGAGGCCCTTCCCCCCCACTTCAGGGTCATCAGAAAGCAGGGGAGGGAGGGAAATGTCTGCTGGGCACTCCATTATTCCCTATGGAGACCGAGTCTCATAGTGTATAATGGAGAATTGATCCATGGGTATCTGGGGCTGTGGGGGAGCTGGGTTTTGTGATAGAGGTGCCAAATTTGCAGCACAGCATCCTATGATTCTTCTCAAAACACTCTCCAAGTTTCAAAAAGATTTAACCAGAGGGTCCAAGTCTATGAGCCCCCAAAGAAGGTGCTCCTATTTCCTATGGAAGGAAAAGGAGCACAGTCTCTTTAAATGTGATTGCCCGAGCTCGTTTTAGAGTTCAATTGTGCTTGTCACACCCTTGTTCCTGGCTCCACCCCCAAAGTCTCCTGGCTCCACCCCGAAAGTCCCCAGATATTTCTTGAGTCGGACCTGGCAACCCTAGGGATTCTTCACTTTAGCCCGCCTCTTCTTCCTGTTGAAAATGGCATCATGTTTTCTTCTTGCTGAGGGGAGCTACACCTCATATTTCCATGTCGTATTCTTGAGGGCAAAAGGAGCGCTTTAGAGTTGCGGAGATTCCCCTTCCAGTCCTTTCCCTTATTTGCAGCTCTGTTTGCTTGATGAAAGCAATAGATTCAGCCCCTTTTCTGAGGACTGCCTTCTTTCCAGGAAGAAAAATCTCAGCCCTTTGTCGCTCAGAAGTCAACTCCAAGTTTGGAAATTCCTGAAAATTTGGGGGTGGGGGCCTGGGGAGGACATTTTGGGGAATGGCAGGACAGCCACAGGTTATAACGCCATAAAGGTAGGGTTTCTAGTTATGGATTGGGAAATACCTGGAGATTTGGGGGGGTGGAGCCTGGGGAAGGTGGTGTTTGGGAGGGGAGGGACCTCAGTAGGGTATAATGACACAAAGTCCATCCTCCAAAGTATCCATTTTCTCCAGGGGAACTGATCCAGATTGTCTAAAGTATAATAGAAGGAAATCTCCAGGTCCCACCTGGAGGTTGGCAACCCTAAATAGCCCACTCTGAAGCAGCCGTTTTCTCCAAGGGAACCTTGATCTCTGTAGCTTGGGGATCTGTTGTAATACCAGGATATCTCCAGGTGGGACCTGGAGGTTGGCAGCCCTATTTGCGAGCATGATGATGCCACAAATGCCACAGCCAATCAGATTTTGCTCTGTGATGATGTCATGAAGTCCGATGAGAGTGACTGCTGTGCTGTGGGAAATGCTTATTAGGGGAATTCTTTTTTGGGTTCCACATGGTGGCTAAAAAGGCAAATGTCCAGATCACGTGAAGTGATGGTGTCACTTTACTCTGCTTTGGTAAGACCTCCCCTGGAGTATTGTGTTCACTTTTGGGCACCACATTTTAAGAAAGGATATAGACAAGCTGGAATGGGTCCCGAGGAGGGCGACGAAGATGATGAGGGGTCTGGAGACCGGGTCCTATGAGGAAAGGTTGAAGGAGCTGGGCATGTTTAGCCTGGAGAGGAGGCGGCTGAGAGGTGATAGGATCCCCATCTTCAAGTACTTGAAGGGCTGTCCTATAGAGGATGGTGTGGAATTGTTTTCGGTGGCCCCGGAAGGTAGGACCAGAACCAACGGGTTGAAATTAAATCAAAAGAGTTTCTGGCTCAACGTTAGGAAGAACTTCCTGACGGTTAGAGCCGCTTATGTTTAATTTGATTTATACCCTGCCCTCCCTGCCGAGACGGGCTCAGGGCGGCTTACATCAAATCATAGTATACTTATGATTGCAATCATAAAATCAATAAAACCATTAAACAGTACAAGTTAAAACAATCTGCAGTTGGTGCTAACAAATCAGATGTTATTCACATTGCCATGATGACAGTTGTTCCAAAATTCTCCTACAGTCGACTGAAGGCTTGCCAGAAGAGAGCGGTCTTACAGGCCTTGCGGAACTGAACAGGCTTCCTCAGTACGTGGTGGACTCTCCTTCCTTGGAGGTTTTTAAAACCGAGCCTAGATGGCCATCTGACAGCAATGAGGATGCAATGAATTTAGGGGGAGGTATTTGTGAGTTTCCTGCATTGTGCAAGGGGTTGGACTAGATGACCCTGGAGGTCCCTTCCAACTCTGTGATTCTGTTTTTGTTGGGTAGCCAGGCTCTGAGTTGGGAGATTTTGGGAGCAGAGTCTGAGGAGGATGTGGGGATGAGGAGGGGAGGGGAGGGGCCTCAGCACGGTATATTGCCTTGGAGTTGGAGTCCACCTTCCAAAGTGACTATTTTCTCCAGGGGAACGGATCTCTGTCACCCTGAGATCAGTTGTAAAGCAGAACACCTCCAGCCACCACCTGGAGATTAACAATAAGGAAGAGAACCACAGTAACAGCTATACTGCTATACACAAATAAACTGTGATCAATCAACTAACACATTTTCATGATATATTGAAAGATACATTCCTCCAATACAATAAATCCACACACAATCAATTAGTTCCTCAAAGTGCAAATAATGTCCAGTCCAAAAAACTTATGCCGTCCAATAAATTGCTTGTGCTGTGTGGTGTGTCTGTTCACACTCTTATTTTGGAGGTGGTTTTGGGGGTGTCTAAAATAAGAGACACAGCACAGCGCAAGGACTTTATTGGACTGGGTAAGTTTTTCGGACTGGACATTTTTCAACGTAGAGGAATTATTTGCACTTTGAGGATCTAATTGTTATTGTGGATTTATTGTATTGTACGAATGCATCTTTCACTACATTGTGAAAATTTGTTAGTTAATTGAACACGGTTTTTTTGTGTATATCAGCACCACCTGGAGATTGACAACCCAACTTTTTTTTTTTTGCAAGTTCCCCTCCCTGAGAAAATGAGGGGGCTTTTTGCAGAGCTACTGAATGTATTCATGAAATGTGTTCCCACCCCCATGCTTCCTTGTCTCAGCCTTTAACAGCCAACCTTTCAAAGAAGCGGCTGGATTTTGCTGGGAAAGGGAGCGTCGGGCCATCTATTTAACTCCGTCTGGCTTGTTTATCGGCCTTCCGATCTCTGCCTCTTTTCTTCCTTCCCCAATTCACTCCATTTGTCTCCTTGGCGTGCGCTCTCCCTTTTGATCCATCTGCCTTTCCCATTTAGTTGGTACAGAGAGTGCCTCAATTAAGACAAGTTACAAAGTTCCAGGATAAGAAGCAGAAGGCTTGTAAGTAGGGAAGAGAAAGCCGTGCACTTTATAAAAGAAGGGCAAAAAATAAAAATCAAATGAACGTACAAACCACTGGAGCCATAGCTTATGTCTTTAGGCTTTTCCCAGATTATTCATTTCACGTTTTGGGTGGAGGAAGGGTCTTTAAATTAAAGGGATGTAAGAAATTAATGTGTTGAAAACATACCACGTGAAACCTCCATGGACAGTGGCAGTATACCATTGACTATCTGATGCTGGGGCAAGGAATAAGGGAATGGCTGTCATCTAGGGTTGCCAGGTACAATTTAAGAAATATCTGGGGACTTTGGGGGTGGAGCCAGGAGACACTTATGATAGAGCCAGAAGCAAGGTTGTGACAAGCATAATTGAACTCTTAAGGGAGTTCTGGCCATCACATTTAAAGGGACCATGCACCATTTAAATGCCTTCTCTCCATTGGAAATAATGAAGGAGAGGGGCACCTTCTTTGGGGGTTCATAGAATTGGATCCCCTGGTCCAATCTTTTTGACACTTGGAGGGTGTTTTGGGGAGAGGTCCTGGATGCTATGCTGCAAATTTGATGCCTCTATCTAAAAAAAAACAGCTCCCCCAGAGCCCCAGATACCCATGGATCAGTTCTCCATTATAGTCTGTGGGAATCACTCTCCATAGGGAATAATGGAGTGCCCAGCAGACATTTCTCCCCTCCCCCCGCTTTCTGATGACCCTGAAGCAGTGGGGGGGCCCCTCCAAACCAGGGGATCCCCTGCTCCCACCTGGGGATTGGCAACCCTACTGTCATCTTCCTTATGGGCAGGGGTGGAATTCTAGCAGGAGCTCCTTTGCATATTAGGCCACACACCCCTGACATAGCCAGTCCTCCAAGAGCTTACAAAAAAGAGCCTTGTAAGCTCTTGGAGGATTGGCTACATCAGGGGTGTGTGGCCTAATATGCAAAGGAGCACCTGCTAGAATTCCACCCGTGCTTATGGGTAAAGGCCTAATAGGATTTCCAGCCTTGGGCCAGTAATGTCAGATTTGAGGGGTGCTGCCTGGGGATGACAGAGTTTCAGAAGAATGTGGTTTCATTTTAGGGTTGCCAGGTCCCTCTCAGTCACTGGTGTGGGAAAGAGGGGTAGGATTGCCAGATCCTGATTGGGAAACTCCTGGAGATTCGGGCATGGAGCCTAGGGAGGGCAGAGACCTCAATGAGGCACAAAATCACGGAATCATAGAGTTGGAAGGGACTTCCTGGGTCCTCTAATGCTGTCAGATTGGCCCTCCAAAGCACCCATTTTCTCCAGGTGAACTGATCTGGAAGTGCATTGTAATTATGGGGAATCCCCAGGTCCTACCTGGAGGCTGGCAGCCCTATGTCATTTCCAGGTGATGCTCTAGGAATTTCCCCTAATCTCTATTCTTTGTTCAGCTTTTCTCCCTCTCCTCAAATCATTGGGATAAAGGGCACAAGGCCGGGGGACTGTTAGGGGCTAAACAACAAGCTTTTGGCCTGCATACCATCTGTGAACGATCCGTACATCTTGTAGTGACCGAGTCGCTCGTAAATCCCGCCAGCCGACATTCAATATTCAGAATATTTTAGCCTGTGGATTGGAACATGGCCTCGAGTGGCTGTTATCCATTTAGCCCTCATGACAAAAAGGGTGTTTTCCCAGGGCTGTACGACAACATCAGACCCCCTGCCCCATGCTGCACAACAAGGCAACCTTTAATGAAATGCGACAAAGCAAATATCATTGAGATCAAGGCATCTTAAAAAGGCCCTCCGGGTTTCATAACCACCGCGTCGCGAGGCTAAGTCCCTGCTCAGCAGCATCTGTCGGGCTTTGGAACTCGTGAATTGAAAATGGCCAAGGGTCTATCCTGACACGACTCTTTTGTGTGTTGCTAGAAATCCCCCAGAGAGGTTTCTTCAAGCTGCTAAACATGGTGACTTTTGCTGATTCCTCTCAGATGATTCTCTCTCTGCCCCCCCCCCCCCCGGCCACAAGTGGAAAAGTCTGAATTTGCCACAACTTTTGCTTTGGGCGAAATTAAAAAATGCATGAACGGGCCTACATTCACTAACAGAGGATATAGAAGAAGATGATGAAGAAGATATTGGATTTATACCTTTCCTTCTGAATCTCAGTTTCCCGGAGCGACTTGCAATCTCTGCTACCTTCCTCTCCCACAACAGACACCCTGTGAGGTGGGTGGGGCTGAGAGAGCTCTCCCAGAAGTGGCCCTTTCATGGACAGCTCTGCGAGAGCTATGGCTGACCCAAGGCCATTCCAGCAGCTGCAAGTGGAGGAGTGGGGAATCAAACCCGGTTCTCCCAGATAAGAGTCTATGCACTTAACCTCTACACCACACTGGCAAACTGGCATATAGTGATGGCCACCAGCATAGCAAGCTTTAAAAGGGGGGATTGGAGGAGAGATCCATCAATAGCTACTAGCCATGGTGTCTAAAGGGACCCTCTATATGGAACAGCAGGGCTTTTATTTATTTATTTTGCAGGAACTCAGTTTTGGCTGGCTCGGGGCCAAAGGTGCGTGGCCTAATATGCAAAAGAGCTCCTTTCTGCAAAAAAAGTCCTATGAGAAACAATGGTGATGTTTGGAGGTGTGATCTAATATGCAAATGAGTTCCTGCTGGACTTTTCCCAACAAAATAGCCCTGTGCAACAGTAAACCGCAGAATGTCAGGGCTAGGAGGAGACATCTGGGGAGGGCCTGGACCTCCATGTTTGTTGGCCCTCCAAGGCAGCTTGTAGGCTTGCCAGCCTGGCGAGGGATCCCCTGGTTTTGCAGGCTCTTCCACGCTGGTAGCCAGCTAGCCAGCGGGGGGAAACTCTGCCCCAACAGCCATGACATGCCTTTCCGTCTAAGCAGGTTTAGAAACTTGCAAACTGTTTGTGTTTTGGAAGGGGTGTGTGTGCCTTCAAGGGGGAGCAAGCAGGCAGAACCATGTGGCTCTTCCTGGTGAGTGTGTGAGAGAGAGAAAGAGAGAGAGAGCACCCAGTCTCTCTGTTTTATATTCCTTTTAGAGTTGTTTGCATAGTAAAAGGGACAGTAAAGAGTTGACTAGAACCTGGGATGAAGGAAAACTCCACCCCCTAGATTGCTCTGCTCAGTATGTTTGTTTTCTTGTGTTAGTCTGAAGAAGTTGGTTGAATACAGCAGACTGCTCCATCCAGCAACCCCCATGAGTAAATTGCCCCAGTGAAATCACAAAAGTATGGGCTGGCAAACTGTTTATTTTTGCTGCTTTTGTGAGTGTGTGCTTGTTCACTGTATTCAAGGGAACTGCACTGCTGTATTTTTATTATTTGGAATGGGAAAGTCTGTCCGCTCCAACCCCAAAGTCTCCAGACATTTCCTGAGTTGGACCTCGCAGCCCTAGCAGTTGGTAAACCAGTTTGGGGTGGTGATTAAGTGCACAGACTTTTATCTGGGAAAACCAGGTTTGATTCCCCACTCCCTCCACATGCACCTGCTGATGCGTGCTTGAGTCAGTCACAAGTTCTCACAGAGCTGTTCCTCTCAAGAGAAGTTTCTGTCAGAGCTTTCTCAGCTCCACCTACCTCACAGGGTGTCTGTGGTGGAGAGGAGAAGGGAAAGGAGATTGTAAGCCGCTCTAAGACTCCTTTGGGTAGTGAAGGGTGAGGTATAAATCCAAGCTCTTCTTCTTAAATTAAATTATTTGTAATTGTAAGTTCATAAATTTACCTATAGAATGTACAATGCATGTTTGTTGTATGGAGGGCTTTTTTTTTTTTTTAGCAGGAACTCACAGGAACGCAGTTCCGACTGGCCTGGTATCAGAGGGTGTGACCTAATATGCAAAAAAAAAATTAAAGAGAAAGAGATGAACTCCATGCATGTAGGGAGAAATCTGGGCTAGCACCTTTGTCTTTGAGGTGGTAGGCTTCTAATTGCAAAAAGCCAAGTTACACCCCAAAATGATATCCCCCCAACCAGAAGTCAGATGTGGCAGAGATAGGTTTGCCAGCTCTGGTTTGGGAAATACATGGATATTTTGTTGGCGGAGGATGTGGGGCTTGGGGAGGGACCTCAGCAGGGTAGAATCCCATAGACTCCGCCCTCCAAAGCAGCCATTTTCTCCAAGGGGACTGATCTTGGTCATCGGGAGATCAAATGTAATAGCAGGAGACCTCCAGGTAGCAGGTCTAGGAGACTACACTTTAGGCTTCTACCAGCTCACTCCGCAGCACATGTAAGGAGTTACCAACCTCAAGGTGAGGCCTGGAGTTTTCCTGGAATCTCTCCTGGATTATCACTGATCTACAGACTGCAGAGATCTGATCAGTTCCCATGGAGGAAACAGCAGCTTGGGAAGGTGGGTTCTATGGAACCCCATGAGCGTCCTCTTCTCCCCAAATCCATCTTTTCCAGGCTCTGTCGCCAAATCTCCAGGAATTTTTCCAAGATGGAGCTGGCAGCCCTGGTTGCCCTCTCTGGGCTGGGAGATACCTGGCGATCTGGTGGTGGAACCTGAGGAAGGCAGGGCTTGGGGAGGGGAGGGACGTCAGCAGGGTGGATGTAGGGCTATAAAAGCAGCCATTTTCTCCAGGGGAACTGATGTCTGTCAGCTGGAGATCAGCCCTAATTTCAGGGGATCTCCAGTCAGCCCCTGGAAGCTGGCTGCCCTGTACCTGTCAACCAGGTCTAGACACATCCACTAAGTCTCTGCTGTAGGGTTGCTAGGTCCGACTCAAGAAATATCTGGGGACTTTGAGGGTGGAGCCAGGAGACTTTGGGGGTGGAGCCAGGAGACTTTGGGGGTGGAGCCAGGAGACTTTGGGGGTGGAGCCAGGAGACTTTGGGGGTGGAGCCAGGAGACTTTGGGGGTGAAGCCAGGAGACTTTGGGGGTGGAGCCAGGAGACTTTGGGGGTGGAGCCAGGAGCAAGGGTGTGACAAGCACAATTGAACTCCAAAGGGAGTTCTGGCCATCACACGTAAAGGGACTGAACACCTTTTGATTGTTTTTCCTCCACTGGAAATAATGAAGGAAAGGGGCACTTTCTTTCGGGGCTCACAGAATTGGACCCTCCGGTCCAATCTTTTTGAAACTTGTGGGGTGTTTTGAGGAGAGGCACCAGATGCTATGCTGAGAATTTGGCACCTCTACCTCAACAAACAGCCCCCCAGAGCCCCAGATAACAGCAGATCAACTCTCCATTATACCCTATGGGAATCGGTCTCCATAGGGTATAATGGAGCGCCCAGCAGACATCTTCCTCCCCCCTCCCCAGCATTCTGATAACCCTGAAGCAGGGTGAGGGCCTCCAAAGAGGGGGATCCCCTGCTCCCAGCTGGAGATTGAACAACACAGATTGTTGGTCTTAAAGACCACTTAAATCCTTTGCAAACCAAATTCTATTATATTCATAGAACACATCAAAAGAGCATGTGATGCTTCTCATATATCACATACATTTTTTCGTATCGTTGCATTTAGAACATAAACCCTAGTCAAAGTTCTTGAAGTTAGGGAGGGACGGTGTCTCAGTGGTAGAGCATCTGCTTGGGAAGCAGAAGGTCCCAGGTTCAATCCCCGCATCTCCAAAAAAAGGGTCCAGGCAAATAGGCGTGAAAAACCTCCGCTTGAGACCCTGGAGAGCCGCAGCCAGTCTGAGAAGACAATACTGACTTTGATGGACCAAGGGTCTGATTCAGTATAAGGCAGCTCCATATGTTCATGCTTCGCATGTTCATAGGAAGTTACAGCCCCATGCACTTGCAATTAGTGTGTCCTGCAGTCATCACTCCACGGTTTAAATAACCGGCACGAAATCGAGTTGCCAACTTTTCTTCTCTGAGGGATGATGTTAGGTAGCACTTGTAGACTGTAAAGTAACTGTATTTCTTTCAAGTATAGTGTGTATGTACATTTCCCCCCCCCAGCTGGAGACTGGCAACCCTACACCTGCTGCATCTTCTGCAGTGTCCAGTAGGGTGAGTTGAATGTACTCAATTACCTGTGGCGAGTTTGGGCACTGCAAAGACAGAGGGGGGGCCCGTCGGTGGGTCCCAGTTTGTCTGGCACTCTCTCGTTTGCCCCGAACCGTTTGCACTGAGCCTGATGATCAGTCGTACATGTCTGGGGATAAGTGATTAGGAAATCCCTTCCCCACAAGAGCACAATCTCACCCTCCTGGATTCTGTAAGCTCTTGTAAGCAGATTGTCCCTCCCAGAGAACCCTGAGCATGCTCAGTCTTTATGAAGCCTTTTTTTTTTAAACCTCTACTTGTTTTGGGGTTTCCTTGTCCAAAATGATACAAAGTAATTATTTTTTTAATTTCAGGGTTTTTGTGTTTTTTTGAGCAGGAATGCACAGTAATTCCAGTTCCTCCCCCCCCCCCCCCGCTGCTTAATTTACAAATTAAGGAAAGTTGTCAAACTTTAGGTGGTCACTGGAGATTCTCCAGGTGGCAGAGATCAATTCCCCTGGAGGAAATGGCTGCTTTGGAAGGTGGACTCTCTGGTGTTATGCCCAAGCCTCCCCAAACCTCACAGCCCTCAGGCTCTGCCCCCCCCCCCAAAAAAAATCTCCAGGTGTTTCCCAACTGGGAGCTGGCAACCCTAATTCGAGACCAGTAGCAGTTTAGAGATCAGCAAGAGATTAAGAGTATAAACTTGCAAGAGTCAAAGCTCCCTCCACCTGCCTCTCAAAAGCTTCTAACCCCCCCCCCCCAAAAAAAGGGTTGTAAGCTTGCTGAAAGACCTCCATGGCACAGAGTGAAAACATGATGCGACATCACCCCAGAGTTGGAAACAACCGGTGCTTGCGCAGAGGACTACCTTTACCCTTTTTACCCTTTTTAAGCTTGCTGAGGGTAAAGCATAGATGACCAGGGAAGGCAATGGCAAACTACCATGTAAAAAATCTGCCAAGAAAACATCATGTGATGTCACCCCATAGGTTGGTAACGACCCGCCGCTTGCCCAGGGAGGGGACTACCTTTACCTTTTTAAGCCTTGATTGGACTTGATTCTAACTGTTCTAACGAGGCAACCCTCTGAACCTATCTTAATTGACAACGTCCTTTCCCCTGAACACTTGTGCCTCTTTTGCTGATTCATTGACCAGAGCCATAGAGTGGTGGGAGTAGAGAGTCTCCTTTTCCACACCGCCCAAATGGTGACTTGCCTTTTCAAGATGTGACTTGGCAGTGGGGGCTGGGAGTCACACTTGGCTTTTCTTAGCATCCTCGGGGTCATCTTAGGTACAAAGCGATGGATGGGGATGAACTGCCACAGGCAGTGCCTTTAAAATTACTTTGTCAGACCCGGAACTTATTGTTTTCTCAAGATCTGCTAGAAATGAAGGGATGCCTTCCCAAGTTGTGACCAGTTATATATATCTTTTTGGCAATGCTTCTAATTATGGATGCATTTAAGGACTAAGGGGGAGGGGGGTGCCTTTAAAATTACTTTGTGCCTTTAAAATTACTTTGTCAGACCGGAACTTATTGTTTTCTCAAGATCTGCTAGAAATGAAGGGATGCCTTCCCAAGTTGTGACCAGTTATATATATCTTTTTGGCAATGCTTCTAATGATGGATGCATTTAAGGACTAAGGGGGAGGGGGACCCAAAGCTTGAAATGTAAACATATGTCAGTTCTTAACATGGCTGCTTTATATTGCATCAGCCAGCTGCCTTCCTTCAAGTCAAATTTGGAAAGTAGATTCTAACAACGACCTACTCTCCTTTCGCTTCTCTCTTCCCTTCCCATACAGATATGGTTGCCAACTCCATGTGGGGCCTGGAGATCTCATAGAATAAGAACTGATCTCCAGGTAGGGTTGCCAGCCTCCAGGTGGAGCCTGGAGATAGGGTTGCCAAGTCCAATTCAAGAAATATCTGGGGACTTTGGGGGTGGAGCCAAGATCAAGGGTGTGACAAGAATAATTGAACTCCAAAGGGAGTTCTGGCCATCACATTTAAAGGGACGGCACACCTTTGCAATTCCTTCCTTCCATAGGAAATAATGAAGGATAGGGGCACCTTCTTTTGGGGCTCATAGAATTGGACCCCCTGGTGCAATCGTTTTGAAACTTGGGGGGTATTTTGGGGAGAGGCACTAGATACTATACGGAAAATTTTGTGTCTCTACCCCCCTCCCCCAGAGCCCCAGATACCAGCAGATCAATTATCCATGATTTTCTATGGGAATAAATCTCCATAGGGAATAATAGAATTCCCAGCAGACATTTCCCTCTGCTCCCCCCGCTTTCTGATGACCCTGAAGCGGGGGGAGGGCCTCCAAACCAGGGGATCCCCTGCCCCCACCTGGGGACTGGCAACCCAACCTGGAGATCTCCTGCTTTTACCACTGATCTCCAGTGGGCAGAGATCAGCTCCCCTAGAGAAAACGGCTGTTTTGAAGGGTGGACTCTGTGGCATTGTACCATGCAGAGGCCCCATCCTGCTCCAAACCCCACCCTCTCCCATATGCACCCCCCAAAATCTCCAGGTATTTTCCAACACAGACCTGGCAACCCTAGACTCCAGGTGGGGCCTGGAGGTCTCCCGCTTTTACAACCGATCTCCAGTTGGCAGAGATCAGCTCCCCTGGAGAAAATGGCTGCTTTGGAGGGTGGACTCTAGGGCCTTGTACCCTGCTGAGGCCCCTTCCGTCCCCTTCCCAAACTCCACCCTCTCCCGGATCCACCCCCAAGTCTTCAAGTATATTCCACCACAGACCTGGCAACCCTAATCCCTTCTCAAGTTCCACTCCCCCAAAACAAAATCCCCAGGTATTTTTCAGCCCGGGGCTGGCAACCCTGGTCTTGCCAGGATCCAAACTGGCACCATCTACCAAGAAAATCACCCCCTCCCCATTTAAAGAAATCTTAGCCAGTTAATCATATGAGTTGTCCTTGATGGGTTAATATGGATAAGCTTGCTTGCGAATGAAACACTAGTTTTGAAGGGGGTTGTGGGAAGAAGCTTTCTTCCTTTTTATTAATATCTGTTCAACGTTCAGTCACTTTAAATGCCTCTGGTTTTAGCAGAAGGGCGATAAAGCAGATGCCTTAAAATCTGCGGGAAAGGCCTGACTTTGACAGGATTTTAGAGAATGTGTTTATGAAACCTGGCAGGCCCCATCTGAAAGAGAGGCAGGCCACATCCTGCAGGTGTGGGGTTGCCATCTCTGGATTGGGAAGCTCCTGAAGGTTTGGGGGTGGAGCCAGGGGAGGTTGAGGTTTGGGGAGGGGAGGGACCCCAGAGAGCCAGTTTGGTGTAGTGGCTAAGTGTGTGGACTCTTATCTGGGAGAACTGGGTTTGATTCCCCACTCCTCCACTTGCACCTGCTGGAATGGCCTTGGGTCAGCCGTAGCTCTGGCAGAGGTTGTCCTTGAAAGGGCAGTTGCTGTGAGAGTCCTCTCAGCCCCACCCACCTCACAGGGTGTCTGTTGTGGCGGCAGGGGGAGGTAAAGGAGACTGTGACTGCTCTGAGATTCAGAGTATAGGGTGGGATATAAATCTGATGTTTTCTTCTTCTATCCTACCTAATCAAATCTTCTTCTATCCTATCTAATCAAATCGGCAGAAACCAGCGTCAGAACGCCACCATTGCTGCCAGATTAATTTAAACTAGGAATTTTAAATACATTAACTGGTTTTTAAATGATGTTAAATTTAAGTTTTATCGTTAAATTTAAAGTTTTTATATTTATTATTGTATATGTATGAGATGTTGTTAGCCGCCCTGAGCCTGCCTAGGCGGGGAGGGCGGGATACAAATAAAATTTTACCTTACCTTACCTATCCTTCCATAGAGTCCACCCTCCAAAGCAGTCCTTTTCTTTGATCTCTCCCCGGTAGGGATCTTTTTCTAGCAGGAGCTCCTCTGCATATTAGGCCATGTCCCCTGATGAGCCAATCCTCCTGGAGCTTACTGACGCCATGTATGAAGAGTCCTCTAAGCTCTTGGAGGATTGGTTACATCCAGGGGCATGGCCTAATATGCAAAGGAGTTCCTGCTAGAAAAAGAGCCTGTCTGGAAATCAGTAGTAAAACCAGGAGATCTCCAGGGCTCACTTGGACATTGGCAACCCTATTAGACTGGTGTGTTTCTTTCATTATCCTTTATAATAATTATAAAAATGGGTGCTTGGTAATTAATATGAAAACAAAACGACTTTCCCCTTTTAAACTCTCAGTAACCAAAAAAACACATGGTTTTCTTTTCGTATCTTGTTATTGGACTCGCTGCCTCTATGGAGTTCACTCTGACCAGGCAGCCAGCATTTTCCCAATAAAAGGCATGGAGAGACCCCAGAGTTCATCAGGAGGAAAAGGGAGAGAGGCTCTAGGCTTTCTTAATTGACTGCAAGCTGTAGTCACTAAAATTGCATACATGTGTGAAGTATTCGAATCCTGAAGGATACAGGGTGAGACTAGGGTTGCCATCCTTCAGGTGGTACCTGGAGATCCCCCTGAATTACAACTGATCTCCAACCCATAGAGATCACCCCCTCCTGGAGAAAATGACTGCATTGGAGGCTGGAATCCATGGCGGGGTGTTGAACTCATTTGTTATGAGGATCGGATCTGACATAAATGAGACCTTGTTGGGCTCGGCCATGTGTGCCATAAAATCTATTGCCAGGTAGTGGAGTTATAAACTTTATAAAGGACACAGACAAATAAAACATGCTTAAAGTATTAGCATTCTTTCAATATTTGGTCAAAAGCAAGTTCACCTTCCAGAGAGCCAGTCTGGTGTAGTGGTGAAGTGTGTGGACCCTTATCTGGGAGAACTGGATTTGATTCCCCACTCCTCCACTTGCAGCTGCTGGAATGGCCTTGAGTCAGCCATAGCTCTTGCAGAGATGTCCTTGAAAGGGCAGCTTCTGTGAGAGCTCTCTCAGCCCCACCCACCTCTCAGGGTATCTGTTATGGGGGAGGAAGTTAAAGGAGATTGTGAGCCAATCTCTTCTAATTCCTCTGAAATTTGACTTTGTGGGCGTCCTTGGGGGATGCTGCAGGTCTTCTAAGTTTAGCGCGGCTTGGATGGTCAACCACAAAGTTCAGACCCAAGACCTGGATGGCCCAGGCTGGCCTGATCTCATCAGCTCTTGGAAGCTAAGCAAGGTCAGCCCTGGTTAGGATGTGGATGGGAAACCCTGGGTCACTATATCAAACCACCGCTGAACATCTCTTCCTTTGAGAACCCCATGAGGCTGCTACGGCAGCTTCCACTTGAAGGCACTTTCAAACACCACAGAGCCCTAAAAAGTGTGTGCGTGCGTGTGTGTTCCGTTGAAACCAATGGGAAATAATAATGAAACAGAATTATGGAAATAAAACAAAAATAATGAAAGAAACAATAATGAAGCCATAACCGTATGAAACAACCCAATAACAAAACAGTCTCTTTTTGGAATTAACAGCAAAAAAAAAAAAAAAATGAAAGAAACAGAACAAACTCCAATGCGCAAGCCTATGCTATTTTCTCTTAGAGGCGCTAAGCCAAAAGATTTAATTTTTTTGTCTCTCTCTCCCTCCTCTTTTTTTTTTTTTTGTCTCTGCTGCAGCTGTCTTTATGGATATATCATTATTCTGTTAGTGCTAATTGTTTCATTGATTTTTATGGTCTAAAATTTTATCGTGTCGGTTTTATGAAATTGTTATTGTTGATGAGTTCTCTTATTGGGAGCTGTTTTGGACCATTTACTTAGAAAGGTGGGATGAAAATAAATAAATCAGAAGGTGAGACTGCCTCTGTTGGTTTCTTTTTGTAAGTTTTGTACAAAAACCATTTGCATTTCCCGCTCCACAATAGATGTGCTGCCAATAAAATGGGGGGCACCTTGGTAATCAGTTAAAAGGTTTTCAGGATTAAACGAGGCTTTTGCAATTCATGCACAACGCATTTCCTAGAATTATGATGTCAGATGTGCATTGCGTCTCTCCCTCCTCTGCCCCACATCACCACCTGGTGGACACGTGCCACATCTATGCTGGGATCCCTGACTGGTTGTGGCTGTATGCAGAGCAAATCCATGCTGGGATTCCTGACTGATTGCGATTGTACACGGAGCAAATCTATGCTGCGATCCCTGGCTGGTTGCGACTGTACACAGAGCAAAGTTATGCTGTGATCCCTGACTGGTTGTGACTGTATGCAGAGCAAATCCATGCTGGGATTCCTGATTGATTGCGATTGTACACGGAGCAAATCTATGCTGCGATCCCTAGCTGGTTGCGACTGTACACAGAGCAAAGTTATGCTGTGATCCCTGACTGGTTGTGACTGTACACAGAGCAAATCTATGCTATGATCCCTGACTGGTTGTGACTGTACACAGAGCAAATCTATGCTGTGATCCCTGACTGGTTGTGACTGTACACAGAGCAAAGTTATGCTGTGATCCCTGACTGGTTGCGACTGTACACAGAGCAAAGTTATGCTGTGATCCCTGACTGGTTGCGACTGTACACAGAGCAAATCTATGCTGTGATCCCTGACTGGTTGTGACTGTACACAGAGCAAAGTTATGCTGTGATCCCTGACTGGTTGCGACTGTACACAGAGCAAAGTTATGCTGCGATCCCTGACTGGTTGTGACTGTACACAGAGCAAATCTATGCTGTGATCCCTGACTGGTTGTGACTGTATGCGGAGCAAAACTATGCTGCGTTCCCTGACTGGTTGTGGCTGTATGCAGAGCAAATCCATGCTGGGATTCCTGACTGATGGCGATTGTACACGGAGCAAATCTATGCTGCGATCCCTGGCTGGTTGCGACTGTACACAGAGCAAATCTATGCTGTGATCCCTGACTGGTTGTGACTGTACGCGGAGCAAAACTATGCTGCGTTCCCTGACTGGTTGTGACTGTATGCAGAGCAAATCCATGCCTGTATCCCTGACTTTATGCTAGAATCCCTGTGCCTCTACTGTTTTGTGGAGTGTACATGAGCCCATATCAGAGGTCAATGGTCAACTGCCAAGACCTCAGTCAGTGGAGAGGTCTGCCATTGGGAAGCAGGGCGGTCATGGACTGCCCTCTGTCTCCGGCTGGTGACCATGGTGTCACTGCCCCCACTGTAAAGATTGGCCTTCTTCACCTTTCCTCTCTCCTAAACATGGGTGGTGACATTGACTCCTCTGCTTTCTCTTTTCCCAGTCCGTTAGAGAGCAGGGCAGGGTACAGATGGCCCCCAGAATCCGAGGGAATGAGCAGGTGAGCAGACTACAGCTGTTCCTCCCATGAGTGGCAGAATCTCTCACCGGAGATGGAATCGCACACAATGGCAGGGTCCAGACGGCCAGTTTAAGCCAACATAGGTATGGCCCCCAGAGGGATTAAAAAATCAAATTCAGGCACACTCATCTGCCTCCCGTCCTTGCTCAATGCTCCCACACTCTTCCAGTCCTCTGGCATCTCCGAGGTGGCTTAGAAAGCTACCACTTCAAAGTGGTAGCGAATCCTTCTGCCACATGCCATCCGTCTTCCTGGGCGTCTGAACGTGGGATCACGCAATGGGGCAGATTGGCGGTGTGAATCCGCCAGGCCGCCCCAAGCGGCTTCCAGTATTTTTTATTGTAAAGAAATAGCGACTGAGCACATAAGCGCATAAACGCTTGAATGGATATATGCAGGACCACTAAGATGAAACTTGGCACATCTCCGGCACCTTGGGTTGCCAACTTCCAGGTGGTGGCTGGAGATCTTGTGGGATTCTAACTGATCCGCAGGTGGCAGACATAATTTCACCTGGAGAAAGTGACTGCTTGGTAGGTGGCATTCCACCCCATTGAAACCCCTCCCCTCTCCAAACCCCTCCCTCCACTGGCTCCACCCCCCAATTTCCAGGAATTTCCCAATCGGGAGCTGGCTGTCCTACAGCAGCTGCCTCAATTCCCTTGCCTGTTCTCTCTTCCTGGGTCCAGGTGGTGCCTTGGGTTGGCTTCCCAATCCCCAGGGGGGAATCCCCCGTTTTCACAGGCTTCTCCCCGCCCCCAGCCAGCTGGCCGGCGGGGGAAGCCCCACCCCCCACAATCACCATGTAGTTTTAGAGCTCCTGCAGGTCCATTTTTAAAATATGTGCCTTTAAGGCTGAGTAGGAAGCAGGAAACAGGAAGGGCTTTGGAGAACGGCCCCACCCTTTGTTTTGCTTTCCTTTTCAGATCAAGTAAAGTTCTGCAGGAACAAGACCCAGTAAGTATTTGTGTGTGTGAGAGAGGGAGGGGGCAGGGGATTCCCTGGTTTGGAGGCCCTCCCCCCGCTTTAGGAAGCATGGGTGGGGGAGGGAAATGTCTATTGGGCACTCTATTATTCCCTATGGAGAACGATTCCCATAGGGAATAATGAGGAATTGATCCGCGAGTATTGGGGGCTCTGGGGGGGGGGCTATGTTTTGATGTAGAGGCACCAAATTTTTAGTATAGCATCTAGTGCTTCTCCCCAAAATACCCCCCAAGTTTCAAAATGATTGGACCAGGGGGTCCAATTCTATGAGCCCCAAAAGATGGTGCCCCTATCCTTCATTATTTCCTATGGAAGAAAGGCATTTAAAAAGGTGTGCTGTCCCTTTAAATGTGATGGCCAGAACTCCCTTGGAGTTCAATTATGCTTGTCACACCCTTGTTCCTGGCTCCACTCCCAATGTCTCCTGGCTCCACCCCAAAGTCTCCTGGCTCCGCCCCCAAAGTCTCCTGGCTCCTCCCCAAAGTCCCCAGATATTTCTTGAATTGGACTTAGCAACCCTAGCCTTGGGTCTCTTGTTGAGTGGTCCCCCCCAAAAAACTAGGGCTGCCAGCCTCCGTGAGACCTGGGGATCCCTCCAAATTACAGCTCACCCCCAGACTTCAGAGATCAGTTCTCCTGGGTGGACTCTATGGCAGGGGTGTCAAACTCATTTGTTATGAGGGCCGGATCTGTCATAAATGAGACCTTGTTGGGATGGGGTGGGCAGGGCTGTGTTGGGCCGGGCCGTGTGTTTAAGATCAGGTAGCAGAGATATAAACTTTGTAAAGGACACAGACAAACACGACTAAAGGGTTTTTTTTTTTTTAAAAAAAAAAACTTAAAATAAAACATGCTTAAAACCAGGGGTCATTCTGTAGAAAAATAGGTGGTGGAGCTCATCCAGGGATTGTTACACAGCTGCACATACTATTCAATGGACAAGGAGGTGGAACTCTCAGGAGGAGGTGGAACTCTCAGAAAGGTTCAGGAGCTGTGCTCCTGTGAGCTCCCACTGAATCCGAGGCTTGCTTAAAACGTAAGCACTTGGTCTTAAAGATGCTTTCTTTGTATTTCTCCCCTGGGATCCAGGGAACTGGGCAGAGAAAGCTCTGGCTCTTCCCTCCCTCCCCAGGGAACTAGGAAGGGGAGGAGCCTCAGCCAATGGAGAAAATAGAGACTTTGCTCTGTAGCTCCTGTGCGATTGAGCAAGCCTTGCAGACAAGCTGAGATGCAGAAGGAAGCAAGAGAGAGGGAGAAGGAAGCAGACAAAAGCCAATTGCTGGGGGAGGGGGCTGATAGGAGCCCTCTGGGGGCCTGATTCGGCCCCTGAGGTGCATGTTTGACACCCCTGCTCTGTGGCATTGAATCCCATTGAGGTCCCTTTGCTCTCCAGGCTCCACCCCCAAATCTCCAGAATTTTCTCAGCCTGGATCTGGCAAGTTGACCCCCCCCCCCATCCCCCGCTGGCGGTCAGGGGGGACCTGGCAACCCTACCCCAAACTTGGAAACAGCCCCAAGAGAATATGAAGGCCCTCATCCCTTGGAGATGAAAAGAACACATTTCCATGTCGAGCGCAAGGACATCACAACCATTGTCCTGTGCAAAGCGGCCCCGGATGACTCCCTGAAAGGCAACCTCCACGATGCTGCTTAACAAAGGCAGACCTGGGAATTAGAATTCATTACCACCTCGCAGACAAAGGGCAACAGATTAAATAAAGACCTTGCGTTCCCAGGTAACTCCCCCACCCGCTGGGTAATATATTTTCTGTTCCTGATGAGATTTAAGCTGTCAGCTTTTGCAAACAGGAATCAGCAAAGGAGAGGAGGTGAGGCCACGGACCGAGTTTCGTCTGCCCTTAACAAGGAGCCGCATGATAGCGGCCATGTCAGAGAAAACCATGAGCCGGAGAGCAGGGTTGCTCTCAAATTGGATTCTCCGGGGTATCTCCCCTTCCCCACCCCCGTCTTTGCATCGAGGATTTCCCCTTGCCCATGTTGTGTGCATGTGTGTGTACAGAAGGAGGAGCCAGTTTGGTGTAGTGGCTAAGTGTGCGGACTTTTATCTGGGAGAACCAGGTTTAAGAACATAAAAGAAGCCATGTTGGATCAGGCCAATGGCCCATCCAGTCCAACACTCTGTATCACACAGTGGCCAAAATACACACACACACACACTGTGGCTAATAGCCACTGATGGACCTCTGCTCCATATTTTTATCCAATCCCCTCTTGAAGCTGTCTATGCTTGTAGCCACCACCACCTCCTGTGGCAGTGAATTCCACATGTTAATCACCCTTTGGGTGAAGAAGTACTTCCTTTTATCTGTTCTAACCTGACTGCTGAGCAACTTCAATTTCAATTTGTTTTCAATTCCCTTCCTAATAATTCCCAGCATGGCATTGGCCTTTTTTATTGCAATCGCACACTGTCTTGACATTTTCAGTGCGTTATCTAATAATAATAATAATAGTAATAGTAATAATAATAATAATAATAATAATAATAATAATAATAATAATAATAAATTTTTATTTATATCCCGCCCTCCCCGCCGAGATGCCAAGATCTCTCTCTTGGTCAGTCTCTGCCAGTTCACACCCCATCAACTTGTATTTGTAGCTGGGATTCTTGGCCCCAATGTGCATTACTTTGCACTTGGCCACATTAAACCTCATCTGCCACATTGACGCCCACTCACCCAGCCTCAACAGATCCCTTTGGAGTGCCTCACAATCCTCTCTGGTTCTCACCACCCTGAACAATTTAGTGTCATCTCCAAACTTGGCCACTTCACTGCTTACTCCCAACTCCAGATCATTAATGAACAAGTTAAAGAGCATGGGACCCAGTACTGAGCCCTGCGGCACTCCACTGCTTACCGTTTTCCACTGCGAAGACTGCCCGTTTATACTCACTCTCTGCTTCCAGTTTTTGATCCACAAGAGGACCTGTCCTTTTACTTTATGACTCTCGAGCTTACTAAGGAGCCTTTGATGAGGAACTTTATCAAAAGCTTTCTGGAAGTCAAGGTAAACAACACCTATTGGGTCCCCTTTGTTCACATGCTTGTAAACCCCCTCAAAGAACTGTAACGGGTTAGTGAGGCAAGATCTTCCCTTACAGAACCCATGCTGAGTCTTCCTCAGTAGTGGGTTTGATTCCCCACTCCTCCACTTACAGCTGCTGGAATGGTCTTGGGTCAGCCATAGCTATCGCAGGAGTTGTCCTTGAAAGGTCAGCTTCTGTGAGAGCCCTCTCAGCCCCACCCACCTCACAGGGTGTTTGTTGTGGGGGAGGAAGGTAAAGGAGATTGTGAGCCGCTCTGAGACTCTTCAGAGTGGAGGGCGGGATATAAATCCAATATCATCATCATCATCTTCTTCTTCTTCTTCTTCTTCTTCTTCTTCTTCTTCTTCTTCTTCTTCTTCTTCTTCTTCTTCTTCTTCTTCTTCTTCTTCTTCTTTGTTTAGCTTACAAACACTTCTTGTAATTGAAGTATTCTTCAATAAAGTCAATTTCACCACTCTTGTGCTGCACTTCTAGTTTATTATGTAGGCACAAAACAGTGTGGAATATTTCAAATTTCTGTATAGTCCCACCAAATACGTTCTCTTTCTTAGGCTGCTTACAAATGATACTTCCACAGCCGCTTAAAGCTGTAGCGCAGCGCGACAGGATCCATCGATTTTATTTTTCCTGTTTCGCTTTCGTGCTTTATCACCAGCATAAGCTTATTCAATCATCGCAAAATGTTTCTCTTATATCCAGTGCTCTGCTCTCATTCTTTTAGAGTCACCATTCTATTTGGTGTGAATATACAGAAATTTGAAATATTCCACGCTTTTTTCAAGGCTTGGTGTTTTGCGCCTTCATAATAAACGAGAAGTGCAACACAAGAGTGGTGAAATTGACTTTGTTGAAGAATACTTCAATTACAAGAAGTGTGTGTAAGCTAAGCATACATGGAGCTGGTTGGGCTTTTTTTCTCCATTCTGTGTACCTGTGTGACTCTTTTGTTGTGGCCCACCTGGAGATTGGCAACCCCATATTAGAACTAGGTTGGGAGATTCCTGAAGATTTGGGGATGGAGCCTGGGGAGGAGAGGGACCTGGGGGCCTCAATGCCTCAATGCCTCAATGCCACAGAGTCCAGTCTCCAAAGCATTCATTGTTTCCCAGGGGAAAACTGATCTCTGTAGTTTGCAAATGAGCTGTAATTTCAGGGGACTCCCAGAACTCACTTGCAGGCTGGCATCCTTCGTTAAAAAGGCAGGCTTCTTTTAAGGAAGGGGGAGAGATTTGGGGATTGCTATTTCATTTTTGGTTTTCACTGGGGATGCTTTTAACATTACCATAAGCTGCATTGTACAATGCGGAAAGGCAAGATAGAATGACCAGCTCAGGGATTTGAATCTGGGTCTGGATTCTGGGTCTGGATGCTCTGTATTCTTGGTGCTTGGAGGAGCAACAGTGGGAGGGCTTCTAGTGCCCTGGCCCCACTGATGGACCTCCTGATGGTACCTGGGGTTTTTTGACCACTGTGTGACACAGAGTGTTGGACTGGATGGGCCATTGGCCTGAACCAACATGGCTTCTCTTACGCTCTTATGGCTGAGGCAGTGATGCTCTGTATTCTTGCTGCTTGTGGGGCAAGAGTAGGAGGGCTTTTGGAATTCTGGTCCCACTGGTGGATCTCCTATTGGCACCTGGCTGTTTTGGCTGCTGTGTGACACAGTGTTGGACTGCGTGGGCTCTTGGCCTGATCCAACACGGCTTCTCTTATGTTCCTATGGTCTCCAAGGTGTCACCTGACCACTACACAATCTCAGTTCAGGTAGATTAGTGGGCAGACAGAGTCCAGACAGGGGACATATATTCAAAGAGTCCAACCCCACAGTGTTAAATGTCCCTCGAATCAGATTTCTATTTATTTATGTTTATTTATTAGATAATTGTTAGAAACAACGTGTTCCCAAGGGTACCCAACCCACATTGTGGTGGGAGAAATGCAGATGTGATTCACAAAGCACCTTATTATGGAAATTCACAAAATGGACAAAAGTTCATTGGTAGCACAAAGTAGTCCAGTGCGGCATCTAACTGATCCAGATATGCCACTTGTAGACAACCTATAGAGTTCAAAGTCTCTTATACCTCCAAGAGAATTCTGGCTCTCAGCACCTCACAAAATCTTAGAATCACTGAATCCCAGAGTTGGAAGGGGCCACGCAGGCCATCTAGTCCAACTCCCTGCTCAACGCAGGATCAGCCTAGAGCATCCTTCACAAGTGTTTGTCCAGCTACTGCTTAAAGATCTTGGCTCCTCATGCAAAGTCAACTGAAACTTCAGGACCACCTTTTAAGAAAGCCTCTCTGCCCTTTTCGTGGCTGTCCAGAGGAACTGGTTGAGGCCACTGTGTGAGATAGGATTCTGGACTAGATGGACCACTGATCTGATCCAGTAGGGCTCTTCTGATGTTCTTATTAGTGGACAGAGTCCAGACAGGGGACATATATTCAATTTCTTCACCCAAAGGGTGATTAACATGTGGAATTCACTGCCGCAGGAGGTGGCGGCGGCTACAAGCATAGACAGTTTCAAGAGGGGATTGGATAAAAATATAGAGCAGAGATCCATCAGTGGCTATTAGCCACTGTGTGTGTGTGTGTATATATATATATATATATTGGCCACTGTGTGATACAGAGTGTTGGACTGGATGGGCCATTGGCCTGATCCAACATGGCTTCTCTTATGTTCTTATCAGGGGAAGGCCTCAGCCTCTCTGCCCTGCTGGTGGCCCTCCAGAGGAACTGATTGAGGCTACTGCACGAGACAGGATGCTGGACTAGATGGACCACTGGTCTGATCCAGCAGCGCTCTTTTTATTTTCTTATGACTCATGATTTTCTAGCTGGAGACACACACACCCCCTAGACACATATACACATGGTCTGGCTGGAGATATTCTCACCTCTCCCACATAGGCGCACAAAGCAAGAAGCAACAATATCTCTTTTTCTGGAGATTCTCTTTCCAATTTTTGATAAATCCCCACCCCCGTTTTGTTGTTTGTCTCCATTTGACTGGTGACTTTCCTGGTATTTGTGGAGTTTAATTCTCAACTGAGAGATGTTTCATAACACCAGACTGCAGCCCTGTGCTAGCCCTCACCGAAGATCGTTTTGCAACATGAAAAGGTCATTCCTTTGCCAAGCCCGTCTCTCTGATTTGTCTTTCCTTTGTACAGAAATCAGAGCTATGATTCCACAGAAAAAAGAAAGGGCACCGAAAGCCGGCAGGTAGACATACAATATATAAACAAGGAAAGGGCCAACAATTTGAAGTGTTACTTGGCTGACCACAAGATTGATTCCAGATTGTAATGCCTGCAGGCTGCTAATACTTAAGAAAAACAAGAAGATCCCCATGGGGAATGGATCTAGTTAGAGTTGCCAGGTCTGTGTTGGAAAATACCTGGAGACTTTGGGGTGGAACCAGAAGAGGGCGGGGGTGGGGGAGGGGCCTTAGCATGGTGCACTAGCATAGTCCACCCTTCAAAGCAGCCGTTTTCTCCAGGGGAACTGATCTCTGCCTGCTGGAGATCAGTTGGAAAAGTGGGAGATCTCCAGGCCCCACCTAGAGGCTGGCAACCCTAGATCTAGTCCTAGGATTACCAGCCTCCAGATGGGGCTTGGCGGTCTTACAGAATTAAACCTGATTTCCAGACCACAGTGATCAATTCCCCTGGAGAAAATGGCTGCTTTAGAGGACGAACTCCTCTCCCCAAACCCAGACTCCACCCCCACATCTCCAAGAATTTTCCAACCCAGAGTTGGCAACCCTTTCTAGTCCAGAGGCCAGCATTCTGCTTCCCACAGTGGCTAACCCAAGGACCTGTGGGAGGCACACAGCAGAGCATGAAGGCAATATTCTTCTCCTGTTAAAGTTTCCCCAGCATCTGGTATATTGCCTCTGAACATGGAGGCTCCATTGAGCTGTTACAGGTACAAGGAGTGTCAACAGAATCCTTCAGGTCTATCTGCTCCAGCAGTCTGTTTTCCACAGAGGCCAGCCAGCTCCCCAAGAAATGCCCACAAGCATGTGTCTTCTTGGGTCTTACAGATCACCAGGGCTTTTGTTGTAAAAAAAAAAAGCCCAGCAGGAACTCATTTGCATATTAGGCCACACCCCCTGATGCCAAGCCAGCCAGAACTGCATTCTTGTGTGTTCCTGCTCAAAAAAAGCCCCGCAGATTACATTTTTGGGATTTTTGATATCTGTAGCTGGAAGACCTGAAGAAGACATGTGAAACTGGATTTTTTAAACCAGGCCCTGTAGTCTTTCAGGCCTCAGTTTGTCTCACTGTTCTGTGAAATCCTGTTCACTTTTTATATGAACTGGTTTAGCCCTTGAGTTGGGCTTTTGTATTTTTTATTTCTTACATATTTGAGCTTTACTGTGTAAAGTGTGTTAGGCTCTTGTAGCCTTTCTTTAGCTGCTCAAGTACAATACCAAGTTTGTTCTTTAAATAATACACCAAGTCAATTTTGGGAAGTACTAGCTTCCTTTATTGTCATTAAGTATTTATATACAATTATAAGAGTTTTGAACCTGGTTATACATGGTGCTTTATAGTTGCTTTAGATTTCTTTACACGCTGTGGTCCTCCGCTTTTAACGGCCTGGAGACCAGCTACCCTAATTCAGACAGAAGTTGACTCAGATGGAAAGACTTCTTTGCTCAGTTTGATGTAGTGAGAGCCAGTTTGGTGTAGTGGTTAAGTGCATGGACTCTTATCTGGGAGAACCGGGTTTGATTCCCCCCTCCTCCACTTGCACCTGCTGAGATCACCTGAGAGAGCTTGGGTTAGCCATAGCTCTCACAGGAGTTGTCCTTGAAAGGGCAGCTGCTGTGAGAGTCCTCTCAGCTCCACCCACCTCACAGGGTGTCTGTTGTGGGGGAGGAAGATAAAGGAGATTGTGAGCTGCTCTGAGACTCTGAGATTTGGAGTGGAGGGCAGGATATAAATCCAATATCTTCTTCTTCTTTTCCTTCTTCACAGCAGGTGACTAAAACGTAGAATTCACTGCCAGAGGCTATAGTGATGGCCACAAATATAGGCAGCTTTAAAAGGGGTTTAGACAGTTTCATGGAGAAGAGAAGAACAAGCTTCCAGTAGCACCTTAAAGACTAATAAAATGTGTCACAGGGTGTGAGTTTCCATGAGTCACTGCTGCCGGACTCTTGCTCTACAGACAGTCTAACATGGCTACCCATCTTGATCTATCTTCACGGAGAAGAAATCCATCAGTAGCTGCGGGACATGTTGACTAAAGGGAATCTCCACATTCAGAGGCAGTCAGCCTCTGAATCCCAGTGCCAGGAGGAGACAGCATCAGGGGAAGGCCTCAGCATCTGGGTCTTGTTTTTAGCCTTCCATTGTAGTAACTGGTTGACCATTGTGTTGGGTTGCCAAGTCCAATTCAAGAAATATCTGGGGACTTTGGAGGCGGGCCCAGAGACATTGGGGTGGAGCCAGGAGCAAGGGTGTGACAAGCATAATTGAACTCCAAAGGGAGTTTTAGCCATCACATTTAAAGGGACTGTACACCTTTTAAATGCCTTCCCTCCATTGGAAACAATGAAGGATAGGGGCACCTTTGGGGGCTCATAGAATTGGAGCCCCTGGTTCAACCTTTTTGAAACTTGGAGGGTATTTTGGGGAGAGGGATTGGATGCTATGCTGCAAATGTGGTGCTTCTATCTCAAAAAACCAGCCCCCAGAGCCACAGATACTTGCAGATCAATTCTCAATTATACCCTATGGGAATTGTTCTCCGTAGGGAATAATGGAATGCCCAGCAGACATTTCCCTCCACCCCTGCCACTTTCTGAAATGTTAGGTCAAGTGGTTTTCCATTGTGGTTTCATGATTTTTTATAGGAAAGAGGCTAACGATGGGCCCCTAAATGTTTTTAAAAAGGCAAAGGTAATCCCCTGTGTAAGCACCAGTCGTTTCCGACTCTGGGGTAACATTGACTTTTTACGGGGTCCTCCTATAATAAATATATGCGTGTTTACTTATGAGTTATATATTTTGCTTTTGATTTTTGGCCCTTTCATTGCATATTAACCTTTCGGGTTTCTTACTCCAGTTTTTGGGTTACGTTTCTCTCCCTTCTCCGTTTTTCCTTAGCCTCTCTAGAAACCAAGATTTCTAGAAACGTAAACAAGGAAAGTTGGGGCAGCAAAATCCTCCCCTAGACGTTAAGTTCTTCGAGACTCCCTGGGAGAAAACCAGCCTGAGAAGGGACCCTTAGGAAACAGCATTAAAAAAAACCCCACCTGTCTTCCCCAGCTGCTGGCTCTGTAGATTACGTACAAGCGTCTGCCTTTTTCAGGAGCAACAAAATTTGTGTCTTTCTGGCTGGCAGCCACCGTGGGGGAGCCTGACATGCAGTTAGCTGCTCTTATGAGACTTTGGAGAGAGCTGTTTTTCCATCAACAGCACAGCAGCACAGTGGATCTCGGGAGGAAGGATGGATATTGCCCCTGTAGACATTTCTAAGTACTTGTTTGCTGGAATGAAAGGCCTGGGTGGTATTTTATGTGCAGGGAGAGAAAATCATGTATTCTTTGAATGTTGTGCTTAAGGTCCGCTGTGATGAAAGCTCCCCAGCCTGGCACGGCATTCTTTTTGCGAGCGCCGGGGAAACGACCGATCTCATTGGAAGGCTGCGATCAGATGTGTGGTGGCGAATTCGGTGCCACCTGTGGGACTGCTTCTCTGCCTCCGTAACGCCTGTTCGGCACGGAAATGAAGATCACGATTGGCAAGATATTCAGAAGCCTCTTGTACTCCCAGTTCCCAACTTTCAACCGTTTGGAGAAGAGGGCATAAAGCGTGAATTCCACATAGCTGGGGAGGCCTTCCAGCAATTCCGTTGGAATTCCCTTTGAGGAATTGGGGGAGGAGGAGAGGTCTGGTGCATTGGCATTGTGCTGGAGCACTTATGTCACTTCCAGTTTAAGCTCGGGATGCTTTTGCATTCTGCAAAAAAAAAAAAAAAGAAGAAGCCCTCTGTGGTAAAACCATAGAGTTTTTACAAAATGCTAGAGCGACCCCATGTCACTTCCTGTTTAAACTGGAAGTGATGAAGGTGCACCAGTGTAACACTGGTGCACCTCACCCTTCCCTCAGTGGGTCCCCCACCATTTAGAGAACTGAGGGGTTACCTCTTTCTTAGCGTCAAGTCACAGCTGGCTTGTGAAGCCCCACCATGAGATTCTCAACACATAATTCATTCAGAGGTGATTGGCCAACCCTACGCCACTGTGTAGCGACCGTGGACTTCCTCAGTGGTCTCCCATCCAAATACTAACCAGGGATGAGCCTGCTTAGCTTCTGAGATCTGATGAGGCTGGGTTTGCCTGGGCTATCTAGAGCGGGAATTTTTAGTTTTTATTACTTACAGAGAAGAGCAGCCTGTAGTTTTCATTTAATCTCTTGGACATCCTCAAGGTGTTCAGAAGCCAGAGATGGAGTCCAGATTGAGGACTGTATCCTCCGATTTGTGATTCCCCAAGCAAATCCCCTCCCCCAACAACAGCAATTTGCCAACGTTTATGGTTGCCAGCTCTGGTTTGTGATATTCCTGGAGATTTGGGGATGGTGACTGGGAAAGGCAGAGTTTAGAGAGGGAAGGGGTGTAAAGTGGAGGTGCGATGCTATAGAGAAGGAGTGTTGAACTCATTTTTTATGAGTAGGGCTGCCAAGCCCCTGGTCTGGGCAGGGAATCTCTTGCCCGGGAGGTTCTCAACCCGCCGGCCCACATTGTGATGTCATCAAAATGGCGGTGCCTGTGCGGGGCCGTTCTGGGCATTTGGTTTTCCCGAACGCTCTAGCCATTTGGGAGGCAAAACTCTATGGTACAATAGGTACAATAGAGTTTTAACCTCTCAAATAGCTAGATCGTCTGGGAAAACCATAGAGTTTTCCCAGAAACGCCTAGAGCAGCCCTGCACGGGCACCACCATTTTGATGACATCATTTCCAAGTGAGGTCATTTCGGTGCACGTTGCACTGCGAATGTCCCTCGCCAGGGGATGAAGAGGGCTTGGCAACCCTAGTTATGAGGACCGGATCGCACTTAAATGAGACCTTGTCAGGCTGGGCCATTTATGGCACAAAATGTAATGCCAACTAGCAGACACAGACACACACAATTTTTTTTTAAGAAAAAAAACAACTTAAAACATTAGAACTTCGGGAGGAAGAGGGGGAACCCTCAGCAAGGTTCAGGAGCTGCGCTCCCGTGAGCCTCTGCTGAATCTGAGGCCTGGCTGTAAATCTGGGAGATATCTAGGCTCGACCTGGAGGCTGGCAACTCTAGAGAAAAAGGGAGAGAGGGATGAACAGTGGAGGAAGAAGGCTCCGGGGTAGAGCCCCTGCTTTGTACGTAGAAGCTGTCAGGATTGATCCCTGGCATCACTTTGCAACAATATGTCAAGCTGCAAGCCTGGGACAGACTGTTCTTCGCCTGAGACCCGGGGGAGCCAGACTGAGCCATGTGACTGCCTCATACCATTGGCAGGAAGCCTGTGGGACCCGTTGCATGCATATGAACGTGCGTTCACTCCCCTGTAGGGGAAACGAAGGAACCACGCAAAAGCTTCACTGGAAAGGTGGATTTGGAGGAGGGTCAGGATCAACGAGGAAGATATTGCATCTGTTCCAAGGGGGCTTTTTTTGGATAGGGACCAAGGTGGGATGTAGGAAGCTGCCTCACGTCGAGCTAAGCCACTGGAGAAATAATAGCGGAACTTTGAGCTCTGTTGAGCCATTTTGATTTTTGTTTGATGATTGCCTTTGTTCAGTTCTAATGAATTGGCTATATAAAGTGTTTATGTGCACTTGCTTCAGTGTTGTTTTGCTAGTTTACCCACCTGGGGATTGGCAACCCTATGATGGCATTGTGCCCTACTGAAGTCCCTCCCCAAACCCTCCTCAGCGTTCACCCCCCAAAAACTCCAACCCCGTCCTGGCAACCCTAATTGGAAGGAAGGAAGGCAGGAAGGAAGGAGGAATGTTGTAGTAGGCAGTGGCAGCAGGGTATCCGACCTGTGGTTGTTTTTTTGGTGATCTCTCATTATTATTACTGATCTCCTGGCGAGAGAGGTCAGTTCACCTGGAGAAAATGGCCGCTTTGGAACTCTATGGCGTTATGCTCCGAACCCCACCACTCAGGCTCCACCCGCTCCAAATCTCAAGGTATTTCCCAACCTGGAGCTGGCACTCCAAAGTGGCAGGCATAATGGACAACAAAGGCGGAATCCTTTGGGGCAGGGAGCTTTAGTCCCCTGTGGAAACATCCCCATGGGGACGGAGGCCCCGGCCAACATTCGCAGTGTCCCTGGAGAGCTTCTAACGGTATGCTTGTCGCAGTCCCGAGGGATAACGGGCAGTAGGCCACGGAGCGGCTCTTTGCTAACTAGCCGGCCAAGCTTTGCCTGAAAGCAAACAGTCAGCTATCTGGCAGATCTCATTAGCGTCAGTGAGAAAGGCCGTGTTTGAGAAAGGAAAGCAATCTCTTCCCATCTGCATTCACAGGCGATGTGTATCTTCTGCTCTCAGAGGCCTCCGAAGGGTCACAACCGCTGAGGCGGAGGAGGTGTGGCCATCGAGGGCAAGGTGGGAGAACTGGAGGTGTTTCTGGTGTAGGAGGGACCGGGTAGCTGGTTTGGACAGGTGTACCAGATCCAAGGCTTTTTTTTTTGTAACAGGAACTCTTTTGAAGAAGAAGACTGCAGATTTATACCCCGCACGTCTCTCTGAATCAGAGACTCAGAGCGGCTTACAATCTCCTTTATCTTCTTCCCCCTCAACAGATACACTGTGAGGTGGGTTGGGCTGAGAGGGCTCTCACAGCAGCTGCCCTTTCAAGGACAACTCCTGTGAGAGCTATGGCTAACCCAAGGCCATTCCAGCAGCAGTAAGTGAAGGAGTGGGGAATCAAACCCAGTTTTCCCAGATAAGACCCAGTTTTCCACACACTTAACCACTACACCAGACTGCATATTAGGCTACACCCCTCTGGTGTAGCCAATCCTCCAAGAGCTTACAGTAGGTCCTGTAAAAAGAACCCTGTAAGCTCCAGGAGGATTGGCTACATCAGGGAGGTGTGGCTTAATATGCAAAGGAGTTCCTGCTACAAAAAAAATCCCTGACCGGATCACTGATTGCTTGATCCTTGTTGGCTTGCAGGGGAATAAATTAGATGGCTCCTTGGCCCTGTTTCCTTGATGTAAATAGGGAGACTTCATAGGGTTGCCAACCTCCGGACAAGACCTGGAGATCCCTGGGCATTAACAACTGGTCTCCAGATGACGAGGATCAGTTTTCCACTAGAAAATGGCTGCTTTGGCAGGTGGACTCAAGGGCATTATACCCTGCTGAGGTCCCTCCCAAAGCCCCACCTGCCCCGGGACCCCCTCCCTCTGCAAATCTTCAAGCGTTTCCCAGCCTAGAGAGGAAGGCCCTAAGACTTCAGTGTGTAGATAGCAGAGAAGTGCTTTGGGACCAACCCTGGCTGTGTGGAGTCTCCAGAGATGAGGTCGTTTTGGACGTGATGCTGAGGCATCTTGTTGATATTGAGTGAACAGAGCTTGTATCTGAGACACCTTTGAGATGAACAAATGTTATGGTAGCATAAGCTTTCGAGAAACACAGGTCTCTTTGTTGGAGGCAAGCCTCTGCCAAAGAGAACTGTGTTTCTCGAAAGCTTATGCTACCATAACATTTGTTAGTCTTAAAGGTGCGACTGGACTCTTTACTATTTTGCAGCAACAGACAAACGTGACTAACTCCTCTGGATTTGAGGCGGTACAGAAGTCCCAGCTGTGGGTCTGTGTGTTACTCACTCAAGAAAGACAACGAGCTGTGACTTACATGTGTGGATGAGCCCTAAGAGTGATGCTGCTTCCATATTGGAAGGGACACTGCCCAGTTTTGTAAGCCCTGGGATGCCTCTTTCCCTCTTGCTTTCCCCTTGTGTGAATAGGGTTGCCAGCTCCAGGATGGAGCCTGGGTAGGGTGGAGGAAAGACCTCAGCGGAGTATAATGCCATAGATCCTAACTCTGAAGCAGCCGTTGTTTCCGGGGGAACTGGTCATCTGGAGATCAGCTGCAATTCCAGGAGATCTCCAGGCCCTACCTGGGGTTTGGCAACCCTATGAATGTTCAGGCAGAGCCTGGAGATCTCTCAGCATTACGGCTGATCAACAGATGATCAGGGCTTTTTTTGTAGCAGGAACTCCTTTGCATATTAGGCCACCACCCCCCAATGTAGCCAATCCTCCTGGAGCTTCCAGGGCTCGTAGTACAGGGCCTACTGTAAGCTCCAGGAGGATTGGCTACATCAGGAGGGTGTGGCCTAATAAGCAAAAGAGCTCCTGCTACAAAAAAAAAAAAAGCCCTGATAGAGATTATTTACCACAGAGGAAATGGCTGCTTTGCAAAGGATAAACTCTGTGACCTTATACCCTGCTGAAATCCCTCCCCAAATCTCCAGGAATTTTTCAAACCAGAGTTGGCAACCGTACCAATGCATGTCATTCTTTCCACCCCATTTTCTGTTTCCTTGCCCCCAATTTTCCCCGTGTGAAAATGTGTCATTTTCAAATGCAGTTCTTGTTTCTCTGGTGTACAAATGGCGTAAAGAGTAAAAACGGCATAAAAGAAACAAACGCGGGAATGCCAGCAATAAAAACGGATGGAACGAAAAGGGTCACAACCCTCAGAAATGGGGAAGGATGTATTTGTGCCTCTTTGCGGAGTCCAATCACCTGAATTGTGGTGTTCTTTCAATAGAATCTCGTCATGCCCCGAGAAGCTGGTCATCAAGTGTACAGTAATCAAATGATTGCATTGTGTATGGACAGGCCCCGCAATGCTCGATGCCTGTTGACCTATTCGATTTAACGACGTTTCTGAAATTCTTCTCATGGAACGGTCCCCAAATTGTTGAGATCCGGATGACCCCATCTTGTTTCCAAAGTGGAACCGACCCATTTGAAATTCCCCGTTCTTCCGTTTTACAAAATATCCCGATTTTCTACCGAGCATTGTGCATACATAGATTTCATTCCCCCCTGCCTTCCGTTCATGTGTGTCTTTGGGGGGTACTGTATCTATGATATGCAAATGCCCACTGATCAGACCCAGAGCACCAAAGAGGAAGCTGTGTACAGAACTAAGCAAACCAAAAAATAGTCAAAACACAGCAAAATTACTGGGAATTTCACAAAGCTAGTTACAACTTTATAAGTGTACCATAATCGCCCTTTAGGGTAGACAAATCCTTATTCAAAAAGTGCAAAAGTGCTTTATGACCTTATGAAACTAGACTCGTCGGATAAAACACTCAAGGCAGAAGCCAAAGTTCATTTTAAACGTTCATACATCCACTGTGTTCTTGAAAATTTCTAAAGGACATCAAATTCCTTTTTCTTACACCAGTGGAGCAAGGATGAAAACCCCATTAATTGAAATTCTGGTGATGGGGCCGCAGGCTGGAATTGGCCGTTTCTCTGTCGAGCTTCGTCGGACATGTATGATGGGGCATGGACATTACTCAATCTCATTCTAAGCCTGACGAGTCATGAAGCTGGCTCCTTCCAGGACGTCCAGAAAGAACCTCCCATTATATACCCTAAAGGGTGATTATGGTACACTTATAAAGTTGTAATTAGCTTTGTGTAATTTGCCAGTAATTTTGCTGTGTTTTGACTGTTTTTTGGTTTGCACTGATCAGACCCTGCAAAAGAATAATCTTAACTGTTAGTTGTTGTAGATTTTCCAGGCTGTTTGGTCGTGGTCTTGGAATAGTAGTACCTGACATTTTGCCAGCAGCTGTGACTGACATCCTCAGAGGTTTAACACAGAAAGATGGAATTTTCTTTGTGTCAAAGTGAGAGGAGAGAAAAAGATATGGTAGGAATTTATATCGACTCAGGAAGGTGGGCTAGAGTTGTGTCATTATCTTGTAGAAATTTCCCAGGCTGTGACATGTTAATGGAGGAGCTTTCCTGAGGAGGTTCTTTAGTGTACGGCGCTTTCCTGAGGAGGTTCTTTTGTATATGGAGCTTTCCTGAGGAGGTTCTTTGCATATGGAATGGCTTTTGGAATTCTAATCTTATCTGTAGTGCTGTTTTACTACTATGCCAAGACCACAACAACTAATGAATTCCGGCCTTGAAAGCCTTGGACAATAAAATCTTAACTGTATTTGACTGAATCCAAATTTTTTTTGAGTGAGGGACTGAAGTACATGTGCACATTCAAAACAGATCTTGATGCAACCATGCACGCAGTCCATACTGGTAATGTAGAGAGGGTGAAAGAAATAATGAGCTCGAAGAATCAGAACCTAGGAGCAGCCATGCTGTAGCAGACCCATATTGCTCCTCGTTCAGCATGCTCCCATAATCATCCAGAGGAGTCAGCTGTGTTAGTCTGTTGCTGTGAAACAGTAAAAAGACCATCTGACAAAGATGCATCTGATGAAGAGAGCTGTGTTTCTCGAAAGCTTATGCTACAATAAAATGTGTTAGTCTTAAAAGTGCTACTGGTGTCTTTACTGTTCCGCCTCAAACAGTGGCCAGGACCAGAGGGAAAACCACAAGCAGGAAATACTGACAGTGTGCATAGACTCATAGAATTGGAAGGGATCATCTAGTCTAATGCCCCTGTACAATGCAGGAAACTCACAAGTACTTCCCCTTAAGTTCACAGGATCAGCAGTGCTGTCGGATGACCATCTAGCCTCTGTTTAAAAACCTCCAAGGAAGGAGAGCCCACCAACTCCTGAGGAAGCCTGTTCCACTAGGAACTGTTCTAACGGTCAGGAAGTTCTTCCCAATGTTGAGCCAGAACCTTTTCTAATTTAATTTCAACCCATTGGTTCTGGTCCGACCTTCTGGGGCCACAGAAAACAATTCTGCACCATCCTCTATTTGACAGCCCTTCAAGGACTTGAAGATGGTGATTATATCACCTCCCAGCCGCCTCCTCTCCAGGCTAAACATCCCCAGCTCCTTCAACCTTTTCTCATAGGACTTGGTCTCCAGACCCCTCACCATCTTCATTGCCCTCCTTCCCTGCTGATTGTCCCCCAGCATCTGACAATCCCAGGCATTCTGTCTCTGAACCTGAAGGCTCCATTCACTATGGTGGATAATAATAGCTAGCAAGAGATCTGGATGGGTACCGGTACTCAGTCTTCACCCAGAAACTCACCTCCTGTAAACTATCCAGAAGTCGACAGCTCCCATTCAGTTTTAATTAGGGATGTCCTTCTACTTTAAATAGACATAATCTATTGGGTGAACATGACCTCTGCGTACATTGCTGTGTTAATTGGTTAGCTGCGCTAACCTTGAGAAATATTTGTCTCAGACTGGACTGGCAAAAGCGACGAAGGAATTCAAATATCATGAGCTTGAAAGGCAAGCGCCCAGCTCTTTGTCCTTTGAATCTCAGTGGTTTGACCCCACAGATTGGTACGGCTGATGGGGGACGCCATCTCCTGGCACATGGAATCTGCCCTGGCACAAGCGTGAATTAGAGCAGTGATCGCCAACATGGTGCCCATGGCCACCAATGGACCTCTTGAAGCTTCTCCTAATGCCCACCCATGTGTTTGAAAAAGGCGGGAAGGTTCTTTTCCCAGCAGCCCCTACTCAGGAATAGCTTCTCCCACCTCACCCCACCACCAATCAACTCAGCAGCTGGGTCAGCCTTCTGCCACCCTGCTGAAGGTGGTGACCACTACCCTCTTTCACAGTTCTGAAGGCTCAGTTTGGCGTAGTGATTAAGAGCGGTGGACTCTAATCTGTGAGGACTGGGTTTGATTCCCCACTTCTCCACATGCAGCTGCTGGGTGATCTTGGGCCAGTTTCAGTTCTCTCAGAGTTCTCAGCCCCACTTACCTCATAGGGTGTTTGTTGTGAGGAGAGGAAGGGAAAGGAGACTGCAAGTCACTCTGAGACTTCAAGTGAAGGGTTGGGTCTAAATCCAGTCTCTTCTTCTCTCTCTTCTTCTTCTTGGTACACAGAAGGTCCCAGGTTCAATTTCTGTCTTCACCAGTTAAAAGGACCAGGCAGTGGGTGATCAGAAAGACTTCCACCTGAGATCCTGGAGAGCCACTGCCAGTCTGGATAGACAGTACTGACCTTGATGGACCAATAGTCTGGTGTGGTCTACATGTGTTTTGGAGTGGGGCCGTGGCTCAGTAGTAGAACATCTGCTTGGCATGCAGAAGGTCCCAGGTTCAATCTCCAGTTAAAGTGATCAGGCAGTAGGTGGTATGAAAAACCTCTGCCTAAGACCCTGGAGAACTGCTGCCTGTCTGAGTAGACCAGGGGTTGGTTGAACAGTTGTGTCCGTCATCTACTATTCCAACATGCTTAAAATAAGCACCATATTGAATAAATGTCAGATGTTTGAGAGCTGCAAACAGGAAGGAAGGAAGGTAGGTAGGTAGGTGGGGGAGAGAGGAAGGAGGGAGAGGTGGGAAGAGAGCAACTTTAAATACATTCTCCAAGCCACCAGCTGGCTTGGCTTGAAGAAGTGAATTAGAGAGACAAATGCCTTTTCCAAGTTGGCTGTGGACTTCAAGAGCCACACAACATATGTGAAAAAGCCACATGTGGCTCCCTAGCTGCAGTTTGGACACCCTTGGAGTAGACAATACTGACTTTGATGGAGCAATGGTCTGATTCAGGATAATCACATGTACTCACGAAGAGGAGAGCATTTTGTAATGTGGGGATGGGGAAGGGTCTTACAAAGTGATCTAGGATGCGAATTGGGCTCACCCAAGCCTGTTCCTATTTTTCACCACTGACGCATGTGTAGTTTCCTGAAGTGTGTTTACCACCTCCCTGTGCTGCACCCCTTCCCGCAGCTTAATCAGAGCGTTTTACCGGGAGAGCAAACTGCAGGCAAATGTGGAAGTTCCTGCTTGATTATTTCAAATCAGCACATAACCTTTTGGATGCTCAGAAGCTGGCAGGTGCGCAAGCCCATCTGGGCGCCGGAGCCAGCTGCAGCTCTCAAGCCATGTGAATGCAGCTTCGTGCCAAATGAGAAATAGCCATTTTTGCTGGCTCGGGGGGAACGATGTGGTACCCCAGCTCAGGGGGACAACTGCCTACCGAGATCTTTTTCTGCCGTTTTGCTAGAGTCATCAGTTTCCCGGTAGAATTTGTTTGCCGAAGAGACTGCATTTGGGAGCGATGGGGCCTCCCCGGTTTGCCATTCATTCATCGCTCTGCTGATGTTCACATTCTGTAGATGAATGAGCGAGCGAGCGGGTGTGTGTGTGTGTGTTGTGGGAGGGGAGAGAGAAGCACTAGAATCTCTCTCCCAGTCCGTTTCGTTGGGATGAAGAAGATAAGAAGAAGAAGAAATTGGATTTATATCCCGCCCTCCACTCCAAAGAGTCTCAGAGCGGCTCACAATCTCCTTTACCTTCCTCCCCCACAACAGACACCCTGTGAGGTGGGTGGGGCTGGAGAGGGCTCTCCCAGCAGCTGCCCTTTCAAGGACAACCTCTGCCAGAGCTATGGCTGACCCAAAGCCATTCCAGCAGGTGCAAGTGGAGGAGGGGGGGAATCAAACCCGGTTCTCCCAGATAAGAGTCCGCACACTTAACCCCTACACCAAACTGGCTCTCCGGATAAGTTCGCTGCAAGGATTATAATGTAACTGGGGCCTCATTCACACGTTGCAGGATTATCATCACTTTACAGGGAGAAGTGGCAATGTGTAGGTGTGAATGAGGCACCTCAGATCCAACGTTGACGCAGACAGAGGCTGGAGGGGATGATGAAACACACAGTCTCTGTACTTGGGATGTGAGTGGAGAGGACATTGCTGAAGATATGCAAATTCACCCAAGCTGAAGAAATTTCGCTGCATGAAAATTTTTGTTTGGTCTAATGCTGTGTGAGAGCCAGTTTGGTCTAGTGGTTGAGTGTGCACTTATCTTGGAGAACCGGTGTCCGCTCCTCCACCTGCAGCTGCTGGAATGGCCTTGGGTCAGCCATAGCTCTCACAGAGCTGTCCTTGAAAGGGCAGCTTCTTTGAGAGCTTTCTCAGCCCCACCTACCTCACAGAGTGTCTGTTGTGGGACAGGAAAGTAAAGGAGATTGTAAACAGCTCTGAGACTGAGATTCAGGGTGGAGAGCAGGGTGTTTATGAGGAGAAGGATTGGATTTATGCCCTGCCCACCACTTGGAGTCTCCGAGCAGCTCACAATCTTCTTTCCCTTCCCCTCCCCACAATAGACACCCTGTGAGGTAGGTGGGGCTGAGAGAGCTGCTGTTGAGCAGAACAGGTCTGAGAGAATTATGACTGGTCCAAGGTCATTCCAGCAGTTGCTTGTGGAGGAGTGGGGAATCAAACCCAGTTCTCCCAGAGGAGGGTCGGTGCACTTAACCACTACACCAGACAGATGCACTGATGGCCCTGGCTGGAGAAAGATTATACTTTCTCACAGAGATCTGAAAGCTGTTGTGAGTTGGGGTGGTAGCAGCTCAGAGGTAGCACATTTGCTTTGCTGGCGGAAGTCCCCAGGTTCAATCCCTGCTATCTTCAAAGGTTTGCAGAGCAGCTACTGGGAATGACATTTCCATGGTTTGGCCCCTGCATGGTATAAGACAGCTTCCTACAGTCACAGGGGGTGTACACTCATTTCTTCCCTACAACTAACATAGAATCATAGAGTTGGAAGGGACCTCCAGGGTCATCTAATCCAACCTGCTGCACAATGCAGGAACGTCACAAATACCTCCGCCTAAATTCATAGGATCTGCATTGCTGTCAGGTGGCCATCTGACCTCTGTTTAAAAATCTCCAAGGAGAGCCCCCTCCCCCACACCTCCCAAGGAAAGTTGGTTGAACAGTTGTGTCCGTCATCTATCATGTTTCCTCCAGACCTGCATCACCCTATGGTACCAGATGCTGGACTCTGATAAAATGAACAATTTTGCAATATTCTCAGAATTGCCCCCTTCCCAGTCTCATGGTAGCTAGTTTTGGCAGGGTGGCAGGCAGGAAGGCTTTTTGCCTCCCAGCTTCCCCCTCTATTCCCCAGCAATTCAGACACCATTATTATTATTATTATTATTATTATTATTATTATTATTATTATTATTTTGTTTATTTATATTCCACCCATTCCCCATTGGGGCTCATAGCGGAGTGCAGCATAAATAATAAAAATCACAACATGACAATAACCAATTACAATATTCAGTAGAAGAAGAAGAAGAAGAAGAAGAAGAAGAAGAAGAAGAAGAAGAAGAAGAAGATATTGGATTTATATCCCGCCCTCCACTCCGAAGAGTCTCAGAGCGGCTCACAATCTCCTTTACCTTCCTCCCCCATAACAGACACCCTGTGAGGTGGGTGGAGCTGGAGAGGGCTCTCACCGCAGCTGCCCTTTCAAGGACAACCTCTGCCAGAGCTATGGCTGACCCAAGGCCATGGTAGCAGGTGCAAGTGGAGGAGTGGGGAATCAAACCCGGTTCTCCCAGATAAGAGTCCACACACTTAACCACTACACCAAACTGGCTCTCCTAGCTCTCCAGTACAGCAGGATTGTCCAGCAGGACAATATAATAAGATGGTTTAGCAGGACAATACAGCAAATCAGCACAGTAGGATAGTACAGCAGGGGAGGCCAACCGATCTAATGGATAGATGTCCGCCGCCTTACCCGAAAACTTGGCAGAACAGCTCCGTTTTACAGGCCCTACGAAAGGCTAGCAAGCCAGGTAGGGCCCGGATCTCCATAGGGAGTTGATTCCACCAGGTTGGGGCCAGGATCGAGAAGGACCTGGCCCTGGTAGAGGCCATGCCAACAATGGTGCTTTGCCCAGGCACCCTGTGGACTACGTTTCCCAGGATGCTCCAGGCATGCCTTCAACAGTGTCTAATGCCACCTTTATGGACGCAATGCGGTAAATATGTTAATTAATTATTTAAAAATCCCTTTGATCAACACAGATCAGATTCTTCTCTCGCTACCATATGTCTCTGCCAGTTTGGTGTAGTGGTTAAGTGTGTGGACTCTTATCTGGGAGAACCAGGTTTGATTCCCCACTCCTCCACTTGCACCTGCTGGCATGGCCTTGGGTCAGCCATAACTCTGGCAGAGGTTGTCCTTGAAAGGGCAGCTGCTGTGAGAGCCCTCTCCAGCCCCACCCACCTCACAGGGTGTCTGTTGTGGGGGAGGGAGATAAAGGAGATTGTGAGCCGCTCTGAGACTCTTGAGTGGAGGGCGGAATATAAATCCAATGTCTTCAATGTCTTCCCCTCTCTCATTCTCTCCTTCCCAAATAGAGTTACCAACCCCACCTTGGGAAATTCCTGGAAACTTGTGGGTGGTGCTTGTGGAGGGTGGAGCTTGGGGAGGGGCTGAAGCTCAGCAGAGATGTGATTCTATACAGACCACTTTCCAATTTACCATTTTCTTTGGTGGGGCTGATCTCTGTAGCCTAGAACAGGTGTGTCAAACATGCAGCCTGGGGGCCAAATCAGGCCCCCGGAGGGCTCCTATCAGGCCCCTTAGCAACTGGCTGTCATCTGCTTCCTTCTCCCTCTCTCTTGCTTCCTTCTGCATCACAGCTTGTTTTGCAAGGCTTTCTCAATCATACAGGGGCTACAGAGCAAAACTTCTATTTTCTCCATTGGCTGAGGCTCTTCCCTTGGGGTGGAAGGGGGGGAGGCAGAGCTACTGAGCCAAGCCTCTCTTCCTTCTATTGGCAGAGGCTCCTCCCCCTCCTGGTCCCCTGGGGAAGGAAGGGAAGAGCCAGAGCTTACTTTGCCCAGTTCCCTGAATCCCATGGGAGAAATACTAAGAAAGCACCTTTAAGACCATTGAGTGCTAACATTTTAAGCATGTTTTAAGTACTTAAAAAAAATCTTTGCATTTATCTATGTCCTTTATAAAGTTTATATCTCTGCTACCTAATCTTAAATAGGTACACATACAGCCCAACCTAACATGGCCCAGCCCAACAAGGTCTCATTTATGTCAGATCCAGCCTTCGTAACAAATGAGTTTGACACCCCTGGCCTAGAAATTTCAGGAGAACACTAGGTGATTGGTCACCCTTCCCACTACCTTGTGAAAATGGCTGGTAGCAGTGGGCAGGTGGAGAATAGCGATGGCTCCTCTCCCTCCCCCATTTTCCTAACAGTTTAGATTATAAGAACATAAGAGAAGCCATGTTGGATCAGGCCAACGGCCCATCAAGTCCAACACTCTGTGTCACACAGTGGCAAAAAATTTTATATACACACATACACTGCGGCTAATAGCCACTGATGGACCTGTGCTCCATATTTTTATCTAAACCCTTCTTGAAGGTGGCTATACTTGTGGCCGCCACCACCTCCTGTGGCAGTGAATTCCACATGTTAATCACCCTTTGGGTGAAGAAGTACTTCCTTTTATCCGTTTTAACCTGTCTGCTCAGCAATTTCATCGAATGCCCACGAGTTCTTGTATTCTTGTATTGTGTTCTTGTACTTCTTTCTCTACTTTCTCCATCCCATGCATTATCTTGTAAACCTCTATCATGTCACCCCGCAGTCGACGTTTCTCCAAGCTAAAGAGTCCCAAGCGTTTCAACCTTTCTTCATAGGGAAAGTGCTCCAGCCCTTTAATCATTCTAGTTGCCCTTCTCTGGACTTTCTCCAATGCTATAATATCCTTTTTGAGGTGCGGCGACCAGAACTGCACACAGTACTCCAAATGAGACCGCACCATCGATTTATACAGGGGCATTATGATACTGGCTGATTTGTTTTCAATTCCCTTCCTAATAATTCCCAGCATGGCGTTGGCCTTTTTTATTGCAAACACACACTGTCTTGACATTTTCAGTGAGTTATCTACCACGACCCCAAGATCTCTCTCTTGGTCAGTCTCTGCCAGTTCACGCCCCATCAACTTGTATTTGTAGCTGGGATTCTTGGCCCCAATGTGCATTATTTTGCACTTGGCCACATTGAACCGCATCTGCCACGTTGACGCCCACTCACCCAGCCTCAACAGGTCCCTTTGGAGTTCCTCACAATCCTCTCTGGTTCTCACCACCCTGAACAATTTAGTGTCATCTGCAAACTTGGCCACTTCACTGCTCACTCCCAACTCTAAATCATTTATGAACAAGTTAAAGAGCATGGGACCCAGTACCGAGCCCTGTGGCACCCCACTGCTTACTGTCCTCCACTGCGAAGACTGCCCATTTATACTCACTCTCTGCTTCCTATTACTCAGCCAGTTTTTGATCCACAAGAGGACCTGTCCTTTTACTCCATTACTCTCAAGCTTTCTAAGGAGCCTTTGATGAGGAACTTTATCAAAAGCTTTCTGGAAGTCAAGGTAAACAACATCTATCGGGTCTCCTTTGTCTACATGTTTGTTCACCCCCTCAAAGAAACGTAACAGGTTAGTGAGGCAAGATCTTCCCTTGCAGAACCCATGCTGAGTCTTCCTCAATAACCCGTGTTCATCAATGTGCCTACTCATTCTGTCCTTGATAATGGTTTCTACCAACTTTCCCGGTATTGAAGTCAGACTGACTGGCCTGTAATTTCCCGGATCTCCTCTGGAACCCTTTTTAAAGATGGGGGTGACATTTGCTACCTTCCAGTCCTCAGGAACGGAGGCAGATTTCAATGAAAGATTACAGATTTTTGTTAGAAGATCCACAAGTCCAACTTAAGGTTCTTTCAGAACTCTCGGATGTATGCCATCCGGACCCGGTGACTTATTAGTTTTTAATAAGTCACCGGGTTTAGATTATGGAGAAGCAAAATCTGAGGCATGCCTGGAGCACCATGGGAAATGTAGTCCACAGTCGGCTTGCCAGTCCCCAGGTCCAGACCGAGGATCTCACAGTTTTTCAGGTTCCTCCCCATCACCAGTCAGCTGGCTGGTGGGGGGGAGCCGTGCCCCAACAGCCACCTTGTGCCTTCAAACCTCGGCTGGTTTAGAAGAGGCTTGCAATTGTTTGTGTTTCTGAATGCATGTGTGCCTTTAAATCTGGTTAAAGGAAAGCTGGGGTGGGGTGAGCAGACAGAGCCACATGGTTCTCAGTTCCTCTGTTTGGAGGAAAACAAACAATATTTTCCTGTTAGTCTGAAGCAGTTGGTTGAAATACAGCAGATGGTTACATTCAGCAATGTGAGTAAATTGCCCAGTGAGATCACAAAAGTGTCTGCTTGCCAACTGTGTTTATTTTGGCTGCTTTGTGAGAGTGTTTGAGTGTGTTCGCTTTCATTTAGTGGAAGTGTAATTGCTGGTGAATGAAACGAATGTACGTAGGGGAATTGCACTGCTGTATTTTCATTTATTTATTTTAAGGAATGGAAAAATCTCCTGGCCCCACCTCCCAATTATTGCGGCTCCACCATAAAATCCCCAGATATTTGCTGAGTTGGCCCCAGTTCTGACAAATAGTTCATTTTATCAGTGCCCCACTGCCGGTGGAGCACGGCGATGCCTTTCTGCTGGAAACATGATAGATTTTCCAATGATGGTGCCATACAGTTATTATTGTCCAAGTGGCTTATATTCATTTTCCATCATCTCTGATCGATGCAGAGATTTTCAGATACAGGAAGCCATGGCAATATGGCCATGTGGAAGAAATGAGGGTACCTGCACCATGAACACTGAAAGCTGCCTTATCTTGTCTGAGAGCTAGACAACAGAAATGTCATTCCCAATGGCTGTCCTGCAAATCTTTAGAGGAGGCACCTGTAGCCTTCTGCCAGCAAAGCAGATGGGCTACCTCTGAGCCGGTCCCATCTCATGCCAGCTTTCAGATCTTTGGGAGGAAGTATAACCTTTCTCCAGCCAGACCTTTAGGATCAGCCGTTCCACATCGACATATGTAGTACCGAGCCAGGCAGAGTTTTGCAGCAAGTGAAATTCCAGCAGTGGGGAGAATTTGCATATCTCTAGAGGTGGCCGGTAAACTCTTCTCAGCATGATCTCAAATTGGCTCTGAATTTACTAACTCAGCAAGCGCTTCGATGAAGCTTGTCTGTTTTCTGAACCTTCTCACCACATGTTGCGATATGTGTAGATGGTGACACATGCATGCACATAATTGCAGGGGGGGTTTATAGCAGGAACTCCTTTGCATATTAGGCCACACACACCCTGATGTAGCCAATCCTCCTGGAGCTTACTGTAGGCCCTGTACGAAGAGCCCTGCAAGCTCTTGGAGGATTGGCTACATCAGGGGTGTGTGGCCTAATATGCAAAGGAGTTCCTGCTACAAAAAAAGCCCTGCATAATTGTATTGCCTCCTGGGAACTGTGGTTCAGTTGCAGCTGCCCGGCAATCCTTCCATTGCACCAGCCGTGGTAGAGAACTGCCTGAAAAGGTACATTTTCCTCCCCTCCACCATGCCCATGAACACACCTGGGAACAAGAGAGTTTAGATGGAAAGTCAGTGCAGTGCAGTGGTTTGAGTATCAGACTAGAATCTTGGGAGACCCAGGTTCAAATCCATACTCTATCAAGGAAGCTTTCTAGGCGACCTTGGACCAGCCACATACTCTCAGCCTAAACTACCTCACAGGGTTGTTGTGAGATTAAAATAGAGAGAGGAAGGAGGAGAAGATAAAGAAGGAGAAGGAGAGATAGGATTTATACCCCCGACCTTCACTTGGAGTCTCAGAGCAGCTTCCAATCTCCTTCCCTTCCTCTCCCCACAACAGACACCCTGTGAGGCAGGTGGGGCTGAGAGAGCTCTGAGAGAACACCTCTGAGGGAACTTGTGACTCATCCAAGGTCACTCCAGCAGCTGCATGTGGAGGAGGAGTGGGGAATCAAGCCGGGTTCTCCCAGATTAGAGTCCACGCTCTTAACCAATACACCAAACTGGCTCTCCCTTTAGTAGGTAGTGGTGTGTACAAGGCCTCCCACAAAGTAGTAAATATGTATGAAGATGATGCCAGACACTTTGGGTCCCCATCGGGAAGAAACGTGGGGTATAAATGAACATTAAAAACAAATAGATCTGATGGGGAGTGCCAACCATTTAATATAATTGCAATCAAGATTTGAAAGAACCAGGGGTGGAATTCTAGCAGGAGCTGCTTTGCATATTAGGCCACACATCCCTGGTGTAGCCAATCCTCCAGGAGCTTACAAAAAGAGCCCTGTAAGCTCTTGGAGGATTGGCTACATCAGGGGTGTGTGAGCTAATATGCAAAGGAGCTCCTGCTAGAATTCCACCCCTGGAAAGAACCGATTGTCCGTCACACCATAGACACAATCCAGAAAAGTGACTGCTTGGTTGTATGGATTGGCCATTTAGATCGCAGCAATCAGTGAGAATTTCCCCCAGGCTAAGAGCTTCCTTGCATGCAGCACCAGCTTAGGGCATATGGAGCAGAGGTAAACATCTGGAGCAGAGGTCCATCAGTGGCTATTAGCCGCAGGGTATTGATGGGGCTCTCTGTCTGGGGCAAGTGATGCTCTGTATTCTTGGTGCTTGGGAGGGGCAACAGTGGGAGGCCTTCTAGCGTCCTGGCCCCACTGGTGGACCTCCTGATGGCACCTGGGGTTTTGGCCACTGTGTGACACAGAGCGTTGGACTGGATGGGCCATTGGTCTGATGCAACATGGCTTCTCTTATGTTTTTATGTTCACTTGTTTTGCGGACCCTGCATGCTCAGAATTTTGCTGAAGAACGTAGAAAAGAAGAGCTTCATGGGGTGCTCAGACTGTTGCATAGCTGAGTATTGGCAGCCATTGGCAGTGTAGGCCGTAGTTAGAGAGTAGGATGGGGGGGAGACAGTTTCAGATCCCCATTCTAGGCCAGTATTTTGACCAACAAAATTCTCCTTTAACCTGGCTTACCTCGCAGGGCCATTTGGAGGGGGAAAAAGGAAGGAGGGGAGACTCGTGGATGCTGCTCTAAGTTCACCACCAATTCCTTACTTTAACCCTTTCTCCCCTGCAAGAGAGAGCAGGTCAGCGCGATGGGGAGAAGGAAGAAAGGTACCAGGAAGGGGACATTTTGTAGAAAAACAGATGTCAGAACGCAGTAGCACAACGCATTTGCATAACTCATTTGCATCTGCCACACACCCCTAACATCACTGGAAGGGGTACTAAATTATATCAGCTCAATATAAGAACATAAGAGAAGCCATGTTGGATCAGACCAATGGCCCATCCAGTCCAACACTCTGTGTCACACAGTGGCCAAAAACCCCCCCAAGTGCCATCAGGAGGTTCACAAGTGGGGCTAGAAGCCCTTCCGCTTTGCGCCCCCCCCCCCCCCCCCCACCAAGCACCAAGAATACAGAGCATCACTGCCCCAGACAGTTCCAATTAAATGCTGTGGCTAAGAGCCACTGATGGACCTCTGCTCCATATATTTATCCAATCTCCTCTTGAAGCTGGCTATGCTTGTAGCCGCCGCCACCTTCTGTGGCAGTGAATTCCACATGGGTGAAGAAGTACTTCCTTTTTTTCCGTTCTAACCCGACTGCTCAGCAATTTCATCGAATGCCCACGAGTTCTTGTATTGTGAGAAAGGGAGAATAGCACTTCCTTCTCTGCTCTCTCCATCCCATGCAAAATCTTGTAAACCTATATCCTGTCACCCTGCAGTTGACGTTTCTCCAAGCTAAAGAGCCCCAAGCGTTTTAACCTTTCTTCATAGGGCAAGTGTTCCAGCCCTAATGCAGTTCTAGAGGCCTCACTTCAAGAAGGATGTGGACAGAATGGAGCAGGTGCAGAGGAGAGCGGCAAAGATGATCAGGGGCCTGGAGCCCAAGCCCTATCAGGAAAGGCTGAGGGACTTAGGAATGGTCAGTCTGCAGAAGAAGAGGCTGAGGGGGGACATGATGGCTCTCTTGAAGTATCTGAAGGTCTCTCACTTAGGGGAGGGGAGAGAGATGTTCCTGTTGGCAGTAGAGGAGAGGACTCGTGAAAATGGCTTTAAATTAAGGGCAGGAAGGTACCAGCTAGATATTAGGAAGGTTCTGGCTGGATATCCTACCTAGCGAGGTGGTGAGCTCCCCTCCCTGGCAGTCTTGAAGGAGTGGCTGGACAAACACCTGTCAGGGAATGCTCTAGACTGACCTTGCATTGAGCAAGGGGTTGGGTGGCCTGTATGGTCTCTTCCAATTCTGTGAACAAGAGAGTTTCTGTGTCAATTCCCTGTAGAGTTGGGGTGTATCGTTCCAGTTATGCTAGGATTGCCAATTACAAATTGGGAAATTCCTGGAGATTTGGGGGTGGAGCGTGAGGAGATCAGAGTTGGGGGAGGGGAGGTACTTCAGGGTATGATGCCCTAGAGTCCATCCTCCAAAGTAGCCATTTGCTCCAGGGGAACTGATCTCTGTTGTCTGTAGATCGGGGGTGGCCAAATTGTGTCTTGGGAGCCACATGTGACTCTTTCCAGGGCTGGCTTACCAACTAGGCAAACTAGGTATTTGCGTAGGGCACCGGAAGGGGGGGCACCAAATTGCCCCCCTCCCAGTGTCCAAGATAAATGCCTACTTTTGCCTCTCCCCCTGGCCACCGCTGCTGCCACCACTGCCCGCTCCCTCCCTTTCCTTCTGCAGTGCCGCACTTTGCTCCCTCCCACTCGATCGATCAGAGGAGTGCACCACGACGAGGCTTGGCGAGGAAGGGCGGCAGGACGGGGTGGTGGGCAGGGAGCCTAGATCTGGTCCTGACTCTTTTCACACATATCGTGTGGCTCTCAAAGCTGGCTTGGAGAAGGCGTTTCTCTCTTTAAATCACTTCTCCAGGCCAAGCCAGTCAGTGGCTTGAAGAATGCATTAAAAGTTGAAGTTGATTTCTTTCCACCTCTCCCTTCCTCCTCCCTCACCCAAATTCCTTCCGCCTTCCTGCCTCCCTCCCTCCTTCCTTCTGGCTCTTGAACATCTGACATGCATTCCATGTGGCTGTTATGTTAAGCAAGTTTGGCCACTCCTGCTGTCGATTAGATCCCCAGGCCCTAGCTCAGGGGTTGCCAAGCTGTGGCTCTTTCGCACATATTGTGTGGCTCTCCAATCCCCCACTGCCCAGTCAGCCAGCTTGGAGAATGTATTTAAATTGCTTCTTCAAGCCAAGCCAGCTGGTAACTTGGAGAATGCATTTAAAGTTGTTTTCTTTCCACCTTTTCCTCCCCCCATCTATTTACCTTCCTTTCTCCCTCCCTTCTTACATCTGATGTTCATGCCTTGCGGCTCTTAAACCTCTGATGTTTCTTCTATGTGGCTCTTACATTGACCAAGTTTGGCCACCCCTGCCCTAGCTGGAGGTTGGCAACCCAAAGTTAAGCAAAGGGGCTTTCTTATACTGACTCTTTGTGGCTCTCTTGCTCTGAGGATTGACGTACTTTCTCTTTAATTATAAAAGGCTGCTGGCTCCCTGTTGTGAAGGAGATGAGCCATGAAGAGCCTTGAATTTTCGATATAGGGAGGAAAATAGAGACCTTCCACAGGGGGTCGAAATGGATCCCTAGATGGCAAGATAAAGAGAGAGGGGTTTTTGAAAAAAATATTTTTCTATTATTAAGAAAAACGCCTCCAGGAAAAAAAAACACATTCTCTTAATTGAGTTTCGGGCAGGCTCGTCTCTGATTGGCTCGCCCGCAGAAAGGGGCAGGAGCCCAAACTGGTTTTCAGATCCCTAGTCAATTCCATCCGCCCAAGACAGATGACGGTGCTCCGTCTGGTTTGCCGTAATGAGAGTCACAATCTAGCACTTATCTAGGGGAGTGTCAGCGAAATCAGATTAAAATGATTCATGGAGGGGAGGAAGTTCTTCTTCAGAGCGGCCCTGATTTTGTTAACGCTCGCTCGGCGGCTGAGTCTGCTTTTTGAGTTTTGCACAGCTAAGGGACGAGCAGCCTTCCTGAAACAGGGTGTGACGGAGCCCATCCAGTATCGTCATTTGGATCTTTGGCTATGCCCAGTGCACTAAGAAGTCACACAAAAGGAAGGAAATTTAATTGTGGAATTCACTGCCAGTTAGGGTTACCAACCTCCGGGTGGCATTTGGAGTTCTCCTGCTATTACAACAGTGGGAGGGCTTCTAGTGGCTCGGCCCCCACTGGTGGACCTTCTGATGGCACCTGGTTTTTTTGCCCACTGTGTGACAGAGTGTTGGACTGGATGGGCCATTGGCATGATCCAACATTGGCTTCTCTCATGTTCTTATATTCTTATCTCCAGATGACCGAGATCAGTTCTCCTGGAGAAAATGGCTGCTTTGGAGGGTGGACTCTATGACATTATACCCTATTGAGGTCCGTCCCCTTTCCAAACTCCATCCTTCTCAGCTTCATCCTCAGAATCTCCAGGTATTTCCCAACCTAGAGCTGGCAACCCTACTCTATGGCATTATACCTTGCTGAGGTATATCCCTATCCTTCTCAAATCTCATATTCCCTAGGCTCCACCTGCAAAATATCCAGGTATTTCCCAACCCACAGCTGGAAACCCTGCCACCAATGTTTGTACTGACTGCCATAAACATAAAAAGGTAAAAGTGTGCAAGCACCAGTCGTTTCCGACTCTGGGGTAACGTCGCATCATGACGTTTTCATGGCAGACTTTTTTACGGGGTAGTTTGCCATTGCCTTCCCTAGTCATAAACATTTGTTGTTGTTCAGTCACACAGTCGAGTCCGACTCTTTGCAGCCTCATGGGCCAAGTCACGCCAGGCCCTCCTGTCTTCCACCATCCTCTGAAGTCTGCTCAAATTTGTGTTTGTTACATCAGTAACACTGTCCAGCCATCTCATCTTTTGCCGCCCCCTTCTTCTTTTGCCTTCTGTCTTTCCCAGCATCAGGGTCTTCTCCAGGGAGTGCTCCTTTCTCATTTGGTGGCCAAAGTATTGGAGCTTCAGCATCTTCCATACAAACGTGAGCTAATAAGATTTGGGAATATTTTATTTTAGGCAATATTACTGAAGACAGAAATTTTCTGAGCTTAGAACATTTTTCTTTGTTACGTAAATGGGTTTCCTTATTTAAGGTGGAAATTTGAGTTTTCTCATACTCGAACAAATACTTTTCAAGTTGAGTATCTCTCACTAATAGGATTATATGGGTCTTTTTTTTCCCAGTGATATGCTTTGGATTTCTCCCCCTTACTACACCCAAACTCTCTATTGTATTATTGTTCATGCTTAAAAACCCCCCCAAACCCTCTGTATCCTTTACTGCTGAGCTTGTAAGATGGTTTCCAGTTATTGTTTCAATAAACTTTAAAATTTCGAGGGGAGGAAACCTAGAGTGTCACCATGTGAGGCTGGTGCCATGATGACATCACTTCTAGCTGACATGATGACATCACTACCAGTCAACATAATCACAGTGCCTTTTCAGCCAGTTGGGGGTGGGATTTCCTCTCCCCATCAGCCAGCTGGCAGGTGGCAGGTGGCAGGAAAGCATCCCACAAAATTGGGGTTTTCCCTGCCCTTGGTGGGAGCCTGGCAACTCTAAGTGTCCTGTTTCCTGCAAAATACAATCAGATGCTACTACAAAGCCTGTAAGTGGGCAGAGAGGCCCTATAATTTCCTCCTTCCCAGCAGCAAGCAGTCAGATTGATTGCCTTGGGACATGGAGGTTCTGTTTAGCCTTTAAGGGACCTTGCTCCATGGGTTTATCAATTCCCCCTTTTAAAGCTTAGCTTTGTCACCATTATGACATCCTGTAGCGGTGAGTTCCATAAGCTCAATATGCAGTGTGAAAAGAAATGTTTCCTTTATCCCAAACCTACAGTTTTACTATTAAGGGAAAGAATGAAGTCTGAGTCCTGTGGCATCTTTAAAATCGACAGAGTGTAATTCTAGGTGTAAATTTTCGTGCGCATGCACACTCCTTTAGATATCTGGAGATATCTGAAGAAGTGCGCATGCGCACAAAAGCTTATACCCAGAATTAAACTTCGTCGGTTTTAAAGATGTCACTGGACTCAGACTTCGTTTTATTGCTTTAGACCAACACAGCTACCCCGCTGAATCTATGAAGGGAAATGGGGTGTGTGTCTCTTTGTTATTCTGCTTTTTGGTGTAGTGGTTAAGAGCCAGTTTGGTGTAGTGGTTAAGTGCGCGGACATTTATCTGGGAGAACTGGGTTTGAGTCCCCACTCCTCCACTTGCAGCTGCTGGAATGGCTTTGGGTCAGCCATAGTTCTCATAGGAATTGTCCTCGAAAGGGCAGGTGCTGTAAGAGCTCTCTTAGTCCCACCTACCTCACAGGGTGTCTGTTGTGGGGGTGGCGGTGGGGATGGGAAGGTAGAGAAATGGAGAAAGTAGAGAAAGAAGTACTTTTCTCCCTTTCTCACAATACAAGAACTCGTGGGCATTCGATGAAATTGCTGAGCAGACAGGTTAAAACGGATAAAAGGAAGTAACATGTGGAATTCACTGCCACAGGAGGTGGTGGCGGCCACAAGTATAGCCACCTTCAAGAAGGGTTTAGATTAAAATATGGAGCACAGGTCCATCAGTGGCTATTAGCCACAGTGTATGTGTGTATATAAAATTTTTTGCCACTGTGTGACACAGAGTGTTGGACTTGATGGGCCGTTGGCCTGATCCAACATGGCTTCTCTTATGTTCTTATGTAGATTGTAAGCCACTCTGAGACTCTTGAGATTCAGAGTATAGGGTGGGATATAAATCCAATATCATCTTTTTCTTTTCCCACCCATATGCACCCCTCTGAACTAATGGAAAGAAAGGCAGACTTTAAAAATCCAATAAACAAAGGACTGAATGGGAGCTCCTTCTTCTTTTGCGGAGGGGTGGTTCAGATTTCTCAGCAGTGGCCCTGAATTCTTTGCCACTGGTAGCTCAGGTCTCTAAAGAGGCTGGAAGCCAGCTTCTCTCCCCCCCCCCCCCCCCCCGGCCCACTTTCCCTGCCAGCTTCTCTTGGATTCTCTTGTCATGCCGCTGCGTTCTGTTGAGCTAATTGGTGTTTTAAAAAGTGCAAACACGATGGGGATTCGCAGCCAGAACGTGGCATCTGCCAAGCCACTGGCATGAGGTGTTGCCGATAGCGAGGGAATTCGATCGGGTTTCCTCTCTCCCTTTTGCGCACGCACAGATGCAGCCCTTCCTAAATCTGGGGTGATGAAAGAAGGACCCTGCAAGAGAGGATCAGCAGGGCCTCACTAAGCTGCGTTATCACCCTATATTCTGGAATAAAGACGTGATACCCTGAAATGGGTTGATGAGGTTTTATTAAAAACTGATATGCAAAGTTTAATGAAGTATACTTAGATGACCCTATTGCTCACACCCACCTGCGGTGAGTCATTGAAAGTGGGTTGCCACTGTTACAGGGCCTTTTTTTGTAACAGGAACTCCATTGCCTATGAGGCCGCACCCCCCTGATGTAGCCAATCATCCAAGAGCGTACAGGGCTTACTGTAAGCTCCAGGAGGATTGGCTACATCAGGGGTGTGTGGCCTAATATGCAAAGGAGTTCCTGCTGCAAAAAAAGCCCTGCTAGGCTTCCTGGGTACGAGCAACCACTCCAGGCTTAAAAGTTTCCTTGGACTTCCTCGTAGGGCTGCCAAGTCCAACTCAAGAAATATCTGGGGACTTTGGGGGTGGAGCCAGGAGACTTTGGGGGTGGAGCCAGGAGACATTAGGGGTGGAGCCAAGATCAAGGCTGTGACAAGCATCATTGAACTCCAAAGGGAGTTCTGGCCATCACATTTAAAGGGACCTTTTTCAATTCCTTACTTCCTTAGGAAATAATGAGGGATAGGGGCACCTTCTTTTGGGGCTCATAGAATTGGACCCCCTGGTCCAATCTTTTTGAAACTTGGGGGGTATTTTGGGGGAAGGCACTAGATGCTATACTGAAAGGTTGGTGCCTCTAACCCAAAAGAACAGCCCCTCCCCAAAGCCCCAGATACCCCCAATCAATTCTCCATGATTTCCTATGGGAATAAATCTCCCTAGGGAATAACAGAGTTCCCAGCAGACATTTACCTCCCCTCCCCCCGCTTTCTGACGACCCTGAAGCGGGGGGAGGGCCTCCAAAGCGAGGGATCCCCTGCCCCCACCTGGGGATTGGCAACCCTACTTCCTCGGTGGTCTTCCATCCAAGTCCTAACGAAGGCTGACCTTGCTTAGCTTCTGCGATCTAACAAGCAGCAGAGAATCATGGGTGCAGAAGTAATTTATCTAAAGAGAAATTCCGTGAGAATAACTAAGCAACCAACTGAAATGCGTTTATTATGAACGCATTGAGAAAAGTAATTACTGATGCGAAAATCTAAAGCGCTACCACAAAAGTGCCAAAGTGCTTACTTGAAAATTCTATCCATAGTATAAATCTTTTCGACAGAGCTTTTGTTGTAGCAGGAACTCAATTGCATATTAGGCCACCCCCCCCACCCCCGATGTATCCAATCCTCTTGGAGCTTACTAAGAGGCCCTGTACTAAGAGGCCCTGTAAGCTCTTGGAGGATTGGCTACTACATCAAGGGTGTGTGGCTGTTGTGTATGTGGACTAAGGTTATGTATAATCAATGTTGTTCCTGCCTGGCTCATTGAAGCTTTTAGGACTGAGCTTGGGGACTCAGGAACAATGAGCTGTAGGATCCAAATCCCTGCTGCCCTGCTCCAATCACAGGCCTCCTGCTGGTTTGAATGATCCAATGACGTCCTTGCACGGGAACCTTGAAGTGTATATAGTTGTCCCCATTGGCCCAGTTCTTCAGCCTTTGAGTTCAGCCCTTGCCATGCTGTACTTAACAAAAGAGCTATGATTAGGGTTGCCAAGTCCAATTCAAGAAATATCTGGGGACTTTGGGGGTGGAGCCAGGAGACTTTGGGGGGTGGAGCCAGGAGACACTGGGGGTGGAGCCAAGATCAAGGCTGTGACAAGCATAATTGAACTCCAAAGGGAGTTCTGGCCATCACATTTAAAGGGACGGCACACCTTTTCAATGCCTTCCTTCCATAGGAAATAATGGATAGAGGCACCTTCTTTTGGGGCTCATAGAATTGGGCCCCCTGGTCCAATCTTTTTGAAACTTGGGGGGTATTTTGGGGAGAGGCACTAGATGCTATACGGAAAATTTGGTGCCTCTACCCCAAATAACAGCCCCCCCAGAGCCCCAGATACCCACGGATCAATTCTCCATGATTTTCTATGGGAATAAATCTCCACAGGGAATAATAGAGTTCCCAGCAGACGTTTTCCTCCCCTCCCCCCGCTTTCTGATGACCCTGAAGCGGGGGGAGGGCCTCCAAACCGGGGGATCCCCTGCCCCCACCTGGGGATTGGCAACCCTAGCTATGATCACTACGACAGCGTCTCCTCCTTACATTGAACCCACTATATTATAGTGGCCTAATATGCAAAGGAGTTCCTGCTACAAAAAGGCCCCACTTTTACATTGAGTTATTTGACAGTGTAACATCTTACAGCGTTTAGTCATTTTACAAAGGCTACAGGCTGAAAGCTTTTTAAGCTGAAGGCTGAATATCAGAGCTGCAAGCTAAAGGCTATTTAGGCTGAAGGCCGAACATAAAGAAGAACTTTAATCAGACTATGTCTCATTTAAATACTGTATACTTGTATTTTTAAGAACTGGGACTTTTATGTTCTGTCCTGATCAGGGTGGCCACACCCTAGCCCTCTCCTATTAGCCTCAGCACTCAAGGCACTGCCCACTGGCTGCCCAAGTGTGCTCCACTCTCCTCCTTCGACAAAGGTGTGGCCACAGGACAGCTCCCCACCCACTCTCATTTGGGACTGGACCCCTGCTGTGATGCCATGCAAACTCTGGAAACGCCCAGCGGATTGTTGAAACTTAACTCTCAGGTGTAGGGGGGGTCAGAGTCAAAGCCGAACCACTGCAAATGAAAGGGGAGGGGGCTTAAACCTACACTGTTTTCCTGATCTGAAGCTGCTACATACTCGCTTGGTGAAAGCTACATGTAGCCAATCGGTATATGCCAGTTTGCCCAAGGAGGCACAGAGTGGCTCTCTGGGGTCATTTCAGGTCAGGAAAACAATGTCAATGGCCAATCTATTGCCTTGGAGTGAAGGCTGCCAGCTCTGGGTTAGGAAATACCTGGAAACAGGGCCTTTCTTTGTAGGAGGAACTCCTTTGCATATTAGCAACACCCCTCTTATGTTGCCGATCCTCCAAGAGCTTACAGGGCTCCTAACTCCAGGAAATACCTGGAAACGGCTTTTTTTGTAGCAGGAACTCCTTTGCATATTAGGCCACACCTTTCTTATGTAGCCAATCCTCCAAGATCTTACAGGGCTCCTAACTCCAGGAAATACCTGGAAACGGCTTTTTTTGTAGCAGGAACTCCTTTGCATATTAGGCCACCTCTCTTATGTAGCCAATCCTCCAAGAGCTACAGGGCTCTTAACTCCAGGAGATATCTGGAAACAGCTTTTTTGTAGCAGGAACTCCTTTGCATATTAGGCCACACCCCTTTTATGTAGCCAATCCTCCCAAGAGCTTACAGGGCCTGGAAATTTTAGAGGTGGAGTTTTGGGGAGGGGAGGGACCCCAGAAGTTTATAATGCCATAGAATCCACTCTCCTAAGCGGCCGTTTTCTCTAGGGGACCCAATCTTGGCCATCTGGAATTTGATCTGTAATAGCGGGAGATCTCCAGGTGCTAACTGGAGGTTGGCAACTTTAGGCTCCAGCAAATCACCCGGTGCAGGAATGCAGGCCTCAGGAGGACTCTGAGCCCCCCTGCTTGTTCCGCTTGCTGCGCTCTTCCTTTCCTTCCCCCCTCCCTACACCTGCTATCTTTCCTCTCCTGTTAATTGCCTATTGATTGCTAATTACCAGCCATTTTCCAATCGTTTAGTTCTTGTTAGGCGTGGCAGGGCCCTGACAGTCGGAGCAGCCTGCCGGAACGTGTCGGCCTCTTTTAGCGGCAGCCCCAGTTGCTCAGCTGCCCACACGTGACGGTGGAGTTATTAACTCCTGGGCTTCCTCCTCCCAGCCCTGCGTTTGAATCCTGACAGGGGCTCAGCTGCCGAACTCCTGTTTGTCGTGTTCATTGGAGGGGCAGAGGGGGGAGGTACGTGCGTTTCTCTCACGCGCACAGAGCAGAGAACATTGAATTAGTATTCCTCCCTGCGACAAGCATTGCTTTTTAATTTTTAAAGTGCCTTTTAGCAACTTCCCCCCCCCCCATCTTCCTCTCCTCTCCAGCTTGATCTGAAGTGGTGGAACTTTTCAAACGAAGGCTGTTTAGGCTGGAAAGCTGTTGGTGTTACTATATCAGGGGGAAGTCCCACCCAAGTAGTTTGAAAAGGAGTCGTGATTCTAGTAGGAATGGCTTCAGAGAATATTTGGTATCCTAGGGTGGTTTACACATGGATTTCACTAACACAGGAGGTGGCAGCAACTGCAAGCATAGACAGCTTCAAGAGGGGATTGGATAAACATATGGAGCAGAGGTCCATCAGTGGCTCTTTTGTTGTTCTGTCGCACAGTCAAGTCTGGCTCTTTGCGACCCCATGGACAGAGTCACACATATTCATTTTAGTTACATCAGTAACACTGTCCAGCCATCTCATCTTTTGCCGTCCCCTTCTACTTTTGCCTTCTGTCTTTCCCAGCATCAGGGTCTTCTCCAGGGAGTGCTCCCTTCTCATTTGGTGGCCAAAGTGGCTCTTAGACACAGGGTATTGTTGGAACTCTCTGTCTGGGGCAGTGATGCTCTGTATTCTTGGTGCTTGGGGGGGGGGGCAGTGGGAGGGCTTTTAAGTGTCCTGGCCCCACTGTTGGAGCTCCTGATGGTGCCTGGGGTTTTTTTGGCCACTGTGTGACACAGAGTGTTGGACTGGATGGGCCATTGGCCTGATCCAACATGGCTTCTCTTATGTGACACAGAGTGTTGGACTGGATGGGCCATTGGCCTGATCCAACATGGCTTCTCTTATGTGACGCAGAGTGTTGGACTGGATGGGCCATTGGCCTGATCCAACATGGCTTCTCTTATGTTCTTATTTGCTTTGCCAAATTCTGTTCTCCGAGGGCTGGACTCTGTGCAATTCCACTGTAAGCAAAATGTGAAAATAATGAGGAGGATGGGCAAATATTTTGAAGGGAGCAGGAAGAGTTTTGGTGAAATGGGTGAAACCCTTCAGGAGCATGTGTGTGCTGGGTAGGATGGCCCACTCTGGAACGGTTAGGAAGTTCTTATATATTTGGGGGCAGAGCCTGGAAAGGGGGCAGTTTTGGGGAGGGGGAGAGAGATCACCATAGAATCATAGAGTTGGAAGGGATCTCCAGGGTCATCAACCCCCAGCACAATGCAGGAAATTTAGAAATGCTTCCCCTCCGCCACATCCTCAGTGCCCCCTGCTCCATGCCCAGAAGATGGCAAAAAACGTCCAGGATCCCTGGCCAAACTGGCCTCGAGGAAAATTGCTTCCTGATCCCATAGAGTCCACCCTCCATAGAGTCCTCCCTCCAAGGCAGCTCCGCCCCCCAATCAGGGGAATGGATTTCTGTCACTGGGAGATCAGTTGTAATTCCAGGAGAGTGTTTGGAGGGAGGTTAGTCCCTAGTGACTGTCTGTTGCCTCGTGTAAACATCCTGGTTTACATTCTCTCTGATCTTGGTTGATCAGCACTGCAGGTTGTGGAATCGATGGTGTTTTAATTCCACCTTTCTTCTCAGGAGTTCATAGGGCCGGCTAGGTGATTGCCTAGGAGAGCCAGTTTGGTGTAGTGGTTAAGTGTGCGGACTCTTATCTGGGAGAACCAGGTTTGATTCCCCACTCCTCCACTTGCACCTGCTAGCATGGCCTTGGGTCAGCCATAGCTCTGGCAGAGGTTGTCCTTGAAAGGGCAGCTGCTGGGAGAGCCCTCTCAGCCCCACCCACCTCACAGGGTATCTGTTGTGGAGGAGGAAGGTAAAGGAGATTGTGAACTGCTCTGAGACTCTTCGGAGTGGAGGGCAGGATATATATCCAATATCTTCTTCTTCTTCTAGTGCGCTGGCCTTTTGAGGTCACTGAATTGGGCACCCCCCATGTGACTTGTGATATCAGTGGGGGGGGGCAGACCAGTCTAGGGCTGGCCCTGTTTCAGGCACACACTACTGCTACTACTACTCTGTTGGATCCTCACAACAACCCGGTGTTGTAGGCTCAGCTGAGACAGCAAGATGTGTGTGTGTGTGTGGGGAGAGAGAGAGAGAGAGAGAGAGAGAGAGAGAGAGCTACAAGCATCAGGACAAAGTGGGGACTTGAATCTGGGTCTCTCAGCTCATCGTTGGCCTCTCTAACCACTCCGCCGCACTGGCTGTTTTCCTGCTTTGCTATCCCGCTGTTTGCATTCCACGGCCCAGTTCTTCAATCTGGTCCCTGGAACCAACTTCCCCTGCCCTCTCCCGCCCTGCGGTATCTGATGCCTCCCTCCCGTGATCTGATTAAGGGGAAGCCAGCGAAAAATAACGGATGGCGGAGAGCAATTTGAATATCGCTGAAGCACAAAATCGGCTGATGCTGCAGTGTTCTGGAACAAACGGCCCAGCCCTGTTTGGCTTGGTTTCCATGCCTCGGTCATCACGCACCGCGCTTGGCAAAACTGACTTCTTCACGAACCTGCTCCTGGTTGCCAGACGGTTTTATTTATGTTTAAAGATGCTAAGCCAAAGATCTGATCTACCTAAGGAGGCGCAGAACCTCCCTTGGGAACTGGGCGAGTCTTCTTAAATAGGCTAAGGCAGGGGTGTCAAACATGGCCTGGGGGCCAAATGATGCCGCCGGAGGGCTCCTATCAGGCCCCTGAGCAACTGGCTGTCATCTGCTTCCTTCTCCCTCTTTCTTGCTTCCTTCTGCATAACAGCTTGCTTCACAAGGTTTGCCCAATCGCACACGTGCTCCATTGGCTGAGTCTCCTCCCTTGGGGAAGAACGGAGGGGAGGGAAAGCTTGCTTTGCCAGACTCTCTCAATCACACAGCAAAGCTACTGAGCCAAGCCTCTCTTCCTTCTATTGGCTGAAGCTCCTCCTCCATAGAGGTTTACAAGATTATGCATGGGATAGTTAAGGTAGAGAAAGAAGTACTTTTCTCCCTTTCTCACAATACGAGAACTCGTGGGCGTTCAATGAAATTGCTGAGTCGGGTTAGAACAGATAAAAGGAGGTACTTCTTCACCCAAAGGGTGATTAACACATGGAATTCACTGCCACATGAGGTGAGGGCAGCTGCAAGCATAGCCAGTTTCAAGAGGGGATTGGATAAACAGACGGAGCAGAGGTCCATCAGTGACTGTTAGTCACAGCGTATTGTTGGAACTCTCTGTCTGGGGAAATGAAATGAAATGAACATATGAAGCTGCCTTATACTGAATCAGACTCTTGGTCCATCAAAGTCAGTATTGTCTACTCAGACTAGCAGCGGCTCTCCAGGGTCTAAAGCTGAGGTTTTTCATGCCTATTTGCCTGGACCCTTTTTAGTTGGAGATGCCTGGGATTGAACCCGGGACCTTCTGCTTACCAAGCAGATGCTCTGCCACTGAGCCACTATCCCTCCCAGTGATTCTCTGCATTCTTGGTGCTTGGGGGGGCACAGTAGGAGGGCTTCTAGTGTCCTGGCCCCCGTGATGGACCTCCATATGGTTCCTGGTTTTTTTGGTCACTGTGTGACAGAGTGTTGCACTGAATGGGCCATTGGCCTGATCCAACATGAGTTCTCTTATGTTCTCCTCCTGGTCCCCTGGAGAGGGAAGGAAAGCATCAGAGCTTCCTTTGCCCAGTCCCCTGGATCGCACAAGAGAGATTCAAAGAAAGCAACTTTAAGACCAACAAATGCTATGTTTTAAGCATGTTTTAAAGTTTTTTTTTTTAAAAAAATCTTTAATTCTGTTTGTTTGTGTCCTTTATAAAATTTATATCTCTGCTACCTAATCATAAATAGGTACACGCATGGCCCGGCCCGACAACGTCTCATTTATGTCAGATCCAGCCCGCATTAAGGACATGGAGAGCCAATTTGGTGTGGTGGTTAAGTGCGCAGACTCTTATCTGGGAGAACCAGGTTTGATTCCCCACTCCTCCACTTGCAGCTGCTGGAATGGCCTTGGATCAGTCATAACTCTCACAGAGTTTTCCTTGAAAGGGCAGCTTCTGGGAGAGCTCTCTCATCCCCACCCACCTCACAGGGTGTCTGGGAGAGCTCTCTCATCCCCACCCACCTCACAGGGAGAAAATATAGGAAATTGTAAGCTGCTTTGAGTCTCTGATTCAGAGAAAGGGCGGGGTACAAATCTGCAGTCTTCTTCTTCTTAAAAATGCATTTGACACCCCTGGGCTAAGGGGCTTCTGTTGGAAATGCTTCACAATATTTTGCAGGAAGGGGAAATTCCAGACTCCCAGGTGGATTTCACAGCGGAAAAAATCCAGAGGGTTTGCCGAGGCTGGTTTTGCAAACTCTCTCTCTAAACCAAAAAAATGCTTCTCTAGCAGAGCTGGCATCCGCAAATCCTCAACTGGGGCAGCTGCTGGGTCCAGGGCTTCTGGAGGGACCCACTGCTGCTAATCCCCTCCCCCCATACACCCTATCCCTGGCTGCTCCCTGTGGAGCGCTTTACCACCTGTGCTTCCAGCTGCACACACTAGCCTGCACCATCAGTAGAGTTGCCAGCTCCGGGTTGAGAAATACCTGGGGACTTGGGGGCAGATCCTGGGGAGGGAGAAGTTTGGGGATGGGGGGGGAGCACAGCAGGGGTGCGAGGCCACAGAGTCCACCCTCTGAAGCAGCCATATTCTCCAGGAATCTGATCTTGGCTGTCTGGAGATCAATTGTAAAAGCGGGAGAACTTCAGGTGCCACCAGGAGGTTGGCAACCCTGAAGCCAATCAGGATGGTGCATAGAATCATAGAGTTGGAAGGGACCTCCAGGGTCATCTAGTCCAACCCCCTGCACAATGCAGAAAACTCACAAACACCTCCCCCTAAATTCACAGGATCTTCATTGCTGTCAGATGGCCATCTAGCCTCTGTTTAAAAACCTCCAAGGAAGGAGAGCCCACCACCTCCCGAGGAAGCCTGTTCCACTGAGGAATCACTCTAACGCTCAGGAAGTGCTTCCTAATATTGGGCCGGCAAGTCTTTTGATTTAATTTCAACCCTCTGGCTCTGGTCCTACCTTCTGGGGCCACAGAAAACAATTCCACACCCTCCTCTATAGGACAGCCCTTCAAGTACTTGAAGATGGTGATCGTAGTACTTGGTGATCAAGTACTTGCAGATGATGACTATGAGCATAGGCAGTGGGAAGGCTTGTGAGCAGAGCAGGAGAAGGATGGCCAGGCAGGTAGGGAGACACATGGGTGAGGGGGCAGGGAGCGAGGGCTCTGGGAACTCTTTGCATGCAAGCCCCACCCCCAACAATCTGGAACCAGCCCAGTTCTCTGGTCTCCATTTCAAGTCCATTTTAAGGAGAGCCAGTTTGGTGTAGTGGTTAAGTGTGTGGACTCTTATCTGGGAGAATTGGGTTTGATTCCCCACTCCTCCACTTGCACCTGCTGGGATGGCCTTGGGTCAGCCATAGCTCTTGCAAGAGTTGTCCTTGAAAGGGCAGCTTCTGGGAGAGCTCTCTCAGCCCCACCCACCTCACAGGGTATCTGTTGTGGGGGAGAAAGGTAAAGGAGATTGTGACCGGTTTGGGACGGGAGCCACTTCAGTGGGGTATAACGCCCTAGACCCCACCCTCCAAAGCAGCCATTTTCTCCCGGGGAACAGATCTTGGTTATCTGGAGATCAGTTATAATAGCAGGAGAACTCCAGTTGCTTGGCAACCCAACCTCTGCCCTAATCTGATTAGGCTTGCCAAATCCAATTCAAGAAATATCTGGGAACTGTGGGGGTGGAGCCAGAAGCAAGGCTGTGACAAGCATAACTGAACTCTAGAGGGAGTTCTGGCCATCACATTTAAAGGGACTGCATGCCTTTTTAATGCCTTCCTTCCATTGGAAATGATGGATAGGGGCACCTTCTTTGGGGGCTCATAGAACTGGACCCCCTGGTCCAATCATTTTGCAACTTGGAGGGTGTTTTGAGGAGAGACATTGGATACTACGCTGAAAATTTGGTGTCCCTACCTCAAAAAATAGTCCCCCAGAGCTCCAGATACCCAAAGATCAATTCTCCATTTTACCCTATGAGAATCAGTCTACAAAGGGAATAATGCCCAGCAGATATTTCCCTCCCCCACCCCCCACTTTCTGCTGACCCTGAAGCGGGATGAGGGCCTCCAAAGAGGGGGATCCCCCGCCCCCACCTGGGGATTGGCAACCCTAAAACTGGCTGGGGTGGTAGCAGCTGCAGCCCCTCCCTCCTCTGAGACCCACACCTGCAATATCTGGGACATAAGGCAGACCAAGCTTATTTTTTTTTTTAAAAAATTGTTCCATCTTGTAATTCTTTGTCTGAGGTTTCTCACACCAAGGGAAAAAAAGTCAATGGAAAGCAGAAACTGAGCTAAAAATATATAACGGCGTGGCTCAGAAACACAGCGGCAGGAAAACTAGTAGGGTGTGCAATTCCCCCCCCCCCTTTTTTCGGTTCGGGTATATCAAACGGAGGGAAAAATCAGGTTTCTGAAAAAATCCTGGATCCCAAAATCTTGAATTTTGGGGGGTCCGATAGTCCCAAGAAGAAGAAAACCAGGGTGGGGTGGGAGGATTGCACGTCAGAAGCTGTTCAGGGAACAGTCTGCTGCCCGTGGGCATAAGCTGATCCTGGGCTGACTGCTCTTACAGCTTCGCTTTAAACTGGGTTGCAGGAGAAGCCAGCCAGCCAGCCCCAAACTGAGCTGGTGGGGGTTGTCTTCTGCAGCCACTTTAAAGTTCAAAGGAGCTGCAGAAGCCCAACAAACAGCTGAGAGGCGGAAGCAATCTGTGCCACTTTGGTGTAGTGGTTAAATGCAGGGACTCTTATCTGGGAGAACTGGGTTTGATTCCCCACTCCTCCGCATTCACCTGCTGGAATGGCCTTGGGTCAGCTATGGCTCTGCAGAGGTTGCCCTTGAAAGGGCAGCTGCTGTGAGAGCCCTCTCAGCCCCACCTACCTCACAGGGTGTCTGTTGTGGGGGAAGGAGATATAGGAGATTGTTAGCTACTCTGTGTATCTGATTCAGAGAGAAGGGCAGGGTATAAATCTGTAGTCGTCGTCGTCTTCTTTTCGGATCTACTGGGAATTCCTGAATAAATCTGGGATTTTCTCAGGATTTTTTTCTCAGTTCCCTCCCCCCCCCCCCGCAAAGAAAGATACATTTGGGATACCAAAATATACCCCAAAATACAGATAAGGTATTTTTTGGCTTGGGTATTTTTATTTATTTATTTATTTATTTATGATTTATATCCCGCCCTTCCCACAAGTGGCTCAGGGCGGCTCCCAACAAATAGTCAAACATAAAATTAAACAGGTATTTAAATATATAAAGAATTAAAACATTTAAAACTGTTAAAACCTAAAAACCACTCTCTCTCTCTCGGCTTGGCTTCGCGAACGAAGATTTAAGAAGGGTGCAATAGTCCACGTCTGCTGCTAAACATTACAAAAATATGTATAACAGCAGTCTGGCAAGCTACATTTAGTTTCTCATCTCAGCTAGGTGTAGGCTAGCCGGAAGAGGGTTGTCTTACAGGCCCTGCGGAACTGAACAAGGTCCCGCAGGGCCCTCACCTCCTCCGGGAGCTGATTCCACCATGTAGGGGCCATAATGGAGAAGGCTCTGTCCCTAGTGGATTTTAGACGGGCTTCTTTTGGCCCAGGGATAGCGAGAAGATTTTGGGTTCCCGATCTCAGTACTCTCTGGGAAACATGTGGGGAGAGACGGTCCTTCAGGTAGGCAGGTGTCAGGCCATATAGGGCTTTAAAGGTAATGACCAGCACCTTGTACCGAACTCGGTACATCACTGGAAGCCAGTGCAGAGTCCGAAGACCCAGCCGAATGTGTCCCCATCTTGGGAGGCCCAATAGCAGCCGGGCCGCGGCATTCTGCACCAGCTGCAATTTCTGAGTTCGGCACAGGGGCAGCCCCATGTAGAGGGCATTGCAGTAGTCCAACCTCGATCCAAACGCACACCCCAAAAAAGCCAGCCAGTATTCAACCACAGCCAGATATTAAAAGATTGATGCCCATCCAGGGCTTTGATAAGCAACACAGTTTGATAAAGAATGCAGCTGAGAAAGAACATTCAATGCCAGGCAAATGGGTTTGGGAGACGGTAGCGTGCTCGCAAATGTGCCCCAGCAGGGTGGAAAAAACCAGAGCGTGGCTTTTGTGCACGACCTCAACTGATAAGGACAGGAGGTGATGGTACTTCATCTTCACAGACAAACAAATTTCCTTGATTCTGTCCTTTAGAATTCCAGGCACAGTGTGCATTCTATCTTTTCTATATTACGATTTAGGAAAAGTTTTGACATTAATATCAGAACTTGGGGCATGCATTACTTCACTGCACTGTAGTGGCCTGTTTCCTACACAGGCAAGTTAGATGCCTCTGGGAAGCCCTCGAGAAGGACTCACTGGCGTCAGCCCTCCCCATGGCTCAGTTATAGAACATCTGCTTGGCATGCAGAAGATCCCAGGTTCAATCCCTGGCATCTCCAGTTAAGGATCAGGTAGCAGGTGATGCGAAGGATCTCTACCTGAGACCCTGGAGAGCTGCTGGCAGTCTGAGTAGACAATACTGACTTAGATGGATCAATGGTCTGATTCTGTGTAAGGCAGCTTCATGTTCACGTTTCCCCTGCTGATGGCTTCCCAGAATTTGACTACCAGCAAGGCTACCAGCAAATAGATCTATCTTCCCTAAATGTGTCAGTCTCCCTTTTAAATCCATTAAAGCCAGTGGCTGTCGTTGCATCTTGTGGCGGTGAGTTCCACAAGTACACTGTTGCAGGGCTTTTCTGGTGGAAAAAGCCCAGCAGGAACTCACTTGCGCATTAGGCCACACCCCCTAACGTCACCGTTGTTTCACTCAGGGCTTTTTGGTAGAAAAAGCTCAACAGGAGCATATTTGCATATTAGGCCACACCTTCTGATGCCAAGCCAGCTGGAACTGCGTTCCTGATCAAAAAAGTCCTGGTCTGTTGTAAGAAGTCACCGTTCCTTGCGGCTGTCCTTAAGGATTAGACTGACGTTGTGGAACTTTGGGCACATGATGAGAAGACAGGAGTCACTGGAAAAGACAAAAATGCTGGGGATAGTGGAAGGCAGCAGGAAAAGAGGAAGACTCAACAGGAGATGGATGGACTTCGTCAAGGAAGCCACCGCCCTCTGTTTACAAGGCCCAAGCAAGACTGTGAATGAGATAGGGCTGCCCGCCTGGGAGGTTCCCAACCCACCGGCCCACATTGAGCTGGCAGGGGGAACCTCCCCCTACGTCTCGCTGGTGCAATGATACCACCCAGAAGTGACATCATCAAAATGGTGACACGTATGTGGGGTCGCTCTAGGTGTTTCTGGGAAAACTCTATGGTCTCCCCAGACGCTCTAGCCATTTGGGAGGGAAAACTCTATGGTACAGGAAGCTGGGGGCTTGGCAACCCTATAATGAGAGGACATTTAGAAGGTCATTCATTCACAGGGTCTCCATAAGTCAGAAGTAGCTTTATGGCACTTAGCACAGGCACATCTTGAATGTTCTTCCCTTAGTTTATGTGCATCTTTCCTCCGTGCACATCAAGAAACACTACTAAAAAGAGCATCTTCGGGTAGTATGGTGTAGTAGTCAGAGTGTCAGACTAGAATCTGGGAAACCCAGATTCGAACCCCCACTCTGCTATGGAAGCTTGCTGGTTGGCCTTGAGCCAACCACACCCTCTCAGCCTAACCCACCCCACAGGGCTGTTGTGAGGATAAAAAGAAGGAGAAATGAGGGAAATAAGCCATTTTGGATCCCCACTGGGAAGAAAAGTGGGCTATAAATTTATTTATTTATGTTATATTTATATCCCGCCCATTCTATGCAAACTCAAGGCGGCTAACAACATAAAATGCACAATAAACAATAAGCAGTATTGAAACAATAAAACAATCGGATAAAATTGCAGTGGTGCTACTTCATCTCTTCAGGCGGATCATGTAATATTTTCCTTTCTCAACGCGTAGAGATCCTAGGATCCAGGTAGTACTGGATCCAGTTAGTACTGAAGTGCGATAGATCCAGATGCGGTGGCAGCCCTCTCCCGATAGATGTCATCTGCAATCTGAAACAGTTCAGTCTTGCACACCCTGCGGAACTGCGATAAGTCCCACAGGGCCCTGGTGGCTTCTGGGAGGGAGTTCCAGAGTATTGGGACTGCAGCCGAGAAGGCTCTTGCTCTGGTGGAATTAAGTCTAGCCTCTTTTAGCCCAGGGACACCCAAAGGATTTTGAGAAGTTGATCGCAGTGCTCTCTGGGGAACATGTGGGGCAAGGCGGGTCCCGCAGATAGGTAGGTCCTAAGCCATATAGGGCTTTGAAAATTAATACCAGGACCTTGAAACGGATTTGGTACGCAACAGGCAGCCAGTGCAGCGCTCTCAGCTCAGGCTGAATGTGCTCCTGCCGGGGAAGCCCCATTAGTAGCCTGGCTGCAGCATTTTGTATAAAACCAGGGCTTTTTTTGTAGAAAAACCCCAGCAGGAACTCATTTTGCATATTAGGCCACACCCACTGATGTCACCATCGTTTCACATGGCGCTTTTTGTAGAAAAAGCCCAGCAGGGACTCATGTGGCTATTAGGCCACACCCCCTGACACCAAGCCAGCCGGAACCTCGTTCCTGTGTATTCCAGCTTAAAAAAAAAGCCCTGTATAAAACTAAATATAGTGCCGTTGTTGAGAGATTCCATTTATGTGGCATTCCGTTCATGTGGCACATTCATATAACGGTGCCCCGAAAAGATACTGCGGTGCAATTCCATGCATGGTCACATCTAGATTGCTTTTTGGAAGTATTTTATCAGTGCACGCTCGCACGTTGATAACGTGGCAGGAGACAGCTGTGCATCCAACCAAAGGAACCAGCCCCGAAACCGACTGAGCTGGCAGTCTGCTTTGGGCACCGTTTGAAAGTGGAAATGGACCAATGGAGGATTCCTAATGGATCAGCTCTGCCTCCAAAACTGGGTCATTTTGAATGGGTAGAATTTTGGAAGGATCCCTAATAAGGATTATGGGAATAATGCCCGTGAAGCTGCGGGAACATTCCGAAATGTTGTTGTGGCGACTCTTATTTGTATAGCTCCATCTGTGTATGTTGCAACAGGCAGAGTACAAGGTGAGGGGACTGCCCTGAGGAAGTCAGAATTAAAAATCGCCACCAGGGAAATAACAAGGGAAGAAGGAAGGAGGAGGAGGGGATTGGGTTTATACCCTGCTTTTCACTCAGTCTCAGAGTGGTTTACAATCTCCTTTTCTTTCCCCTCCTCACAACCAGAGCTGGTGCATGGGAGTCAGCGAACTAGGCAACGGCCTGGGGCGCCGGCTCCCACAGGGGTGCAAGCAGGGGGTAGGTGCCCTCTCCCCATCCCCGCTTGAGCTGTCTCTGAGCTAGGGTTGCCAATCCCCAGGTGGGGGCAGGGGATCCCCCGGTTTGGAGGCCCTCCCCCTGCTTCAGGGTCATCAGAAAGCGGGGGGAGGGGAGGGAAATGTCTGCTGGGAACTCTATTATTCGCTATAGAGACTTATTCCCATAGGAAATAATGAAGAATTGATCTGCAGGTATCTGGGACTCTGGGAGGGCTGTTTTTTGGGATAGAGGCACCACATTTTCAGTACAGCATCTAGTGTCTCTCCCCAAAATTCCCCCCAAGTTTCAAAAAGTTTGGACCAGGGGGTCCAATTCTATGAGCCCCAAAAGAAGGTGCCCCTATCCTTCATTATTTTCTATGGAAGACAGGCATTGAAAAGGTGTGCCGTCCCTTTAAATGTGATGGCCAGAACTCCCTATGGAGTTCAATTATGCTTGTCACAGCCTTGATCTTGGCTCCACCCCTAATGTCTCCTGGCTCCACCCCCAAAGTCTCCTGGCTCCACCCCCAAAGTCCCCAGATATTTCTTGAATTGGACTTGGGAACCCTACTCTGAGCCTTTCTCGGCTCTGAGGGGCTGGAGAAGCTCCCCGGATCCCTCAGAGCTGAGAAAGAATGCGGCTTCCCCTGCTCAGCCATGCTGAGCAGGGGAAGGCAGAAGTGCTCTTTCTGGGCTTTCAGGGATCAGAGGAGTGCCCCTGACCCTGGAAAGCGCAGAAAGAACGCGGCTCCCCCTGCCCAGTGTGCTTTGAACTCGAAGCACGCTGAGATGGGAAGGCACGAGTTTTCTTTCTGGGCTTTCAGGGATCGGGAGAGCGCCCAGGAAGAACACGGCTTAACCTGCTCTGGACTCGGAGCATGCTGGGCAGGGGAAGACGCCCAGTAGCCCTGTCCCGCTTTATAATGAGCTCAGCAGGGGCTGCAGGGGGGTGGGGGTGGGGGTGCATTGTTTCTTCACTAGAAGCAATGCCCCTGCAGCCCCTGCACAGCTCATTATAAAGCGGGGCAGGGCTGCTGGGCAGGCAGCACGCCGCCACGATGACGTCACTTCTGGGTGTGGTCATTGCGGAGCACACTGTGTGCGTGGTTAGTACACTGGGAGGCGGCAGTGCAGGGTTCTAGAGCCGGGCCTGCTCACAACAGACACCCTGTGAGCAGTGTTCCCTCGAAGCTGCGTTAGTGTGAGCTAGCTCACTGATTTTGAGCCCGTAGCTCACACATTTTTGTCTTAGCTCAGGACAAATGTTCCCAGAGCAAACTAAGTTCTACAGTAACTCACAACTTTAATGCCAGTAGCTCATCAAGTAGAATTTTTGCTCACAAGACTCCACAGCTTAGAGAGAGCATTGCCTGTGAGCAGGGCTTTTTTTTGAACAGGAACACAGAGGAACAGAGTTCCGGCTGGCTTGCCATCAGGGAGTGTGGCCTAATATGCAAATGAGCTCCTGTGTGAAACAATGATGATGTCAGGGGTGTGTGGCCTAATATGCAAATGAGTTCCTGCTGGCCTTTTTTCTACAAACAAAAAGCCCTGCCTCTGAGGTAGGTGGGGCTGACAGAGAGAAACTGCTCTTGAGCAGAAAGCGTTTACTGCAATGAAAGTCGATGCTCATGTTCCACATACACTGTTTATACAATGCAATAAACAAGTGTCAGGCATGACTGTTTTGTCATAGGTCCTTGGCTTTCGTTATGCCTATTAAGGAATATCTTTGCCAAGCAGGCATATGAGCCAACACATAGTTTCTCCATATAAGCACTTTTTTTTGCCTTTCAGCTAAGCATCTGGGGTTTTCCAGTTTCTAAATAGAACTTCTGCATAGATGATCTTATCCTAGCTGCCGGACTTTTGCTTGGTCCAGGGCTTTCTGTTTCACTGGTACCACATCCTCTTTCCTCGCTAGACATTTATGGCCTGGCGCTGGGAATAGCTTGCTTTACTGATAACTTTTGCTCACGTCATATGAACATATGAAGCTACCTTATACCGAATCAGACCCTTGGTCCATCAAAGTCAGTATTGTCTTCTCAGACTGGCAGCGGCTCTCCAGGGTCTCAAGCTGAGGTTTTTCACACCTATTTGCCTGGACCCTTTTTAGTTGGAGATGCCAGGGATTGAACCTGGGACCTTCTGCTTCCCAAGCAGATGCTTTACCACTGAGCCACCGGTCCTCCCCACGTTCACACACTATAATATAAAGGTGTTTATTAGCTTCTTTAAAATGGGATTAGCCTTGCTACCTTAATGTAAGCATTGCTACCTTATAATATAAGCAGGGGTCATTTTGTAGAAAAAGAGGCGCTGGAGCTCATTACCACAGCTCATTTGCATATGCCACACACCCCCTAACTTCACCAGATGGTGTACTAAATTATACCAGCTCAGCATCTACCTTAAAATGCATCTTGAATTATAATCGTTGTAATAAAACCTTACTCTCACCCAGTGTTTTCTCTAAGCTGAGTTGGTGTGAGCCAGCTCACAATTTTTTAGCCTCCAGCTCACAAATTTTTGTCTCAGCTCAGGAAAAATGGCCCAAGAGCAAACTAATCTATGCAGTCGCTCACAACTTGAATGCCACTAGCTCACAAAGTAGAATTTTTGCTCACAAGACTCTTACAGCTTAGAGGGAACCTTACTCCCATCATACTTTTAAAATAACTCTCTCCTCTGTGGTCACAATGGCATGAGGAAGATTTCCATCTGTCCGCTTGATATGTTTGGGTTATTTCCCCATTTTTTTCTGGAGGTAAATATTTAAAAGTTTGTCAGATCTTAAGAGTTCAGCAAAATTCTGACAGGGGGTTTGAACAATGGAGCCCAGAAGCCGGTATGGAAGGTGGGGGAGGGGGTAAGAAAGAAAGAGCATAATAAAATTTAGAGGTTCTGGAGCTCCACTCCTGTAAGCTGCTGGCCAAAATGTGGCCTGAATATAAGCCTTGTTACCTTAATATAAGTTTTGCTTCTTTGCTAGGGTTGCCATGTCCAATTCAAGAAATATCTGGGGACTTTGGGGGTGGAACCAAGAGCAAGGGTGTGACAAACATAATCAAATTCCAAAATGAGTTCTGGCCATCACATTTAAAGGGACCACACACCTTTTAAATGCCTTCCTTCCATTGGAAATAATGAAGGATAGGGGCACCTTCTTTTGGGGCTCATAGGACTGGACCCCCTGGTCCAATCCTTTTGAAAGTTGGAGGGTGTTTTGAGGAGAGGCATTGGATGGGATGCTGCAAATTTGGTGCCTCAAAAAACAGCTCCCCCCCCCCAAGAGCCCCAGATATCAATTCTCAATTATACCCTATGGACATCAGTCTCCATAGGGAATAATGGAGTGCCCCAGCTCCCCTCCCCCACTTTCTGATAGCCCTGAAGTGGGGGGAACAGGCCTGTAGCAACAGGGGGACCCTGGGGGGCCAGAGCACTCTATTAACCCCCCTCCCCTATGTAGGGCTCCTCTGTTGGAGGGCCTCCAGGACCAGAGAGAGTGCAGGAGAGCATCGGAGGGAGCAAGGGGGCAGCAAGAGAGAGAATGGGAGAGCAGCAGAGAGAGGGGTAGCGAGGGGGAGAGCGGCAGCTAGAGAGAGTGTGAGAACGGCAGCGAGAAAGAGGGGGGCAGTGAAAGGGTGGCAGATAGAGAGGGGGGGCAGTGCAAGAAAGAGGGGGACAATGAAAGAGCAGCAGTGAGAGAGAGCGGGGGACAGTGAAAAAGCGGCAGATAGAGGGGGGCAGTGTGAGAAAGAAGGGGACAGTGAAAGAGCATCAGTGAGAGAGAGAGAAAGAGAGAGAGAGAGAACTGTGGCTTGAGAGAGAGGGGGACAGTGAGAGATCTGGGGCCGAACAGGCTGGCCGTTGGAGGGAAGGAGCAGCCAACCGCACGCCCCTCCCCCCAGTTTTTTAGCTCCCAGGCCCCTCCACCCCAAATTTTCTAGCTATGGGCCTGGGGGGGAAGGGCCTCCAAACTGCAGGATGCCCTGCCCCCACCTGGAGATTGGGAAGCCTATTCTTTGCCCATCAATTCCCCCCTTTGACGCTGTGCTTGTGTCACAACAGAAAGTGCCCCTTTTTGCTTCATTTTTGCACAAGCAACGCTTCATAACGATGCTGTGCTGTGGCCCCTTTTCTATGGAAGCAGGGCATGCCTATACAGACCACAGATTTGGAATGCATTGGGAAAAAAAACAGCGTAGTGAAATCAGTAATACAGTGATTATAATTCCAATTTGCAGTACTTTTCTCAACGATCCCTTGATGTCAGGTAAACCATCCAAACGGGATCTCGGGGCTTGTCCTGCCTATTTGGTTGTACACTTTTATACTCTCTTAAATTTCCTCATTAGCATTGCTGACATTTCCCTCATTGTTTATGTAAGAGCAACATTTCCTCCTATTACTGCACCCGCTCCCCCTTGCCGAGCCGTTAGGACATCTAACGCTCTTCGATTCCGCAGGATGGCTAGGGGGGGAGTGAATTTATTTCCTCCTGCAGATCGGTTAGTGCTATAACAGTATTATTAAAACTCAGCTCTAATTCCTTTGATACATTTATGATTGCTTTTTCCAGTTCACTGACTCCCAACCAGGGTAGGAAGGTTCTTGTAAAAGCATGAAATCCCGTACTTTGTTCTGCCAAGGGATTCACGTTTCCAGCCTTTTGTGGGAGGGTAAATGCGAATAGGGCTTTTTTTTTGTAGCAGGAACTCCTTTTGCATATTAGGCCACCCCCCCTGATGTAGCCAGTCCTCCTGGAGCTTACAGTAGGCCCTGTAACAAGAGCCCTGTAAGTTCTTGGAGGATTGGCTACATCAGGAGGGTGTGGCCTAATATGTAAAGGTGTTCCTGCTATTAAAAAAGCCCTGCATATTTTAGCTTCCCAAGTTTAAGGACTGGGAGCTGTTCATGGGGGCTACTTTCACTGCTGCTGGTATTAGATATAGGGTTGCCAAGTCTGACTAAAGAAACATCTGGGGACTTTGGAGGTGGAGCCAGGAGACTTTGGGTGGGGCCAGAAGACACTGGGGGTGGAGCCAGGAGCAAGATTGTGACAAGCACTATTGAACTCCGAAGGGAGTGCTGGTCATCACATTTAAAGGGACCACACACCTTTTAAATGCTTTCTCTCCATTTGGAAATAATAAAGGATAGGGGCACCTTCTTTGGGGGCTCATAGAATCAGACCCCCTGGTCCAATCCTTTTGAAACTTGCTGTCAATCATACCCATTCCAATATGTCAACAAGGTGTCAGGCAGATTTCTTTCACATCATCTGCAATCTGATCTTTTTCACTGGAGATGCTGGGGCTTGGACTGGGGAGCAGAGCAGAAGCTCTTACAGCCAGTTTGATATAGTGGTTAAGAGCTGTGGATTCAAATCTGGAGAACCCGGTTTGATTCCCCGCTTCTCCACATGCAGCCAGCTGGGTGACCTTGGGTCAGCCATAGTTCTCTCGAAGCAGTTCTCAGTCAGAGCTCTCTCTCAGCCCCATGTACCCCTGTTGTAGGGAAAGGAAGGGAAGGAGGTTGTAAGCCTCTCTGAGAGTCCGAGTGGAGAGTGGGGTATAAATCCAATCTCTTCATCTTTGTTGTCCTCCTCTTTGTTGTCCTTGTCATCATCATCTTCCTCCTCCTCCTTCTTCCATTGAGCTCTTCAGTTGAGCTCTGAAAGAGAGTGGGAAAGGTGTTCTGCTGAAAGGGTGAGTGTTTGCCTTTCTTAACTGCCTTTTCTAAACAGCTGGGGGAAAGTTGCTGAGAGTCTGAGTTTGTGTGGTTGCTGGGGAACTGCTGTTTGTTTGTTTTGAGTGGGCTGTAGGTGATTGTTAGCTCTTCACCCAAAAGGTGATTAACACATGGAATTCACTTCCATGGGAGGTGGCTACAAGTATAGCCAGCTTCAAGAGGGGATTGGATAAACATATGGATCAGAGGTCCATCAGTGACTATTAGTCACAGCATATTGATGGAATTGTCTGTCTGGGCAGTGAAGCTCTGTATTCTTGGAGGTTTTTTGGGGGGAGGGGCAACAGTGGGAGGGCTTCTAGTGTCCTGGTCCCACTGATGGACCTCCTGATGGCACCTGGTTTTTTGGCCACTGTGTGACACAGAGTGTTGGACTTGATGGGCCATTGGTTTGATCCAACATGACTTCTCTTATGTTCTTTTTGGACCAAAACTCCAGATTCCCAGCAGCACATATGAACACAAATGAGGCTGCCTTCTACTGAACCAGACCCTCAGTCTATCAAGGTCAGCATTATCAAAGATTTCAGGTTTTCACGGCTGGTAACATCATTAGGGTTTGTAGAATCTTTCGGGATCAAGTGCCGTGTTCTACTGGAGAAAGTAGGAAGGAAAACTTCCTGGAAGGAAAACTTTCTCCAGTAGAACACGGCACTTGATCCCGAAAGATTCTACAAACCCTAATAAGGTCAGCATTGTCTACTCAGGCTGGCAGCTACTCTCCAGGGTCTCAGTCTGAGGTCTTTCCCATCGCCTTTTGCCTGCTCCTTTTAATGGGAGGTGTCGGGGATCGAACCTGGGACCTTCTGCATGCCAAACAGATGCTCCGCCCCTGAGCTTCTCCCCTGAGCAGAACTGGAAAAGCGAAGGTCATGAGGATGTACATATTAAGTTTTGTCTCTACTAACAAATGCCAAGCATTGTTATAAATATCTACAGATCAATAAAATGTCCAGCTAAGAATGTGTCGAGAGACTGATTAGAAACAAAAAACCTCCCCTGTAAAAGCCCCCAAATGGGACCTGTTTAATTTGGCCAGTTCTGTTCTCTGGATGTCACTCAGGCCTTTGGCCGGCACTGCTGGCGCCAAGCGACCCGGGATCATTGCTCGGGGATGCAGCTGGAAAGCCGCCTTGTCAGCTCAGCCCAGGGAGAGGCAGCTGGTGAAGTTGCGGCGGAGGAGCCGGACGAGGGGATTTTTGTAATCCTGCCGTTCGAGGCACATGTGACCATCCTTTTGCGGGTCCCTGGACGCCTGCTGTTATGTAACCTGCTTGTATCGCGGTGCCCTGAGTGGGCTAAGCCCTTGCGTCATGCTAAAGTGGAAGTGACACGGAGCAAGCCGCACTGGTGTTGCGATGGGAGGCCTCTCTCCCGCCGCAGCGTTTGTTTGCAGGAGGCGAAGCAGGCGGCTTCTTTTCCTCCGGTTCTTGGCATCCTCCCAGAGGAATGGTGCTTCTGCACAGGCAGAAAGAGAAGCCAAGGGGCTTTGAGGTTTCAGGAGCCTGAATATGCACATGGCTGTGTGTCGGCCACACGCACACAGATACTGGAATGGGTATGATCAGGGCTTTTTTTGTAGCAGGAACTCTGTTGTATATTAGGCCACACACCCCTGATGTAGCCAGTCCTCCAAGAGTTCACAGGGCTCTTAGTTCAGGGCCTGTAAGCTCTTGGAGAATTGGCTACAACACGAGGTGTGGCCTAATAGGCAAAAGGAGCTCCTGCTAGAATTCCACCCCTGAATCTAACGTAACAAACAAACAAAATTCCCAAGGGAGAAAAAGATGCTCAGACAGAACCAGATCCGGGCATGATGGTGTCTTACCCGGCTCCTGCCCATGCTTCCTCTGACAGCAGTTGTGGGTGGCACCTGGGTGATAAGGGTGAAGAAGGGACAGATTGAGAAACTGATAGCCCTGGAGCAAGCTATGCCAAGTAGTCCTTCTGGTACAGGCCATGCCAGAGAGGCTGCTTGGCATGGAAGAAGAAGACGACTGCCGATTTATACCCCGCCCTTCTCCCTGAATCAGAGTCTCAGAGAGGCTTACAATCTCCTTTATCTCCTTCCCTCACAACAGACAGCCTGTGAGGTGGGTGGGGCTGAGAGAGCTCTCCCAGAAGTTGCCCTTTCAAAGACAACTCATGTAAGAGTGATGGCTGACCCAAGGCAATTCCAGCAGCTGCAAGTGGAGGAGTGGGGAATCAAACCCGGTTCTTCCGGATAAGAGTCCGCACGCTTAACCACTACACCAACCTGGAAGGTTGGCATGGAAGCTGGGTGGAGATACTCGAACCTTCTGTTGTTATCCTGTGGCCCCCATGGCACTCTCAGTACTACGGCCTGGCCACCAGTGGTCCTTCAGGACAGTAGCCAACTGGAAATTTTGCTGCTAAGATAAACAGCCAGTACCGTTGGGAGGAAGATAAGGATTCATAAGTTCATCTCCTGGAAGAGAGAAGCATGCTCAAAACGTTCAAGCCGAGCCAACGAGCTCGCAAAATTTCAACCTCAACCCTTAAATTGATCACAACTGAGGTCTTACTGCTGTTTTTCTTTGATATTGAGTGGCTGTATTATTTAGTTTTACTGTGTGCGCTGTGCTGTCTCGGAGTTTCAGCTGAAGGGAAGGGTATATATATATATATAAAAAATAAATACATCACTGCAGGTGAGTTAAATGGGGGATTCCTCTCTCGTAACGGTTTGAAAGCAAATTTCTTTGCTGTCCCAGTGAAACCGTGCGTGAACTCTCTGCACAGCCCACTGCTGTGTTAGCATCGTTTGTTCCTTTCTGTATTGGCTCCAGAATGTTGCCACATTGCATTCTATTCTGTTCCTTTCTAGAGGTCCAGTGCAAATAGCTGTGAGCTTTGTTGGTGTGGATCAGCACATTATGCACCTTTGGATACATATATTATACGTCTTTTATACCTATAAAGTAAATGCCACCTCCTGTGCTCCCATAATACTTCCCTAATGCCTCACTTTCTATAGAGGCCTAGGTCACAGTGGCTGCTGGGTCTGCCTTCTACCATCTAGGGCAGATGAGGCAACTAGCACCGTATATATCCCCCCAAGACCTGACCACAGTGAACCATGCAACGGTCACTTCCAGACTAGATTACTGTAACTCCCTCTACGCTGGCCTGCCCTTGAAACTGATCAGGAAACTGTAGTGGCAGCTCACCTACTGACTGCATCACCTGTATGGGTGAGCAGGCGGCCGGTGCTCCGCAGCCTGCACTAGCTGCCTATAGAGTACCAGAGGGGCTAGTTTTCACTTTTAAAGCCTTACGCGGTCCGGGACCAACATACCTGCAGGACCATCTCTTCCCATGTATTCCCCGGCCTCCCAAGTCAGGCTGACTGTCCCTTGCCCAAGAGATGCCCGTCTTATCTCTACCAGGGCCAAGTCCTTCTTGATCCTGGCCCCAACCTGGTGGAATCAGCTCCCTATGGAGATCCAGGCTTGGGTTGCCAAGTCCAATTCAAGAAATATCTGGGGACTTTGGGGGTGGAGCCAGGAGACTTTGGGGGTGGAGCCAGGAGACATTGGGGCGGAGCCATGAACAAGGGTGTGACAAGCATAATTGAACTCCAAGGGAGTTCTGACCATCACATTTAAAGGGACAGCACACCTTTTAAAACGATTTCCTTCCTTAGGAAATAATGAAGGATAGGGGCACCTTCTTTTGGGGCTCATAGAATTGGACCCCCTGGTCCAATCGTTTTGAAACTTCGGGGTATTTTGGGGAGAGGCACTAGATACTATACTGAAAATTTGGTGCCTCTACCTCAAAAAACAGCCCCCCCAGAGCCCCTGAAACCTCCAGATCAATTCCCCATTATACCCTATGAGAATCAATCTCCACATAGGGAATAATGAAGTGCTCAGCAGACGTTCCTCCTCCCCCCCCCCCCATTTCTGGCGGTTTCTGGTGAGGGATTGGCGTCTCTACTCACGAGTTGCAGCCAACTTCTTCCACGTAACACAGACACCCCATCCCAAGAGGAAGCCTTTCAATCGGAGACTGAAGCTTCCGGAGGGGGAAAGTCACATGGTGGCTTTGGGGGCGGGGCTTCCCTCCGCCGACCAGCTGACTGGGGGTGGGAAGGAGCCTGGGAAAGCGGGAGAACCCCCACTGGGACCTGGGGATTGGCAAGCCTAATCCAGGTCCTACCTGGCTTGCTAGCCTTTCGTAGGGCCTGTAAAACGGAGCTGTTCTGCCAGGTTTTTGGATGAGGTGGCGGGTATCTATTCATTACATCGGTTGGCCTCCCCTACTGTACTATCCTACTGCGCTTATTTGCTGTATTGTCCTGCTATACCATCTTATTATATTGTCCTGTTGGACCATCCTGTTGTACTGAATATCGTAATTGGTTTTTATTGTCATGCTGTTGTGATTTTATTGTGATTTTATTATTTATGCTGTACTCCGCTCTGAGCCCTTGTAGGGAATAATAATAATACATATCCAGAATTAGAGCCAGTCTGATGTAGTGGTTAGAGAGCTGGACTAGGATTTGGGAGAGCCACGTTCAAATCCTCACTCTGCCATGGAATCTTGCTAAGTGATCTTGGCCTCGTTATACCCTCTCAGCCTAACCTGCCAGTTTGACGGAGATGGAGAGCCAGTTTGGTGTAATGGTTAGGAGCTAGCTCACCGTTTTTTAGTTCCCAAGTTCACACATTTTTGTCTTCACTCAGGAAAAATGGCCCCAGAGCAAACTAATTTATGCAGTTGCTCACAACTTTAATGCCAGTAGCTCACAAAGTAGAATTTTAGCTCACATGACTCCATGATTTAGAGGGAACATTGGTTAGGAGTGCGGACTCTTATCTGGGAGAACCGGGTTTGATTCCCCAATCCTCCACATGCAGCCAGCTGAGTGACCTTGGGTCAATCACTCTTCTCTCAGAGCTGTTCTCTCAAGAGCAATTCTCTCAGAGCTCTCAGCCCTACTTACTTCGCAGGGTATTTGTTGTGGAGAGAGGAAGGAAAGGAGATTGTAAGCCTCTCTGAGACTCCAAGCAAAGGGCAGTGTATAAATCCAGTCTCTTCTTCTTCTGCCTGTCATGAAGATAAAAGAAAGAAGAAGGTAAGCTGCCTTAAGCCAGTAGCTCACAAAGTAGAATTTTAGCTCACATGACTCCATGATTTAGAGGGAACATTGGTTAGGAGTGCGGACTCTTATCTGGGAGAACCGGGTTTGATTCCCCAATCCTCCGCATGCAGCCAGCTGAGTGACCTTGGGTCAATCACTCTTCTCTCAGAGCTGTTCTCTCAAGAGCAATTCTCTCAGAGCTCTCAGCCCTACTTACTTCGCAGGGTATTTGTTGTGGAGAGAGGAAGGGAAGGAGATTGTAAGCCTCTCTGAGACTCCAAGCAAAGGGCAGTGTATAAATCCAGTCTCTTCTTCTTCTGCCTGTCATGAAGATAAAAGAAAGAAGAAGGTAAGCTGCCTTAAGTCTCCACTGGGGGAAAGGTGGGGTATAAGTGAAGTAAACAAACACATAAATAAGTAAATCAGTGGTGCCATGATCTTCAGAAACTATGCACTTAAAAAAAAAAATCAAACTTAGTCTGTTCATGGCGCTGCTTTCTCTCTAAACGAGTTCCCCGTATGCTTGCACTGATGATTCTTCCATAATTTAATATGAGCATGCCGACTGTGACCAGCTGCACTGATGCAGAGCTACTTGAAATACTGCGTACTTTAAATTAGGAATAGTTCATCCTGCAAACATCTTGTGGGGGGGAGCTCAACTGGAGAATCCCTGTCTTAACTTCACCCTTGTGCCGACAGAACCCATGCGTTTTTAGAGTACCATCTTGTCTTTTCTCATGCCAACCATTTTCCATTAGAGAGATGCCACTTCCTTGTGTCAATGACATCAAAGTCTCGCAATGATGACGTACAGAAACAAAAAGAAGCAAAAAGGGGGCATATTGGAGTAAGCTGCTGTTAGCACACGCTGATAGATCTCTGGATGTCCCAGGGACAGCACGGGTAGGTTAAGCAGCATTTAAAATACATCGCAGTTTGAGCACATGTAGAATAGATGCTTTTGAGCTGTGGTGCTGGAGAAGACTCTTGAGAGTCCCTTGGACTGCAAGAAGATCAAATCAGTCAGTCCTAAGGGAAATCAACCCTGACTGTTCCCTGGAAGGTCAGATGCTGAAGCTCAAATACTTTGGCCACCAAATGAGAAGGGAGCACTCCCTGGAGAAGACCCTGATGCTGGGAAAGACAGAAGGCAAAAGAAGAAGAAGGGGACGGCAAAAGATGAGATGGCTGGACAGCATTACTGATGTAACTAACACGAATTTGAGCAGACTTCGGAGGATGGTGGAAGACAGGAGGGCCTGGTGTGACTTTGTCCATGCGGTCGCAAAGAGTCGGACTCGACTGTGTGACTGAACAACAACAACAAAAACCAATTATTTTGCGATTGTGTAGTATGTGGTATTCCACATTGTCCCAGTGCCTGCCCAGAAGTAATTGGATTAAAATACAATTCCAGGCAGGAATATGAGGACAAAGTGTTTATTATCTTGTTTAGAATTTGCTGGAGTCAGGCAGACTGCCTGAATGGATTAGCCTGGAATATTACAGAGAGAAGTTGTCACAGAGAATATTAGAGAAGTTGTCACAGAATATCATTCATTCATTTGTTAGATTATTTTTAGTCACCACTCACCTGAAGGGTCTCGTGGAGATTTACAACGTTAAAACCAATAAGGTAAAAACAACATTAAAATAAATGCCAGATATAAAATATTAACATCGAAACATTAAATTATTAAAATACATGGCTATCATGATACCACTGTTAAAACAGCTCAAACATAAGGACATAAGAAGAACCCTGTTGGATCAGACCAGCGGTCTATCTAGTCCAGCATCCTGTCTCACACAGTGGCCTCAACCAGTTCCTCTGGAGGGCCCACAACAGGGCAGAGAGGATGAGGCCTTCCCCTCATAAGAACATCAGAAGAGCCCTGCTGGATCAGACCAGTGAGGATCCATCTAGTCCAGCATCCTGTCTTACACAGTGGCCCCAAACAGTTCCTCTGGAGAGCCAACAACAGGGCAGAGAGGCTGAGGCCTTCCCCTCATAAGCGCATCAGAAGAGCCCAGCTGGATCAGACCAATGTGGGTCCATCTAATCCAGCATCCTGTCTCACGCAGTGGCTGACCAGTTCCTCCGGAGGGCCAACAACAGAGTATAGAGGCTGAAGACTTTCACTGATGTTGCCTCCTGGCTCTGGGATACAGAGGATTAGTGCCTCTGCATCTACTGCCCATCAGCTTCATTGGATGTCCTTCCAAGGGCCAGTCTGAACAATCCAGCCTTGCATGTCCTGCGGAAACCAAACAAGTCTGGCAGGGCATGGGTGTCATCTGAGGTTGCAGCACACAAGGTAGGGTGCACAACTGAGAAGGCCCTTCTCCTAGTGGCAGCTAACCAAACCATCATGGGGCTAGGCATCTGCAGGAGGCCCCTAGATGATGACTGAAGGGAGCAGAGGGGATTGTAATGGGAGAAGCGATGCTATAGGTATGAACAGGGCTTTTTTTTTTTAGCAGGAACACACAGGAACACAGTTCCAGCTGGCTTGGTGTCAAGGGGTGTGGCCTAGTATGTAAAAGAGTTCCTGATGGGCTTTTTCTACCAAAAAAGCCCTGGATGTGAGGGTCCCAGACCATTAAGGGCTTTAAAGGTTAACACCAACACCTTGGATTGGATCTGGAGACTCAGCTTTAGAATGGAAACTTCTGGAGCAGTAGTCAGGCTATCCCAGAAAACACTTTTTTTTTTTTTTTTTAAATTTAGCTCTGGATTTTGTCTGTTCTTTTGTTGGCAGTCATGGTTTCTATGGACTTCTATCATGAGGGTGAATCTTAAGGAAATATTGCAAGCTGTCTTGAGGCTTCAGTGAAAGATGGAGTATAACTATTTGGATAAATATAATTGATCACTAAGAGTGTCACATCTCCTTATTTCCTGTCGAGTGGTGCAATGTTCTATCAAGTTGCAGCCAACGTATGAGGGAATCCCATAGGGTTTTCAAGGAAGAGATATTTCGAGGTGGTTGACCATCACCTGCCTCTGTATAGCAACCCTGGACTTCCTTGGCAGTCTCCCGTTCAAGTACCACCCGGGGTTGACCCTGCTTAGTTTCTGAGATTTGATAAGATTGGGCTAGCCTGGACCATCCGGGTCAGACTCAGGACACAGTTGACTAGTGCTGGAAAGCACTGTCAACTTGCAGCCGATTTATGGTGGCCCTGTAGGGTTTTCAAGGAAAGAGATTAACGGAGGTCGTTTAAGAACGTAAGAGAAGCCATGTTGGATCAGGCCAATGGCCCATCCAGTCCAACACTCTGTGTCACAGAGTGGCCAAAAAAGCCAAGTGCCATAAGAAGATCCACCAGTGGGACCAGGACACTAGAATCCCTCCCACCGTGCCCCCCCAAGCACCAAGAATCCAGAGTATCACTGCCCCAGACAGAGAGTTCCAACAGTGCCTCTGCTACATATGTTGATCCAATCCCTTCTTGAAGCTGTCTATGCTTATAGCTGCCACCACCTCCTGTGGCAGTGAATTCTATGTGTTAATCACCCTTTCGGTGAAGAAGTACTTTCTTTTACCCGTTCTAACCCGACTGCTCAGCAATTCCATTGAATGTCCACGAATTCTCGTATTGTGAGAAAGGGAGGAAAATACTTCTTTCTCTACTTTCTCCATCCCATGCATAATCTTGTAAACCTCTATCATGTCACCCCTCAGTCGACGTTTCTCCAAGCTGAAGAGCCCCAAGCTCTTAACCTTGCCATTGCCTGCCTCTGCCTAGCGACCCTGGACTTCCAGGTGGTCTCCCCTCCAAGTATTAACCTGGGCTGACCCTGCTAAGCTTCTGAGATCTGATGAGATTGGGTGAGTCTGAGCCATCCCAGTTGGGGCACCTATTTCTAGTTTTAAGCAGGAAAATGCCTACAATTAATTCTAGGAGTGGGCAAAACATATGCACATATACCACATCATTTAGTTCTTTGAGTTTATTTGCATCTCCCCCCCCAAAAAAAAAACATTATTATTGCAGAGGTGCATGTTCACATCTGGATTAAGAATGCTCCTTAGTTTGGCAGGCTCAGCTAAAAAAAAACACGTTGTTTATGCGTTCCCGTTGCGCAAGCCGAACCTATCTGCATTTAACATTTGTGCTTCTTTCTGTTTGCCCCCGCTGAATTTTCTCCTCATTAAATTGATATAATTGGTAGCATTATTTTTTGTGTCAGTGGTATAGAAGTAGTGCGTCGATGGCATAACGTGTATGATGGACAGACAAATGGTATCAAAATGCCACCAAAGAAATGAGCAAATGGGAACATCATTAACACGCAAGCATAGGTTGAAGTCGATGTGGTGTAGTAGTTAGATGGCTACCAACTAGATCCAGGTTCAAATACCTGCCCTGTCTTGAGGCTCACTGAGTGACCCCAGGTCAAAGGGCAAACTGGGACATCTTTAACCTTGATTTATAGAATCATAAAATCACAGAGTTAGAAGGGACCATACAGACCATCTAATCCAAACCTCTGCTCCATGAAGGATCAGCCTAGAAGAAGAAGAAGATATTGGATTTATATCCTGCCCTCCACTCCGAAGAGTCTCAGAGCGGCTCACAATCTCCTTTACCTTCCTCCCCCACAACAGACACCCTGTGAGGTGGGTGGGGCTGGAGAGGGCTCTCACAGGAGCTGCCCTTTCAAGGACAACCTCTGCCAGAGCTATGGCTGACCCAAGGCCATGCAGGGGTGTCAAACATGCGGCCCGGAAGCCGAATCAGGCCCATGGAGGGCTCCTATCAGGCCCCCTAACGAGTGGCTGTCATCTGCTTCCTTCTCCCTCTCTCTTGCTTCCTTCTGGGTAACAGCTTGATTTGCCAGGCTTGCTCAATCGCACAGGAGCTACAGAGCAGAACTTCTGTTTTCTCCATTGGCTGAGGCTTCTTCCTTGGGGAGGAAAGGGAGAAGGCAGAGCCTGCTTTGCCAGGCTCTGTCAATTCCACAGCAGAGCTACTGAGCCAAGCCTCACTTCCTTTTGTTGGCTGAAGCTCCTCCCCCCTCCTGGTCCCCTGGGGAAGGAAGGAAAGAGCCAGAGCTTCCTTTGTCTGGTTCCCTGAATCTCATGGGAAAAATACAAAGAAAGCACCTTTAAGACCAACGAGTGCTAATGTTTTAAGCATGGTTTACGTTTTTTTTTAAATCTTTTATTGCAGGGGTGGCCAGCGGTAGTTCTCCAGATGTTTTTGCCTACAACTCCCATCAGCCGCAGCCAGCATGGCCAATGGCTGGGGCTGATGGGAGTTGTAGGCAAAAGACATCTGGAGAGCTACCATTGGCCACCCCTGTTTTATTGTGTTTGTCTGTGTCCTTTTTAAAGGTTATGTCTCTGCTACCTGATCTTAAATAGGTACACACACGACCCAGCTTGACATGGCCCAACCCGACAAGATCTCATTTATTTCGGATTTGGCCCTCAAAACAAATGAATTTGTCACCCCTGGCCTAGACCAAACTGTGTTTGGCCAGTTGCTGCTTGAAGACTGCTAGTGGGTGGGTGGGGGAGCTCACCATCTCCCTAAGCAGCCCATTCCACTGCTAAGCTACTCTTACTTAAAAAAAAAAAAAAATATCTTCATAATATCCAGCCAGTACCTTTCCACCTGCAATTTAAACCCATTACTGTGAGTCCTCTCCTCAGGAACAACAGGAACACCTCCCTGCTCTTGTCTAAGTGACAGTGTTTCTAATACTTCAAAAGAGCTGTCATGTCCCCTCTCAACCTCCTCTTCTCCAGACTGAACACTCCTCAGTCCCTCAGCCTTTCCTCACAGAGCTTGGTCTCCTGGCCCCTGATCATCCTTGTGGCTCTCTTCTGCACCCACTCCATTCTGTCCATTCTCTTTTGGAAGGGACAGGGCTTTTTTTGTAGCAGGAGCTCCTTTGCATATTAGGCCGCACCCCCCCCTGATGTAGCCAATCCTCCAAGAGCTTACAGGACTCTTATTACAGGGCCTACTGTAAGCTCCAGGAGGATTGGCTTCATCATGGGAGTATGGCCTAATATGCAAAGGAGTTCCTGCTACAAAGTAAGCTCTGTCCTTTGCATATTAGGCCACACCTCCCTGATGTAGCCAATCCTCCAAGAGCTTACAGGGCTCTTAGTACAGGGCCAATTCAGGAGGATTGGCTACATCATGGGAGTATGGCCTAATATGCAAAGGAGTTCCTGCTACCAAAAAAAATATATCCCTAGGAAGGGAGACCTCCAGAAATGCATGAAATACTCCAGGACGGTGCAGCCTGACCAATGCAGTGTTCAGCGGGACTATGAAATCTTTTGATTTGGATATTTTGCCTCTGTTGATTTAACTGAACCATAATTCTTTTAGTGTGGTGTTTTATTGATGCACACACGAGCTACTGCATTTCAGTAAAGCACCGCACAAAAGGAATCTTGCTAAAATTGAACGTGTGGTCCAATGGACCTGCGGTCAAATGGACCTGCTTTTTTTCCCAGTGCGCAATTATCAGGAATACAATAATTGGAGATGCTGTGGATTGAACCAGGGACCTTCTGCGTGCCAAGCAGATGCTCTACCACTGCGCCACAGCTCCTCCCTGTAGCTTGAAAGGCAGCCTGCAGCTAGGGTTGCCAAGTCCTCTTCAAAGCACGCGCACGACGAAATGATGTCACCCGGAAGTGGGCCGGCGGGTTGGGAACCTCCCGGACGGGGGAATCTCCGCCTGGACCGGGGACTTGGCAGCCCTGCCTGCAACACAGGGGATAATTTGCTAAGCTCCTCTTCTGAAGCACCTCCTAGGTGCTATTTTCCTGCGGCTCCAACCGGGCTGCTTTTCGGCCTTTGCAGCTGCGGTGTCGATAACGCCAGTCGAAAGCTAAGCATGTATCCCCATGCCGCCCACATTCCTCATAAATATGCAGGGAGTGGGGGGACTTCTGCGAGGAAGTGCAAAAGGTTTAATTAAGAAAATATTGATTCTTTTTTTTTTTCATTTGGCAAAGCGCAGGGGGCTGCTTTAATTGGACTGTGGCAGCCAGTCTCTGAAACAGATACTGTTTTGCTGAATTGGGAGCGCTGGAGAACTGAAAAGGGAGGGCTAGATAAATCCTCCCGATAGCTATGGGGTCTCGGGGGATTAGCCGTTCTGGCAGCCCCTTCTCCTTGAGAAAAAGGGGACAAGCGCAAGCACTTCTTCTAGCAAGGAATTTTTTATGAGGAGCTGAAGGCATCTCCATGAGTTGACTTTCACATTCATTTTGCAAAGGCATAGGGAGTCTGTGGGAGACTGGGGCATGTCCAAATTTGGGACCAAGATAAAAGCAGGGGCACTTTTTATTTGCAAAAAACATCTGGTAGCAGCTGCATCTGGCAGCAATAGTACTCCAAGGGTGTCAAACATGCGACCTGAGGGCTGGATCAGGTCCCTGGAGGGCTCCTATCAATCCCACAAGCAATTCACTGCCATCTGCTTTCTTCTCTCTCTCTCTCTTGCTTCCTTCTACATCACAGCTTGCTTTGCCAGGCTTGTTCAATTGCATAGGAGCTTCAGAGCAAAGCCTCTATTTCCTCCATTGGTTGACCAGCACATGAAGCAACAAATGTACAAAAGCTTGCAATGCCCAGTCATTTCAAGTTTACCCTTGGGTCCTAGGCTCAAAGCATTGACCGTGCGATTTCTGTAATGCATGACAGTAAACCAAAAGTAGGTTTGCAACTTGGAGATACACAACTGAACAACACTCAAACAGCATCCTCAAGATTGCTACGGCACAGACATTGTCTCCAGATTCTGATGCAATAATTCAGAGCAAGAGGTGTCAATTATCAGAAAAATGAACGAAATATTGCAAGAGTGCTAATGTTTTAAGCATATTTAAGGGCGTTTAAAAAACCAAAACTTTGTGTTTGTGTGTGTCCTTTATAAAGTTTATATCTCTACTACCTGGCAGTACATTTTATAACACACATGGCTCAGCCTGACAAGGTCTTATTTATGACATTTCCGGTCCTTATAACAAATGAGTTCGACACCCCTGGTCTACCCCTTCTTCAAGGTGGCTCCAAGTGAACCTCATCAAAGTAAGGCTATCAGTGATCCAAAAAGATTGCCCTCATTCTCCGTTGCTTTCCTTTGCCCTCTCTGATGCCCTCCTATAAGCAGATCTGATTGACTGCATAGCACTGTGACCTCATCGTATGTCCTAATTAGGTGGGATAAGGATTTCCAGGGAAATAGGAGCCCTGTGGCACAGAGTGGTAAAGCTGCAGTACTGCAGTCTGAGCTCTCTGTTCATGACCTGAGTTTGATCCTGGTGGAAGCTGGGTTCAGGTAGCCGGCTCGAGGTTGACTCAGCCTTCCATCCTTCCAAGGTCGGTAAAATGAGGACACAGCTTGCTGGGGGGGGGGGGGGAAGTGTAGATGATTGGGGAAGGCAATGGCAAACCACCCCATAAAAAGTCTGCTGTGAAAATGTCGTGATGTGACGTCACCCCAGAGTTGGAAATGACTGGTGCTTGCACAGGGGACTACCTTTACCTTTTTAAAAATAGTTCTTTATTTTAAAAAATGCTACACAAGAAGCAGAATAAGAAACATGGCAGTGAATGAGGGAGTGAGATGATTTTTGGGAAAATAGTCTGCCCCTTCCCAAAGCATTATTTTCACTCTGAAACATGAAACAGGTGAAGATTCCGCCCTGTTCTGGTTAAACTCATATTTCTTTTATTCCTCCTGCTTTATTTAAAACAGTCCCAGCCGATGTTCTTTAAAGTCAGTACAAAATACTCTCCGGACTACGACGACATAATGAACGAGCGATCACCAATCCAACAAACTTCCTTGTACAGTGATTATTTTCTTTGATCACTGGAACCCTTTAAAATATATATTGTAGTTTGCTGCCTTGTATGGCCAGAGGGAACAAGCGTAGTGACATGGTGTGAACCTCAGACTTGGTCACGGGAGACTTGAGTTTGAATCTCTACTCAGCAGCTGGTTCGCTACTGTTGGAAACCGGATGCTGTGGCTCAGTTAACATAAGAACATAAGAGAAGCCATGTTGGATCAGGCCAATGGCCCATCCAGTCCAACACTGGCCAAAAACCCCAGGAGGTCCATCAGTGGGGCCAGGATAACATAAGTCCTCACACTGTTGCCCTTCCAAAGCTTCAGTGGTGGAGCATCTGCTTGGCATTCCGAAGGTCCCAGGTTCAATTCCTGTCATCTCCAGTTAAAAGGACCAGGCAGTGGGTAATGTGAAAGAATTCCACCTGAGACCCTGGATAGCTGCTGCCAGTCAGAGTTGACAATACTGACCTTCAGGCCTTTTTTTTTGTAGCAGGAACTCCGTTGCATATTAGGCCATACATCCCTGATGTAGCCAATCCTCCAAGAGCTTACAAGGCTTTTTTTTGTAAGCTCTTGGAGGATTGGCTACACCAGGGGTGTGTGGCCTAATATACAAAGGAGCTCCTGCTAGAATTTCACCCCTGGTTATGCGAAAGATCACTGCCTGAGAACCCAGAGAGCTGCTGCCAGTCTGAGTAGATAGTGCTGACTTTGATGGGCCAATGATCTGATTCAGTATAAGGCAGTTTCATGTGTTCGAGCTAACCAACCTTGCAGGGCTGATGTGAGGGTAGAATAGGCCAAACACCATGGATGTCACAACCTCTTTGGAGGTCAATGGAGGTCACTGTTAATTGGCTGTGACTTGGAGGTCATTGACCTATTGACCTCTTTGGAGGTCACTGTTAATTGGCTGTGACTTGATAATACTATCCATCACCACCACGGCATGACTCAACTTTGGTTTCCTCTTCCCCACTTCTGCCCCCTTCTATTTTAGATTTTGAATAGAATATGCCATTCTTCCAGTTTGTTGTAGTGGTTAAGTATGTGGACTCTTATCTGGGAGAAGCAGGTTTGATTCCCCACTCCTCCCTTGCAGTTGCTGGGATGGCCTTGGGTCAACCATAGCTCTCGTACAAGTTGTCCTTGAAAGGGCAGCTTCTTGAAGAGCTCTCTCAGCCCCACCCACCTCACAGGGTGTGGGGGGAGAAGATATAGTAGATTGTCTCTGATTCAGAGAGAAAGGCGGGGTATAAATCTGCAGTCTTCTTCTTCTTCCTCCAAATGATCCAAAATGGTCTCCTGTCCCCTATCTCTTGCTGGGAGTCTTTCAAACCCCCTGAAATCTGATATGGTACCCCTGCTAACCAGACAGCAGAATTTTACCCGCTATGGGATGTCTGCCTTATCAGATGGTTGCGAATGATAGAAGATGAACTTAAAAGCCTAATCTGTTGTTGGTGGAATATTCCATAATTATATATGATTTGGTGCTAATATTATCCCCGCATTACTCACAAACTTTAATTAAACACATGCACACACACATACAAACAACGCCTCTCAAGCTCTGAAGGCGGACGGGAGAATTAAAAGAGGTGGTTGTGGGTTTGTTTGTTTGTTTTAAAATCAAGGCAAGATTTCTCTGTGCAAAGCTGCATCTGTTGAGTTTTGCATGGGATTCGACATCAGTTCAAGACCTGTAATAGGCGTGGCCCCAATTCCTACTGGTTTTTCCAGAGCAAAAGGGGGTTCCAGAACAGGAAGTGACCGCAGCCAGTTTGGTGTAGTGGTTAAGCGTGCGGACTCTTATCCGAGAGAACCGGGTTTGATTCTCCACTTTTCCACTTGCACCTGCTGGGATGGCCTTGGGTCAGCCATAGCTCTGGCAGAGGTTGTCCTTGAAAGGGCAGCTGCTGTAAAAAAAAACCCTCTCTCAGCCTCACCTACCTCACAGGGTGTCTGTTGTGTGTTGGGGGGGGGGGAAGGTAGAGGAGATTGTAACCACTCTTGAGACTCTGAGATTCAGAGTATAGGGCGGGATATAACTATCTTCTTATTTACCATGAATCTATCTAATTCCGTTTTAAAGCAGAATTTATGGCATCACATCCCTGAACTCCCTTCAGGGCTATAGCCAGCAGGGGGTCACAGGGGCAGTGCCCACTCTAGAATCTGCAGCAGTCCAACCCAGTCTTCCCTAATCTACCCTTTCAGTGGGAAAGACACTGCTGCCGACGACAGCCCTGGCTCCCTTTCCTCTCCAAACCCTTCCCTCTTTGGGCACCTCAGCCACCTGAGGCGAACATTTTTACCCCATTACTGCTTACTGTTCCGAATGAGCACCAAAGCAGAGCCTTCTAGGGGAGGGGGTATGTCGTGAAAGGGAGCCTTCATTTCAGCTCTGTTTGTAATGTCTGCACCGAGCAAGAGGGTGAAAAGCAGACCACGGGATGCTTTTGGCTCTGAAAGGCTGAATTAAATAAGGGTTGTAACATCCTGACCAGCAGGCCTTGAATTCAGCAGGAGCTCACAGGAGCACAGCTCCTGAACCTTTCTGAGGGTTCCCCCTCCTCCTCCCCACCTACCTTGTCCATTGAATGGTAGGCGCAGCTGCATAACAATCCCTGGATTAGGAAAGTGGGCAGCTAGCCAGCCATCAGGAGCTTTGCCACACCCCCAGCAGCCCACATTTGTTTTATTTTATTTTATTTGTATCCTGCCTTCTCTGCCGAAGCAAACTCAGGGTGACATTAACCCCTGGAGAAGCCTATGCCACCCTCTCTCCACTACTTATGTGATTTTGGATGGCGGGTGGCTTGCTGGCTTTTTGACTGTCGGGAGGGGGGTGGCCAAGGAGAGCCTCAGGTGAGTGAGGCTCTTCTTTCTTGCGTTGGGTTGCTTTGGGCTGGTGGGAGGGGCAGCTTTTGCTAATGAGTTAGGCGAATGAGCTCCACCACCTGTTTTTCTACAAAATGACCTCTGCTGACCGGTATATTCTAGAAATGCCATGTTGGTTGCCTACATTTTTGCACAGCAGGGCCTTTCGCAGCCAATAACCAAGATCATGTCGGCGGCTTATATATATATGTATGTATGTATTTCTCATCTGTGGCACCTCCGAATCTCCTTATGCACCAGTTCCCCGAATTCTCGGTCAATTGAGCCCCAGGGTCTGCTCGTATCGTTCACGAGTCTGATAGAAAACAGGGACAACGATGAGCAGCAGATTGGAATAATCAAGCCGAGTGTCTTGCTGGCTCCGCTGCTGTGATGACACTCCTCCAAAATGGAATAATCCCCTTGTGGGCTCCTCTGGCAAGATATCTGACAGCAGGGCTGGGAAGTTAGGCTTTGGAAGGTGCAGGGCTCTTTTTCTAGCAGGAGCTCCTCTGCACCTTAGGCCACACACCCCTGATGTAGCCAATCCTCCTGGAGCTTACAGTAGGCCCTGTACTAAGAGCCCTGTAAGGAATTCTAGCAGGACCTCCTTTGCATATTAGGCCACACCCCCTGATGTAGCCAATCCTCCTGGAGCTTCCAGTAGGCCCTGTAAGAAGAGCCCTGTAAGGAATTCTAGCAGGACCTCCTTTGCCTATTAGGCCACACCCCCCTGATGTAGCCAATCCTCCTGGAGCTTCCAGTAGGCCCTGTACTTAGAGCCCTGTAAGGAATTCTAGCAGGACCTTTTTTGCCTATTAGGCCACACCCCCCTGATGTAGCCAATCCTCCTGGAGCTTACAGCAGGCCCTGTACTAAGAGGGACTTTGTCCAGTTCTGCAGGGCCTGTAAGACGACCCTCTTCCGGCTAGCCTATACCTAGCTTGAGAATTTAATGCACTTGCCAGATCTCTTTTATATATATTTGGAATATTTATTAATCTTTAAGGTTTTATCTGTTTTATCTGTTTTAAATGTTTAATCCTTTACATGTTTAAATATTGTTTAATTTTTATGTCAGATCTATTATTGGAAGCCGCCCTGAGCCACTCGTGGGAAGGGCGGGATATAAATTCTAAATAAATAAATAAATAAAATCAGGGGGCGTGGCCTAATATGCAGAGGCGCTCCTGCTAGAAAAAGAGCTCTGTGGAAGGGCAAGAGTGAAGGACACTCAAAATGGGTGCAGGTTTTAGAAAGGGGCTTAAAATGAGGTTGCATGGCACCCCCTTGAGAGATGCCAGTGGATTTCTCACAAGGCTTACGCTACCCGCCGAATCCCTCAGATGTTAACAGAGACCTCTCCAAATTCACACGGAAAAATTGCTATAAGTGCATTTTCAAGGTAACTCTGGTACCGGATCTCATCAGTTTTGTTCACCGCAGGGTGTGTTCCCCCCACCATCATTGGGATTCCCAAAAGAGATGTTCATAATTACCTGGTTTGGAAGATGAATGTGCCCAGCTTGGAAGGCTTGGCTAGATGATGAAGCGAGTGCCATTGGCTTGTTTTCCTTTGTTCGTCCAAATTATATATATTTTCCTGTTTCTCTGTAAGCAACTCTGCATCCCAAGTGGCTTGAGTTCTAATAATGCCTTGGATCCTAAACAGAAAAGGCAGAATTGCACTTCAGGAAGGAAAATTCACCCTCTCTCGGAAGACTTTTTTGCATTCTATGCTTCTGAGGGTTAACGGACTGCCCGAAACAGTGTGGGGGGCAAAGTGGGAGTCTGCAGCTGGAGGAGGGAATTCGCAAGAATTGCCTTTCCCTCCTCTGAAAAGGGAAATGCTGTTCCACCAAAGGGACCGTTGTTGACCCGTGCAAGGGCGCCTTTGGATCTGAGCCAGTGTTTCTTCATGCATGACTCGCAATCGGAGAATTTTGCATTGACAGCAGACGAGCTGGTTGAAAAACAAAGACTCGTGGGTTTCATTTCTCGCCAGGGAGAAATGGAAATGGAAATGTGGATATCTGATTCAAACCAGACCGCTTTTGAGATTCCACCCCATCCCTGTTCAAACATTAACTTCTTTCTCTCGTTGAAACTCTCATTGATCCTAGTGAAACTAGATTATCTGCAAAGCCAGCTGCTTTCTTGATGCATTTGCAGGAGGACTTGAATAGCAACCTGTTATTCGGGATGGAATCCTTGTTGATTTGCTATGTATGAGTTACATGACTAAAGAACCACTTCACTCACGAGTATCTGCTCTCTGCTAGGGTCAATCACCTTGATAGTGTCTTGCTCTCATGCATCCTTTGCTTGTATGCACCTTGGCTTGTATGATTGTATGGGGAGGGGCAGTGGCTCAGTGACAGAGCATCTGCTTGGCATGCAGAAGGTCCCAGGTTCAATTCCCAGCATCTTCACTTAAAAGAAAAAGAGGAGGAGGAAGATGATGATATTAGATTTATATCCTGCCCTTTACTCCGAATTTTAGAGTCTCAGAGTGGCTTACAATCTCCTTTATCCTCCTCCCACACAACAAACACCCTGTGAGGTGGGTGGGGCTGAGAGAGCTCCCACAGAAGGAGCTCAGAAGGAGCTCCCACAGAAGGAGCTTTCAAGGACAGCTCTGCCAGAACTATGGCTGACCCAAGGTCATTCCAGCAGCTGCAAGTGGAGGAATGGGGAATCAAACCCGGTTCTTCCAGATAAGAGCCCACCCACTTAACCACTACACCAAAAGGACCAGGCAGTAGTGGATGAGAAAGACCTCTTCCTGAGATGCTGGAGACAGACTGCCATCCTGAGTGGACAGTGGATCTTGATGGAACCATAGTCTAATTAAGTATAAGGCAGTGCCATGTGTCCACCCCAGTATTATGAACTGAGAAAGAACTGTCAGGAAATGTCAAACTTTTCTTCCAAATGGCTATTAAAAAGATCATAAATATGGAACTGATTCTAAATGGAACTGTGTTGACTTTGAATAGCATTATTATGGCATGGGTTGGCCCCCTCCTCACTAGATTGCATTTGCTTAAACAGCACATCCTCCCAGGTGTGTTCATGGGCATGGTGGAGGGGAGGAAAATGTACCTTTTCAGGCTGTTCTCTACCATGGCTGGTGCAATGGAAGGATTGCTGGGCAGCTGCAACTGAACCACAGTTCCCAGAAGGCAATACAGTTATGCAGGGCTTTTTTTGTAGCAGGAACTCCTTTGCATATTAGGCCACACACCCCTGATGTAGCCAATCCTCCAAGAGTTTACAGCGCTCTTAGTACAGGACCTACTGTAAGCTCATGGAGGATTGGCTGCAACAGGAGTGTCTGGCCTAAGATGCAAAGGAGCTCTTGCTACAAAATGAGTCCTGCATTCTCCCTTCCTTAGGATTCCTTGGTTGTTTCTCTCGGATTTAGATACTCCCTATTATGTTGGGATATTTCTGTGTTTGCACAGTTCAGCTGTAGGTCTAACATCCACCCCCAAAGAAGTCTGGGAATGCTAGTTCCATGAGGGAGCAGAGCGTTCTCTGCTTGAGCTTCTTAGCTCATTGACCAAATGACAACACCCGGGGTTCTTTGTGGTGATGGGTGAGACATGACAGCTGCAGTGTTTAAAAACAGATAGATGGTTGTAGCGTAGGTGTGCCTGTAGGGGTTTTTCCACCAACAAGACTCAAACATGCTAGAGGAGCAGTGTGCTTGTAAAATAAAGCTTGTGTCCACACTGGCCATTTTTTGGGGGGTCAGCAGCTGTCTCTCTTGCAGCCGTTCTGTGAGCAATGCCTGAGAAGAAGAAGAAGACTGCAGATTTATATCCCGCCCTTCTCTCTGAATCAGTCTCAGAGCGGTTTACAATCTCCTATATCTTCTCCCCCCCACAACAGATGCCCTGTGAGGTAGGTGGGGGTGAGAGGGCTCTCATAGCAGCTACCCTTTCAAAGACAACTCCTGCGAGAGCTATGGCTGACTCAAGGCCATTCCAGCAGCTGCAAGTGGAGGAGTGGGGAATCAAACCTGGTTCTCCCAGATAAGAGTCTGCACACACTTAACCACCATACCAAACTGGCTCCCCTTACTAGCATTAATAATCCCCCCCCTTTTTTGTTGGTTTTTCCTTGGAATTCAGATTATTTTACTTCAGGTAGAATCCCCCAATTTTGCACCTTAGTTTTGCTTTAGGCGAAATTTCGTGGTGACTGTAATTGCTTTGGCCTGATCCCTTGCAATCCCTGAATGGGAGGAGCTGTCCGTGGTGCTGATTGGTTGAACTTCCTGTGTTCTCAGCCTGCCAGTTCTGCCGCCTCCCTTCCTCCATCTTCCTTGCTCCAGTGTTCTATTTTTCGATCCTTTCATCTCTTGGCTGTTGCCTGTGAACTGGTGTGTCATGTTTCTCTTAGAGGCTCCTCATTGGAGAGCTAATGAGACTGTTGTTCATGGCCCTCTCCCTCCACTTCTCTTTCCCTCTACTGACAGCTCTGATTCTTAACCTCTTTCGATCCGTGACCTCCTCTCTCTGTCGGACACCTGATGGCAAAGAACATATGAGCTGCCTCATCAGGTCAGACCAGCGGTCCATCTTGGGCATGCCTCCTGTCACTCAACAATGGCTCACCCAAGTGCCCTGGAGAAATTTACTAGTGTCCTTTGGTGATGGCACCAGACAGGGCATGACAGCAACACTGGCCAGCCTAGGAAGGTGTGACCTCAAGCCTGGTATCAGTCCCATTTTCTGTGTATTAATATACTTCTTAGGGCTCTCATTGAATTAAAGAACTCTTGAATTCAAGTGACAATGTGAATTGAAACCAACTAATAAATTAAATCTGCACAAATCCATATGCAAATAAAACAGTAGTTTTGGGTACCAAATTATTCATATGAACATAAGAACATAAGAGAAGCCATGTTGGATCAGACCAATGGCCATCCAGTACAACACTCTGTACACACAGTAGCCAAAAACCCCCAGGTGCCATCAGGAGGTCCATCAGTGGGGCCAGGACACTAGAAGTCCTCCCACTGTTGCCCCTCCCAAGCACCAAGAATACAGAGCATCGCTTGTCCCAGACAGAGAGTTCCAACAATACACTGTGGCTAATAGCCACTAATGGACCTCTGCTCCATATGTTGATCCAAACCCCTCTTGAAGCTGGCAAAGCTTGTAGCAGCCACCACCTCCAGTGGCAGTGAATTCCATGTGTCAATCACCCTTTGGGTGAAGAAGTACTTCCTTTTATCCGTTCTAACCCAACTGCTCAGCAATTTCATTAAGTGCTCTTTTGAGGCAAGGGGAATACTGCATTGATACAGGATGGAGGCCAGGGTAGCTTAAGGAAGGAATGCCGTAGTTCAGTAGAGGAACACATGTTTGGGTCAGTTACATACGCTTAGTTTAACCTACCCAGCATGGTTGTTGTGAGGATGAAATGGAGGAGAGGAGAAAAATGTAAGCCACTTTGAGGCCTTATTAGGGATTAAAGGTAGGGTGTAAATAAAGTAAATGAAGTAAGAAACCTCGTTTGTATAACTAGATATATTCAGGGCTTTTTTGGGTAGATAAAAGCCCAGCATGAACTCATTTGCATATTAGGCCACACCCCTGATGTCACCATTGTTTTGTACAGAAGGAACTCATTTGCATATTAGGCCATACTCCTTGATGCCAAGAGAAGAAGAGGAGGAGGAGTTGGTTTTATGCCCCACCATTCACCACCTGATGGAGTCTCAGAGCAACTTACAATCTCCTTCCCCCCCTCTCCACATAGCAGGTACCTTGTGAGGTAGGTGGGGCTGAGAGAGCTCTGAGAGAACTGCTCTTGAGAGAACAGCTCTGAGAGAATTGTGACTGGCCCAAGATCACCCAGCTGGCTGCATGTGGAGAAGTGGGGAATCAAACCCAGATCTCCAGATTAGAGCCCACCACTCTTAACCGCTACACCATGCTACTATGAAACCCTCCAATCCCATAAAAATCTTCCCCTTCTATTCACTTGACGTGCTGGCTGTTCTAGCATCTGACCTCTCCCCCTGGTACACCTTCACTTCCTTTCCTCTCAAAAAAGCCACATTTAATTTTAGTGCCACATTTTGCAGATCCCTGCCCAATCATCTATGCCACACTGTGGTGTTCGTTCATTAGACCAAAAGTATGCTAGAAAGGGGTAGTAACACAAGCTCAGCCATTCAGCTTAAGCATGTAAGGTAACAGGCTATGCATTGTGTGTTGCTTTAGTGCTTATGTGCACACACTGCTGTGGGTGCATGCTGCAGACAAGATGCGTCTGTGCCCTCTCACCCGCTCAGAGAATGAACATGTAGACCAAGGGGCCCCAACATGGTGCCTGTGGGTGCCATGGGGCCTACTGACCCCTTTGTTGGCCCCTGCCAAGTGTTTTTGGAAAGCGGCTGGGGCTGAGCGTGGCTTTTGATCAGCGTGGTTTCTGATGGGTCTTTCCTGGGTGAGACAAGGTAAGCTGCAGCAGCCACTGGCTGGCTGGCTAGATCTGCCTCCTACGGCATGTATTGTGCAGCAGCCATTTTGTGGCTCTACCCACCATGCTGTCTTAGAATTCCCAGGGCGTTTTTTTTGTAGCAGGAGCTCCTTTGCTTATTTGATCACATATTTGTGTCCAGGCCTCGGATTCAGCAGGAGCTCACAGGAGCACAGCTCCTGAACCTTTCTGAGGGTTCCCCCTCCTCCTCCCCACCTTGTCCATTGAATAGTAGGTGCAGCTGCATAACAATCCCTGGATGAGCTCCACCACCTATTTTTCTACAAAGCAACCCCTGTTTGTGACCATCATATTTGAGGAGGGGGGCAAGGTTGCCAGCTGCATGTTGGAAAACTCCTGGAGATTTGACAGGTGGAGGCTGAGAAAGGCAGTAGTGTGCAATGTCACAGAGTCCACCCTCCATAACATCCGTTTTCTCCAGGGGAACTGATCTCTGTAGCTAGAAATGAGCTATCATTCCAGGGGATCCCCAGATCCCACCTGGAGGCTGGCAGCCCCAGCATGACTGTAGCTCAGAAATCAGTAGCTGATGTCAAAAGTAAGGTTCATGTCAAGTGGCGAATCTCCAAGTGAGTCTGGAAGTTCCCCCAGAATTCCAACTGATCGGCTACAGAGGACAGTTACCTGGGAGGAACTGGCCACTTTAGAGGGTGGGCTTGTATATTCAGGGCTTTTTCTGTAGCAGGAACTTTATTTATTTATTTATTTATTTATTTGGGATTTGTATCCCGCCCTTCCCACAAGTGGCTCAGGGCGGCTTTGCATATTAGGCCACACCTGCCTGACGTAGCCAATCCTCCTGGAGCTTACAGGGCTCTTAGTACGGGACCTACTGTAAGCTCCAGGAGGATTGGCTACATCAGGGGTGCATGGCCTAATATGCTACAAAAAGAGCCCTGAGAATTCCAAAGGTGCCTGGAGGCTCCAAAAAGTTGAGGACCCCTGATGGAGACCCTCAGAGAAGGGAGCTAAACTCTGAACAAATTGTGGTAGAAATCCAGACCCACAAAAATTTAACGAAGCATCTCCTAAAGGAGAAGAAAGAAAAACAAGGAGGAAGCAAGGGCAGGGATTGGTAAACATCAGAAAGCAGCGTATAAGAAATGTTAGAATGTAGAGACAGGTCATTCTCACTGGTTGTACCAACCCTATAGAATTATAGTGCTGTTGCACCAACACTATAGAATTCCCTTTCCAGGAAGGTCCCTTCTGTTTTATCCCTATCAACTCTCAGATATTGTATTCAAATGATCTTTTGCAGTCAGCATTTCCAGGGCTTTTTTTTTGTAGCAGAAACTCCTTTACCTATTAGGCCACACCCCCTGATATAGCCAGTCCTCCTGGAGCTTACTGTAGGCCCTGTAAGAAGAGCCCTGTAAGGATTGGCTACATCAGGGGTGTGTGGCCTAATATACAAATGAGTTTTTGCTACAAAAAATAACCCTGTGCATTTCTGTGTGAGAGCCAGTTTAGTGTAGCGGTTAAGTGCGCAGACTCTTATCTGGGAGAACCGGGTTTGATTCCTCACTCCTCCACTTGCAGCTGCTTGAATAGCCTTGGGTCAGCCAGAGCTCTCATGGGAGTTGTCCTTGAAAGGGCAGCTGCTGGGAGAGCCCTCTCAGCCCCACCCACCTCACAGGGTGTCTGTTGTGGGGGAAAAAGATAAAGGAGATTGTGAGCTGCTCTGAGACTGATTCAGAGAGAAGGGCAGGGTATAAATCTATGGTCTTCTTCTATACATTTGTGTGCTCTCAGGCTGCGACGGCTTTAACAGCAACCCCACCAAGGGGCTTTCAAGGCAAACGAGAAGCAGAGGTGGTTTGCCATTGCCTTCCCCTGCAGAGGATTCCTTGGTGGTTTCCCACCCAAGTACCAACACAGCTAAGCTGCTGAGATCTGATGAGATCCACTCCCCTGTTGGGGGAGAGGAATGGTATACCATATCATTCCATTCCCTCAATAGGCATTTAGCGCTAATTAAACATAGCTTGCTTGCATTTCTTATTGGCTGTCTTTCTATTATCCTAGGCCTTGAGATGCTCTAATTGGTGATTTGGATATTATTGATTATTGTTGTTCTATTTTAGAGGATTGTTTTCAGTTCCTTTTATATTCTTAGTTGCTTTGCGGGCCCCCTAGGGAGATAGATATACATTTTTTAAAAAACCAAACTATAAGAAGAAGCATTCTTTTCTCGGTTTTGTGGGTATGGAAGCGGAGAGAGCACAGGCCCTTCTGAGAAGCCCTCCTCAAAATAGTTGCCAGATTGCAGCCACTGCCAAGTCAGCCTTTTTCCATCTAAGGCGGGCAAAGCAGTTGGCTCCCTTCCTAGAGCGCCAAGATCTGGCAATGGTGCTTCATGCAACGGTCACCTCGAGACTGGATTACTGTAATGCCCTCTACATGGGGCTGCCTCTATGCCGAACCCGGAAGCTGCAACTGGTGCAGAACGCAGCGGCTAGACTGTTGCTGGGACTCCCTAAATGGGAGCACATACAGCCTGGGCTGCGCGAACTGCACTGGCTGCCAGTTACATACCGGGTTCGTTACAAAGTGCTGGTCATTACCTTTAAAGCCCTATATGGTCGAGGACCTGTCTACCTTAGGGACCGTCTCTCCTCATATGAACCCCAGAGAGCACTGAGGTCAGCCGGGAAAAACCTGCTGACTGTCCCCGGACCGAGAGAGGTGAAGCTGCAAAGCACCCGTAACCGGGCCTTCTCCTCTGTAGCCCCGAGCCTATGGAACCAACTTCCAGAGGAAATGCGGGCCCTGCGGGACCTAGAACAGTTCCGCAGGGCCTGCAAGACCTTCCTCTTCAGACTGGCTTTCCCTGATCGAAATGGAAATTACGAAGGAAACCGCCATCAGAATAAGTAAATGTAGCACTAGCACTTTTAAAAAATTAACTTAATTTTAAAGCCTAACCAGATTTTAATTAAATGTTTGATGTTTGATGTAGTTTTATTCACCTGTATAATTTGGCTCTGAGCCATGTTGTTAGCCGCCCTGAGCCTGCTCCGGCGGGGAGGGCGGGATACAAATAAAATTTGTTGTTGTTGTTGTTGTTGTTGTAGTTTTCCCAACGGTGGGCACCTTATTTATTGATATTTAATTAATGAATGAAGGAATTGCAGCTATTGTGTCTATGAAACAACTTCCAATGACACGGAATCACATCTGTACCTAGAAACCATTGATATCATTTGTGGAGCATTTTAAGCAGGGCTTTTTTTGTGTGTGTGTAGAAAAAGCTCAACAGAAATTCACCTGCATATGAGGCCACACCCCTGGCATCACCATTGTTTTCCACAGGACTTTTTTTTTTTGTAGAAAAAGCCCATCAGGAACATATGAAGCTGCCTTCTACTGAATCAGACCCTCAGTCCATCAAAGCAGCTCTCCAGGGTCTCAAGCTGAGGTTTTTCAGGCCTACTTTCCTGGACCCTTTTTAGTTGGAGATGCCAGGGTTTGAACCTGGGACCTTCTGCTTACCAAGCAGATGCTCTACCACTGAGCTACTTACCCTCCCCATATTAGGCCACACGCTCAATGCCAAGCCAGCCGGAAATGCATTCCTGCTCAAAAGAGTGCTGATTTTAAGTGCTCAAAGTGCTTCACACATATGACCTTTGTACTTTTTACGCCATCCCTGTAAGCAGGGTTCCCCCCCCCCCCCCGCAGGAACACACAGGAAAGCAGTTCTGGCTGGCTTGGTATCAGGGGTGTGGCCTGATATGCAAATGAGTTCCTGCTGGGTTTTCCTACAAAAGAAACCCTGCCTGTAAGGCAGGCCTATATAACTACCAGGCCTTGAATTCGGCAGGAGCTCACTGGAGCGCAGCTCCTGACCCTTTCTGATGCCCCCCCCTCCTCCTACCTACCTTGTCCATTGAATAGTAGGTGGAGCTGCATAACAATCCTTGGATGAGCTCCACCACCTATTTTTCTGCAGAGCAACCCCTGATAACTACCCTCGTGCAGGTGGAACACTGAGGCTGAGCGGAGTTTTCAACCAGCGACCTTTTAGATCATCATGCCATCTTTGAGCCACTCTGTTGAAATGGCCTCCCACTGCATGTGCTAAGTTCATCGTATTCCAACACGCCACCGTGCCAGCTTTTGACTAGTGCAGCCGGTTTGGTGCGCTGAACATCAGGGCTCAACATCCAGTCTGCTCCGCCAAACGAGAACGCAGCACTATCGGCTGTCAGCTTCCCCAAATTATCCTGCCTGCACGAGCTTCAGAAAAGATTGGGTCTCGGAGCTCCCTGTCACTGCCGTGTACCGCTGTGACAGCGCGAGTTGTTCAAAGGTACAAACATTGCTATTTTCCAGCTCAAACACTGACGAGTTGACTCAGAAAGCGAGTCATTTGCCTAATAGTGTCAGAGAAGCTCACTGGTGTGGTGCTGGAAAGGATAAAGGGAACTGGGGTTGTTGCTCCATTTAAGATATTAAGTGTCAGCAGGAGCCTTGGCACACTGGTGGAGTGCAGGGGTGAGCGGCATGCAGAAGGATCCTGCCACCTCTATGGAAAGGAACTCAAGTTGTAGAGGTTGGGACACAGCATCAAGTTGTAGAGGATGAGGAGGGACGGTGGCTCAGTGGTAGAGCATCTGCTTGGTAAGCAGAAGGTCCCAGGTTCAATCCCCGCCATCTCCAACTAAAGAAGTGTCCAGGCAAATAGGCCTGGAAAACCTCAGCTTGAGACCCTGGAGAGCCACTGCCAGTCTGAGTAGACAATACTGACTTTGATGGACCGAGGGTCTGATTCAGTATAAGGCAGCTTCATATGTTTTTCATATCTGCTTGGGAGAGGGGTGGACTAGGGGTGCTATCATACTGGGAAATTGACGCGATATTATCTCAGCTCCAGAAAAGCCGCTTGAATTCGGTCCGTTTCAGAGGGATCAGACAATGGCCATTGAAGTGGCAGGATCCCAGCAGGGGTTGGTGGTTGGCCATTCATGGACCCACCGTGGGAAGGGTTGTTTTTATTTTTAAAAGTTCCCCGGTGTGTGTGCTCAAGTAGAGAAGCACACAAACGCTCCTCGGGGTGGGGTTAGGGGAAAAAAAAAAAACCCTAAACACACCAGAAATGGCTTGTCATGATCATATCACTCTTCCGCTTATGAGTTGTGCCCAGGTGTTCAGATGGCCTGCAAATGTGCAACCTAAATGCAAATCAGGGGGAAACTACCAGGAAGATCCAGGTGGTTTTTTAATCCTAATAGGTGAGAATGGGTGCAGCTCAAAGGGCATTTGTGCTCATGTGATGGCGCACATTTAATCTGAATGGGAAGTGCGGCTAGGTCTGGCCAATTCTCTTGTGTGAAAGCACCCTTTGGGTGGAAACCTCCAGGTGGGGCTTGGAGTTCTCCCCAAATTACAACTGACTCCAGTCTGCAGAAGAGCAGTTGAGCACACATGAGACTGCCTTGTTCCGAATCACACCATTGGTCCATCAGGGTGAGCATTGTCTACTCAGACTGGCTGCAGCTCTCCAGGATCTTTGTTGTTGTTCAGTCACACAGTCGAGTCCGACTCTTTGCGACTCCAGGATCTTAGGTGGAGCTTTTTCACGTCACCCACTGCCTGGTCCTTTTTTAACTGGAGTCCTCATTCAATGCTATCTAATTTTATAGCCCCCTAGTTCCCCCTTGAGTGCATGTTTGCTGTAGTGGTTAAGTGTGCGGACTCTTATCTGGGAGAACTGGCTTTGATTCCCCACTCCTCCACATGCACCTGCTGATGTGACTTGGAGTCAATCCAGAGTTCTCACAGAGCAGTTACGGGAGAGCTCTCTCTGCTCCACCTACCTCACAGGGTGTCTGTTGTGGGGAGGGGAAGGAGACTACAAGCTGCTCTGAGACTCCTTTGGGTAGTGAAAGGGAGCATTATTTATTTATTTTATTCCACTTTTGTCCTGCCCTCCCCGCCGAGGCGGGCTCACACAGACATGCATGTGCATGATTCAACGTAATAGTACACCATCAAAACCATAAAACATAGAGTAAAACAGACGTTAAATACATTTAAAAAAATGTTTCGGTGCCATGATCTCACGTTTTCCAATTTTATAGTTCCCTGTATAGCAGATCTTAAGTTCTCCTCTCCGCATCTGCTATGCAGCAGATTGTTGGTGGTGGTTCACATGTTGCTATAAACTGCAGTGGCCAACAGCCTAGTTCACAAATGCCTGCTGGAAGAGTGCCGTCTTTGGTGAGCCAGTTTGGTGTAGTGGTTAAGTGTGCGGACTCTTATCTGGGAGAACCGGGTTTGATTCCCCCCTCCTCCACTTGCAGCTGCTGGAATGGCTTTGGGTCAGCCATAGCTCTGGCAGAGGTTGTCCTTGAAAGGGCAGCTGCTGTGAGAGCCCTCTCAGCCCCACCCACCTCACAGGGTGTCTGTTGTGGGGGAGGAAGGGAAAGGAGATTGTGAGCCGCTCTGAGACTCTTCGGAGTGGAGGGCGGGATATAAATCCAATATCTTCTTCTTCTTCTTCATACAGGCCCTGCGGAACTGTATGAGCTCTCACAGGGCCCTGACCTCTTCCGGCAACTCATTCCACCAGCTATAAATCCACCAGTTATAAATCCAGTCTCCTCCTGCTCTTCTTCTTCTTCTTCTTCTTCTTCTTCTTCTTCGATTTAGATTTATTAGATTTATATCCCGCTCTCCCCGCTGAGGCAGGCTCAGGGCGGCTCGCAAAAATAAAATGGCAATATAACATGAATTGCACATTTAAAATAATACAACATTCAGTGATGTAGCAGTTAAAATCAGTTTGGTGCTAATGTTGTTACTATCCGATGGCATTCAGTGCTCTTAGGTATCCGCTCATTACTATGTCAGGAGTTCAGTCAAAGGCCAGCTGGAATAGTGTTGTCTTACAAGACTCGCGGAACTGGGCGAGGTCCCACAAGGCTCTAGCCTCCTCCGGTAGTTGGTTCCACCAATAGGAGGCAGCTTCTTCTTCTCCTCCTCCTCTTCCCCAGGAGGCTTCAGTTCTCAGGGATGAGGCAGTGACTTTGAAACTAGTTTAACATCCCTCAAAGCCTCCATCGCACCCTCTTCTGTCTTGGCTCGTCATCCATCAAAGTGTCTCTTTTTTAAAGTCCCAAACGTTTAGGCCTTTCTTCCTGGAGCAGGTGATGGATGCCTCGTCTCCCTGTTGGCTGTTCTGCTGGCTTCTCTCGGTCCATCCTGGCGTGTGCTCCCCATCCCCAGGAGATGGCAGGCAGGTGCCTCAGCTTGGTGCTGGCAACCGTTACTGGCACGGCGATCGCGGATGTTTCCATGTCTATTTAAAACACACACAACACATCCCAAGAGTTCCAGGAAAGCTGTTCTCACTTGCCAAGAAGAGCTGATCTGTCAACGTCGCACAACCTGGTTTCCCATCCAGTGGGGAAGGTTGGCATGGGATTGAGGGGGGAGAGTTTGCTACTATACCGTTACTGTTGTGCTGTTAGAATCGTAGAGTTGGAAGAGACCTCCAAGGTCATCTAGTCAGAGTGACAGCAATTTTCCCTGCCACCCTACCAGGGGTGGAATTCTAGCAGGACCTCCTTTGCATATTAGGCCACACATCCCTGATGTAGCCAATCCTCCAAGAGCTTACATAAAAGAGCCTTGTAAGCTCTTGGAGGATTGGCTACATCAAGGGGGTGTGGCCTAATATGCAAAGGAACTCCTGCTAGAATTCCACCCCTGCACCCTACTGAGCAGTGGCGGAGGTCAGGAGTGGCCAGAGGAAGGTTCCCCGCTATAACTGGGAGAGCTGGCAGTTCTAGCAATTGGATGGATCACTCTTCTTGAGTCTGTTTTGTTGGGCCACACAAATCTGTCTGTCTGTCGGTGTCATTTTATGCTACCTACCCTTTCTCCAAGGATCTCAGGCGGGGGCGGGGCTTATATAGTTCTCCCTCCATTTTATGCTCCCTTACATACGTTTGGGCCATCCAGTTGCAATCCAGCAAGGGGCTTTTGAGGCAAGTGATTGAGCAGAGGTGGTTTGCCATAGCCTTCCTCTGCAGAGTCTTCCTTGGTGGTCCTCCATTTGAGTATTGACTCTTCCAGGGCTTTTTTTTTTTTTGAGCAGGAACTCCTTTGCCTATAAGACCACACCCCCGCTGATGTAGCCAATCCTCCTGGAGCTTACAGTAGGCCCTGTACTAAAAGCCCTGTAAACTCTTGGCGGATTGGCTACTTCATGGGGTGTGGCCTAATATGCAAAGCAGTTCCTGCTACAACCCGCCCCCCCTGGACTCTTCTAAGATCTCACGAGATCAAGCCCTACTGTGTCATTCCACATCCCTTTATGCTCAGAACAACCGAATAAAAAAACCAAATGTTCAACAACATCGGCTCTGTTGCGAGTTAGCCGACAAGGTCCTACTAAATACGAGCACATGCCAAATACCAAATGTTACAGTTCTGCCGGGCCTGTAAACTGGAGATGTTCTGCCAGGCCTACAGTTGATGCGGCGGGGGGTTGGCAACATTGACCTCCCCTGCTTTGCCTAGCATCATCTACTTTATTTTGTTGTTGCAGCTAGCCCATTTGCTCAGGATTTGGTTTAACTTGAGCACTCATACAGACAGCCTTGTCAGGGACTACAAATTGTGTGTAATTGCCATAGGGTTGCCAATCCCCAGGTGGGTGCAGGGGATCCCCCGGTTTGGAGGCCCTCCCCCCGCTTCAGGGTCATCAGAAAGCGGGGGGAGGGGAGGGAAATGTCTGCTGGGAACTCTGTTATTCCCTATGGAGATTTATTCCCATAGAAAATCATGGAGAATTGATCCATGGGTATCTGGGGCTCTGGGGAGGGGCTGTTTTTTGAGGTAGAGGCACCAAATTTTCAGTACATCATCTAGTGCCTCTCCCCAAAATATACCCCAAGTTTCAAAACGATTGGACCAGGGGGTCCAATTCTATGAGCCCCAAAAGAAGGTTCCCCTATCTTTCATTATTTCCTTTGGAGGAAGCCATTGAAAAGGTGTGCCGTCCCTTTAAATGTGATGGCCAGAACTCCCTTTGGAGTTCAATTATGCTTGTCACAGTCTTGATCTTGGCTCCACCCCTAATGTCTCCTGGCTCCACCCCCAAAGTCCCCAGATATTTCTTAAATTGGACTTGGCAACCCTAAATTGCCATCTGGTTTGCTGTAGGCTTTTAATATTCATCCTATGTTTTAATTATTCCAATTGTTGTATGATTATAGATATATAATTATTGTTGTATTCTGCCCTGAACCATGCTGGCCAGGTGCAGGGTGCACTAGAAATCCAATGTAGTAGGAGGAGGAGGAGAAGGAGGGCTTTTTTGGCAGGAGGAACTCCTTTGCATATTAGGCTACACCCCCCTGATGTAGCCAATCCTCTAAGAGCTTATAGTAGACCCTGTAAGAAGAGCCCTGTAAGCTCTTGAAGGACTGGCTACAACCGGGGGGGTGTAGCCTAATATGCAAAGGAGTTCCTGCTTAAAAAAAAAAGCCCTGAGTTGTAGTAATGATGGATAGAATCATAGACTTGGAAGGGACCTCCAGGGTCATCTAGTCCAACCCCTTGCACAATGCAGTGAACTCACAAATACCTCTCCTCCCACATCCCCAGTGATCCCTGTTCCTTACCCAGAAGATGGAAAACAACCCCTCGAGGATCCCTGGCCAACTGGCCTGGAGGGAAAGAATTGCTTCCTGACCCCAAAATGGCAAACAGCATTTTCCTGGGCATGTAAGAAAGGTCCATGAGAACTAAGCCCTGATGCAGCCCTTCCTGCCCTCCTTCTCATGATCTGCCTAAGTTCGCAGAATCTGCAGTGCTGTCAGACAGCCATCTAGCCTCTGCTTGAAAACTCCCAAAGAAGAAGATAAAACAGTGCTAAGGGAACAACGTGCGCACACACACATCATTGGGGGAAGGGAGAGGAGAATGAACTGGCCATGTGGGGGGCTGCATCGATAACTGGAAATTTTAAAAAGTGGAATCATCTGGTATTCCTTGTGTTTCAGGTTCCATTCCTTGTGTGTCATGCAGTGCACCAAGGTTCAGGGAGAAATTCAGAGGAGAATCTCAGAGGCACCCATGCCTGCGACTGTCTCAAATCCCATTACATTTGAGCAGGGCTTTTTTTGTAGCAGGAGCTCCTTTGCATATTAGGCCACACACCCCTGATGGAGCCAATCCTCCTAGAACTTACAGTAGGCCCTGTAAGAAGAGTCCTGTAAGCTCTTGGAGGATTGGCTACATCAGGTGTGTGTGGCCTAATATGCAAAGGAGTTCTTGCTACAAAAAACCAGCCCTGCGTTTGAGAGCACTTTATTGAGAACTACCTTTAGCTCCATCAGATGTCCAACAGCAACAGGCGCTGGAGCATTGATTGCTGCAATCAAAAAGCAGGATAAAAATATTTTAAACAAAATCCAACGGATCCCTTGTGCTGTTGAGGTTTCCGGTCTATCTCTTGACTATCTCCTGCCCTTTCCCCCCTGCAAGGATGGAGACTAGGCTGTGTGTGGGGGTCGGAGGGGGGAATCTGCTGCCCCACAGTGGCTTTGACCCCATTCTGTCAAGGGCCAGTGGGTTAGAGCCAGGGAGCTCTTTTAATTAAATCTAGCTGGCAGTGAGCAAAACAGCGTCAACGCTCCCATCTGTTAGTTAAAGCTGTCAGGCTTGCGAGTCGCTGGAGGGCGAACGGCAGATTTAGGCCATGCCTGAGGGCGGCAGGCAGTTGGGCACACTCAGAGGGAGCTGGAGAGTCCAGACGGGAGCACGAGAGAGTGAGTGGAGGGATCGCATCGACAGATCAGAATCGGAGTTTCTTCACATTCTGTTGGGAAGGCCGAGGAGTGAGGGACTAACCCGCAATCAGAGCTGAAATTAATCCGCTTCTGAAAATTCTCCTTGGATACCACCTCTGCAGATTTTGAGGTCAAACATCTTTCGAGTGCTGGAATTAAAGAAAGGAAACCATTTCTGTGAGCATCTTTGTTAGAACTGAAAGTCTTACGGTGATTTGTGAAAAGGCTGAGAAACCATTTGATTAGCGGAGTGGTCCCTGATTGGCTAGGATTGCATATGTAACCTACACAGGAAACATCGATCTCGCTCTCAAGGGGCCCGTTTGTCCTTTGGGATATCATCTGTGGTTGCCAAGTCCTCTGCATTCTCCAGCAGAGGACTTTTGTGCGCACGCAAATCACATACGCAATGCAATGACATTACCCGGAAGTGATGTCATCATGCCAGCGACATCACGCATGGCCGCTCTAAACGTTTCTGGGAAAACTCTACGGTTTTCCTGGATGCTCTAGCCATTTGGGAGGGAAAACTCTATGGTACCTATTGTACCATAGATTTTTCCCTCCCAAATGGCTAGAGCATCCGGGAAAACCATAGAGTTTCCCCGGAAATGCCTAGAGTGGCTGCCTCATGCCGTTGCCAGCATGATGATCTCACTTCCAGGTGACACCATCATGCCAGCGACGTAGGGGGAGGTTCCCCCCACCAGTCCAATGTGGGCTGGCAGGTTGGGAACCTTCCAGGTGAGGGAAACCCCGCCTGGACCGGGGGCCTGGCAGCCCTAATATCATCATATAGGAGGAGGAGGGGATTGGATTTATACTCCACCCTTTCCTACTCGAAGGAGTCTCAGAGCAGCTGGCAATCTCCTTTCCCTTCCCCTCATCACAACAGACACCCTGTGAGGTAAGTGAAGCTGACAGAAACTCTCTGTGAGAACTTGTGACTGACTCAAGGTCACATTGTCAGGTGCACATGGAAGAGTGCATAATCAAACTCGATTCTCCCAGATAAGAGTTCACACACTTAACCACTACACCAAGCTGGCTCATAGCAGGCAGTGATTGATTTGTGACATCACCACATGTCATGTGATCCCTGATTTGCTGGGATGGCTGAGAGGGAAATGGCTGCTGAGAGAGCAGTGCAGAGGGGAAACTGTGACTGTGAGCAGCCAAGGAAAGGTGTGATTAAGTATGTTAGGGGGTCTCCCCCCCCCTCACAACCTATGAGACCCAAATCAGGCTTAGAGACTATTCAGGCCAGTACCATATTTTACATGCATTTTTGATGCCTGATTATATTTGGTTTGAAAGTTGGACAGTTGACATTTGGTAGTTGACGTGCGATCATACTTAGCAGGAACCTTGTCAGCGAACCTGCAATGGAATTTAGTATTTGACAGTTTATGACCTTTCGAAGGCAAAATCAAAAGCACAAGATGCCTCTTTCAATTCCACAGAGGGAGTGAAAACCTCCTGTTAAGAATGCAAAAATGGCAATTTCAGGTACGGGATATCTCGGCTGATGTTTTTAACAGCAACGCTGGGAACTGATAGCCAGTTTTTGGAAGAGGTGTGCGTTTTCCTCTCAGCTCTGCCCACAACACACTGTTTTGGTACACCACGCTTTGTGACGCCTCATGCTTGGGGTGCGTTGTTGAACTGTTGTGGATTCCAGAACAAACATGAATCATCTCTTCTTCCCCCAATCTGGAATTAAACAGCCTGTGAGAGCACTGTGTACACTTTTGTTGTTGTTCATAACGCTCACATCATCAGCTGAAATGGACCACTGGAGTCTTTGCGCTTCCTTCGGCGCCCCTTTAATGCCGGCTCCACCTGTATATTGGTAAACAACTGGATTATTACTATGACAATTACAAGTCCCCACTGTATGTTTTTTGAAAGGAAACTTGGGCTGAAACGGTTGCACTGCTCCTCCCTCCTCCTTTGGCTTGGAGAACAGGGAGGGCCATAAAAGAGTACTTCCAAGCATGTTCAACATACGTTTCCATTACCACAGAGTACCATATGTCACTTCAAAAAAGGAGGAGGAGGAGGATATTGGATTTATATCCCACCCTCCACTCCGAGCCCCCATGGCTCAGAGTGTTAAAGCTGCAGTACTGCAATCCTAAACTCTGCTCATGACCTGAGTTCAATCCCCGGCGGAAACTGGGTTTTCAGGTAGCTGGCTCGAGGTTGACTCAGCCTTCCATCCTTCCGAGGTCGGTAAAATGAGTCCCCAGCTTGCTGGGGGGAAAGTGTAGATGACTGGGGAAGGCAATGGCAAACCACCCTATAAAAAGTCTGCTGTGAAAACGTTGTGAAAGCAACGTCACCCCAGAGTCGAAAACGACTGGTGCTTGCACAGGGGATTTTTCCTTTTCCTTTCCTCCACTCCGAATTTCAGAGTCTCAGAGTGGCTCACAATCTCCTTTATCTTCCTCCCCCACAATGGACATCCTGTGAGGTGGGTAGGGCTGGGAGAGCTCTCCCAGAAGCTGCCCTTTCAAGGACAACTCCTATGAGAGCTATGGCTGACCCAAGGCCATTCCAGGTGCAAGTGAAGAAGAAGAAGAAGAATTGCAGATTTATATCCCGCCCTTCTCCCTGAATCAGAGACTCAGAGCGGCTTACAATCTCTTATGTCTTCTCCCCTCACAACAGACACCCTGTGAGGTGGGTGGGGCTGGAGAGGGCTCTCACAGCAGCTGCCCTTTCAAGGACAACCTCTGCCAGAGCTATGGCTGACCCAAGGCCATTCCAGCAGGTGCAAGTGGAGGAGTGGGGAATCAAACCTGGTTCTCCCAGATAAGAGTCCGCACACTTAACCACTACACCAAACTGGCTCTCCCCACAAGTGGAGGTGTGGGGAATCAAACCCGGTTCTCCCAGATGAGAGTCTGCACACTTAATCACTACACCAAACTGTCTCTCTGTGGACAAAATGGATCAGTGTAGAGGAGAGTGACAAGGATGATCAGGGGCCTGGAGACCAAGCACTGTGAGGAAAGGCTGAGGGCCCTGGGCAGCTGTGCAAGAGAGCTATGCTGTGCTGTTTCCCTTCCCCTCCTACTGCTGTCTGGCTGCCTCCTTATTGCCAAGCACAAGGGAGGGAGGGGAGGGAGTGCAAATCCTGCCATTGCCACCCTCCTCACTCCTCTTTGGTTGATAGATGGTAAGTGGAAGGGAACCAGGAGACCTGGACTAGGCTGGTCAGTTGTCCCACCATGAGCCATTGTGTACCTTTACTTCCGTTCAGTAAATTGGATGGGAATAAATGGATATGAGAGGGGCACCACCCTTGACTTTTGCCCAGGGCCCCAGAATCACTATTACTCCTTTCACACATCCTGCATAATGCACTTTCAGTCCACTCCCAATGAACTTTAGTGATCATTTGCTGTTTCATGCAGTAAAATCCAGCTGCAAGGTGCATTGCAATCCCTTTCCTGGGCGCTTTGGTGACAGTTTGAAGTGAGTTTTGCTGCTTCCTACAGTTAAATCCAGCTGCAAAGTGGAATGAAAGTGAAAGCACTTTAAGAAAGCAGGAGCACATGCCCCAGTGGTGGAATTAATTGGAGATATTAAACCAAGATTAAAGTAGAGGAGAAAGCAGCACAGAGCAAAATGCCAGAATATTGAAATAAACGGAACAGGGGAAATCCACTCATTCCTAGATGAGGCGACTCTAAGAGAGAAAGGGAATATTCGAAGGGAAGAAAGTGAGCCTTTGCCCCCGTACACTTTCCCCCCTGCAACCCTCTCCACCTCAGCAGTTTCCCCCATTTCCTCAGCTACTCTTTAATTTAATTTAATTTGCAATTTATACCCCACCCTATAAATCTGCAGTCGTCTTCTTCTTCTTCTTCTTCTTCTTCTTCTTCTTCTTCTTCTTCTTCTTCTTCTTCTTCTTCTTCTTCTTCTTCTTCTTCTTCTTTCTTCTTTCTTCTTCTTCTTCCTCTAAGATTACACCAGCTGCCGGGGAAAGGGCATTTCTCACCAAGAGGCTGCAAATCCTCTTTATCCTGTGTGTTTATCAGAGATATACACCAAGTTAGTAACTCTTGCTAGTTGTGGAACATCATGTTCCTCCAGTGTGTTGTCATTTCTCCTGAGAGTCAAGCCCCACACTAGAAATTCTCATAACAGTCTCATGAGACAGAGTAGACTGATCCCTGAACGACATGTGTTGGAACCCGTGGGTCACATCTGGATCTGCCAGAAGGAGATTTAATTAGACATATGCTGCGAGTTCCCCACTGTGGACTCCGTATCCAGGTGTGTTGGAGGCCTGATTCAGACTTCCACAATTTCTGAGAGCTTCCTGACTCCAGAGATAGAAAGAAGGGGAGGGATTCGGGTTGGTATATCAGGTCAGTTCTGGCTGCCCACTGTCCTAATCCAGGGATTGTTACGCGGCTGCACCTACTATTCAATGGACTAGGTAGGGCGGAAGAGGTGGAGCTGTCAGAAAGGTTCAGGAGCTGCTCTCCTGTTCTCAGTTAATATGAGAATATGAGAAAAATTTTGAATGACCCAATTGAAAAAATAGAAATTGAGGCAGCAATCAACGTGATGAAAAATGATAAAGCTCCCGGGCCAGACGGTTATACAGCCAAGTATTTTAAAATGTTTAAAGATGAATTAATACCAAAATTACAGAAGCTGATGAATGCAATAAGAGTCAAAGGGAAGGTACCAAATACATGGAAAGAAGCTGTTATTTCTTTGATACCTAAAGAAGAAAGAGATGTTACAAATGTGAAAAATTACAGACCAATTTCACTTTTGAACAATGATTATAAAATATTTACAAGAATTCTGGCAGAACGTCTTAAGCAATATTTGATAAATTTTATAAAAGAGGACCAAGCCGGTTTTCTTCCCAAAAGACAAATAAGAGACAATATTAGAACTGTTGTAAATATTGTAGAATATTATGAAAGACATCCAGAAAAGGAAGTAGCGCTATTCTTTGCGGATGCAGAAAAAGCATTTGACAATTTAAATTGGGACTTTATGTTTGCAGTGATGGAAAAAATGGAGCTTGGAGAAAGTTTTATAAGAATGATAAAGGCAATATATTCTGAACAAAGTGCAAGGCTGTGCATCAACGCAGATCTTACAGATGAAATGAAAATTAGTAAAGGTACCAGACAAGGCTGCCCGCTTTCGCCATTGCTGTTTATAATGACTCTTGAAATTTTACTAATGCAGATTCAAGAAGAAAAAGATTTAGAAGGACTACAAATAAAAGGATTTACCTATAAATACAGAGCATTTGCAGATGATATAATGTTTATAAATGAAGATCCTTTACAAGTTACACCTTTGTTGTTAATGAGAATACAAGAGTTTGGGGAGTTGGCGGGACTTTATATAAACAAAGAAAAATCAAAAATCTTATGTAAGAATATGCAGAAAAATAGACAACAAGAACTACAAAGACTAACGGGTTGTGAAGTTACCTCTAAGGTAAAATACCTAGGGGTAGAGATAACAATGAAAAAATATTGATTTGTTTAAGAACAATTATGAAAAGCTATGGCGTAAAATAGAAGAAGATATGCTAAAGTGGAACAAGCTCAATTTGTCACTGTTGGGTAGAATAGCTGCAGTAAAAATGAATATTTTACCAAGGATTATGTATCTGTTTCAAACCATCCCCATTGTGAAAGATGCTAAGCAATTTGATAAATGGCGAAGAAAAATTTCGGAATTCGTGTGGGCCGGGAGGAAACCTAGAATTAAAATGAAAGTCCTGATAGATGCGAAAGAGAGAGGTGGATTCCAATTACCAGATTTGAAACTGTATCATGAAGCAATTTGTTTAGTATGGTTAAAAGAATGGATAACGTTATTAAATAAAAAACTTCTAATGTTAGAAGGCCATGGAAAAAAATTCGGCTGGCATGCATATTTGTACTATGGAAAAAAGAAGATGGACGGTCTTTTCTCTCACCATTATATAAGGAGTAGCTTATTAAATGTGTGGATAAAGTACAAGAAATATGGTGATGAGAGGAGACCTTTATGGATAGTGCCGGCTGAAGTGATAAAGTTAACGGCCAAAACAGTCAAGGAAAAACAACTATCATACAACCAGTTACTAAAAATACAAAGCGGGAAAATAGAATTGAAAACTGCAGAAGAACTAAACTATAAATATGATTGGTTTCAAATGCAACAAATAAAAAGTTTGATGGAGAATGATATCAAAGCTGAAGGAATAAGGAAAGAACAAACAGAAATGGAAAGAGTTCTGCTTGGAGATAATGAGAAATTAATTTCAAAAGTGTACAAATTACTTTTACAATGGGCTACAGAAGATGAAGTAGTGAAATCTCAAATGATAAAATGGGCAATTAATGTAAATAAAGAAATAAAGATGGAATCTTGGGAATATCTGTGGAAAAATTCCATGAAACTCGCAACATGTCATAGTATTAAAGAGAACTGTTTTAAGATGATGTATAGATGGTATATGACTCCAAAAAAATTAGCAAAGATGAACAATAAGATGCCAGATAGGTGCTGGAAATGTAAAAAGCATGAAGGTTCTTTCTACCATATGTGGTGGACTTGTGAAAGAGCTAAAATGTTTCGGCAAATGATTCAACAAGAGATATCTAAGATCCTGGGATATGAATTCAATAAAGAGGCAGAGATTTTTCTGCTGGGATTACAAATGGAAAAATTTCCAAAAGAAGATAGAACATTAATATGGTACTTGCTCTCAGCTGCTAGGACATTGTATGCGCAGTTGTGGAAGCAAGAAAAAATACCAGAAAAATGGGACTGGATTATGAAAGTTATGTCATGGAGTGAAATGGACAAATTAACAAGAAAATTAAGAGACTGTGATTTAGAACTTTTTAACCAAGAGTGGAAGAAATTCAGAAGATATGTAGAGAAAGAGTGGAAAATAAAAGGACATTGGACAATTTTTGAGGATTAAGATTTTTAAGATAACAATATAACTCTTGAAGGGGGTTCTTCTTCCCTATGTTCCTTTTTTGTTTCGTTTTTTTTCTTGATAGTTAAGGGTACCTTTAATATCTGTTTTTTTAAAGAAAATAACACTGGCGGGGGTCAAGTAATTGGGGGAGGGGTGGGAGAAAGTAAGATGTGGGGTAGAATGATGGTCTTTTTCTTAATATATATTAAGCTTTTTATAAGTTGTAGTTATAGTTCTACTACCATATGTTACTAATAAAATTGTTTATTCACAGGAGGAGCTGCTCTCCTGTGAGCTCCTGCTGAATCTGAGGCCTGTGCGTTCTGCATGTTTCATTAAACCCAACGCTGTATGGGAGCTGCTGTCGTTCTGCATGCGTCTGGCACAGTATCCCAGTGCTCTCTTGCTCGCCTGCCACTCTCACCGGCTTTCCGTCGGGGTTGGGGCAAGCCCCACGTGTCACGTCGCCTGCCGTCGTCTAAGCGCTTTGTCTCCGTGCCTGCTGTCTGATCACGACGTGCGCGCTCTTCAGAGCGACTGCTTTCCGGGGACGGTGAAAGGAGTTTGTGACTCAGCAGAGAAGGATGAATTGAGCGGGGATAATACCGATGGGGAGGAGAGGCCTCAGGTCAGGGAGCGGTGATCTCATGACAATTAGCTTGGTACTTTCAGAAGGGAGGGCAGGTTCCCTCAGGGACGAGGCAGAAGCCAGAGTTGCCAAAAAGCACGCTGCCCAGCAGAGCAGGAAGCCGGAGGGCACTGCTACACTGAGCCACTGGAAGCACGAATGTGGACCATGCCCAGGGCTTTTTTTTGTAGAAGGAACCTATGTGCATATTAGGCCACACCCCCTTGATGTAGCCAATCCTCTTGGAACTTACAGTAGGCCCTGTACTAAGAGCACTGCCAGCTCTTGGAGGATTGGCTACATGAAAGGGGTGCGGTCTAATATGCAAAGGAGTTCCTGCTACAAAAAAAGCCCTGATCATCTGGTGATCAGCTGTAATGCCATTGCCTGTAGGGCAGAAATGGGTACCGTTAGGGTTGCCAGTTATCGGTTGGGAAAGACTTGGAGATTTTTTGGGGGGGGGTGGAGCCTGAAGAGGGCAAGGGATGGGAGGGAGGGACCTCAGCAGGGTACAATGCCACAGAGTCCATCCTCCAGAGCAGCCCTTTCCTCCAGGAGAACTGAACTTGGCCTCAAGAAATCTATTGTAATAACAGGAGATCTCCAGGTGCCAACTGGAAGTTGGCAACCCTATCCGCAGACTACCCCCCCCCCCCCAAAAAAAAAAGTTTAGATCCTTCCCAATCCAGAGCTGGCAATGTTACCACAACCCTCTGAGGCAGGGTAAGTCTGTGACTGTCCACAAAGTTTCCCGAGGCGATTCCATGGTAGAGTGGAGATTCGAACCTGGGTCTCCCAGATCCTCATCTGATATTGTAACCACTACAGCATGCTGGCTAGGACAATAGAAGGTGAGGAGCAGGCTTCTTTCTCCATAAATGACTGGGTGGGATACTGCCACACATTTTGCCAAGTATCTCTGGCTCTAAGAAGACTTCTTTTAACAACATAAACTGTAAGAGCATAAGAGAAGCCATGTTGGATCAGACCAATGCCCCATCTAGTCCAACACTCTGTCACACAGTGGTCAAAAAACCCAGGTGCCATCAGAAAGTCCATCAGTGGGGCCAGGACACTAGAAGCGCTCCCACTGTTTGCCTCTCCCAAGCACCAAGAATACAGAGCATCACTGCCTCAGACAGTTCCAATAATATGCTGTGGCTAATAGCCACTGATGGACCTCTGCTCCATATTTTTATCCAGTCCCTTCTTGAAGCTGGCTATGCTTGTAGCTGCCACCACCTCCTGTGGCAGTGAATTCCACCTGTTAATCACCCTTTGGGTGAAGAAGTACTTCCTTTTACCTGTTCTAACAGTACATTGGACTAGCTAATAGCCCAAATGGACAACAGGTGGCATGCTGAGAACCTGGACAAAATCCAAATTGCTAGGCCATATGGCCTCCCCAGTAATAGAGGAGGGGATTTTCAATCTTTTCATCTTTCTAAATTCCTCCTAGACGTGGGAGTCTGATCCACTTTCTCCAGGTCATGAAATGCAACTGCCCATGTATTCTTTGCTGCCACTTTCCATTGGTGTCTCTCAAACGTGGGAGGGTGACAGCAAGAGAATCACTGGGTGTTATTAGTCCCTTGGATGAGCAGATTGGCCAAACATCAAATATGTATTTTGTATGTGCATGTTGTGTTAAGTATCAACAAGACTCTTCTAACTTATATATCCTACGAATCAGTGTCCTTCAAAATGTCCTTTCGTTAGCAGCATTGCTCAACTCTTGCAGACTGAGGGCTGTGGCTTCCTTGACTGACAAGTTGAATTCACTGCCGCAGGAGGTGGTGGCAGCTGCAAGCGTAGACAGTTTCAAGAGGGGATTGGATCAGCATTTGGAGCACAGGTCCATCCATGGCGATTAGCCAGAGGGTATAGAGGGTAGAAGAAGATATTGGATTTATATCCCGCCCTCCACTCCGAAGAGTCTCAGAGCGGCTCACAATCTCCTTTACCTTCCTCCCCCACAACAGACACCCTGTGAGGTGGGTGGGGCTGGAGAGGGCTCTCACAGCAGCTGCCCTTTCAAGGACAAACCTCTGCCAGAGCTATGGCTGGCCCAAGGCCATTCCAGCAGGTGCAAGTGGAGGAGTGGGGAATCAAACCCGGTTCTCCCAGATAAGAGTCCGCACACTTAACCACTACACCAAACCAGCTCTCCCGGGTATAGACCATGGGGTCCAATTCTATGAGCCCCCAAAGAAGATGCCCCTATCCTTCATTATTCCCAATGGAGGGAAAGCATTTAAAAGGTGTGCGGTTCCTTTAAATGTGATGGCCAGAACTCCCTTTGGAGTTTGTTTGTTTATTTATTACTTGAGATTTCTATCCTGCCCTCTCCGCAAGCGGACTCAGGATGGCTAACAGCCAGTTCAAACATCTACAAATACAGTTTTAAAACGATAAAATACAACTAAAAACATTTTGTGGTGCTGTTCAACTTCATTATAGGCGGGATCTTCTGCTAGTGATCCTATAACGATCGTAGTTCCTCAGCAGGGCTGGTGCTAGGCAAATCGCCCACTAGCGCCCCCCACAAAATATAGGGGAAAAGGGAAATGAAGAGTGCCAAACTTGAAACTTTTCACATTTTTAATTTACTGATTTTTGATTTTATTATTACTCTTTTAAAAATGTGATGTTAAAAAAAATTGTGAGAATAAGTGCTTGCTGGCTACACCAGGAAAGAGGATGGCGGGATAGGATGAGGTGGGAGACCAAGTCGCACATTGGGGAGAGGGGGGTGGCTTGGCTTTGTTGAGGGCAGCTTGGTGATGGGAGAGGACAAGGTGACAGTGGTCAGGAGCCAGAGTAGTGCGTCTGGGAGGGGGCACCCAGTGGTACCCCCGAGGCCAGGTGGTACTCTAGGCGACTGCCTACTTTGTCTATTCCCACGCACCGGCCCTGTTCCTCAGCAGTGTAGGGTGGCAGTCCTCTCCCGGTTTAGATGTTGAGTTCAGTTATGCTTGTCACAACCTTGCTCCTCGCTCCACCCCCAAAGTCCCCAGGTATTTCTTGAATTGGACTTGGCAACCATAGTAGAATCAGAGGTGGTGAGTTCCCCCTCACTGGCAGTCTTTAAGCAGAAGCTGGACAAACACTTTTCAGGGATGCTGTAGGCTGATCCAGCACAGAGCAGGGGGTTGGACTATATGGCCTCTATGTCCCCTTCCACCTCTGAACATAAGAACATAAGAGAAGCCATGTTGGATCAGGCCAAAGGCCCATCCAGTCCAAAACTCTGTGTCACACAGTGGCAAAAAAAATTTATATATATATATATATATACACACACACACACACACACACACACACTGTTGCTAATAGCCACTGATGGACTTCTGCTCCATATTTTTATCTAACCCTTTCTTGAAGCTGGCTATGCTTGTAGCCGCCACCACCTCCTGTGGCAGTGAATTCCACATGTTAATCATCCTTTGGGTGAAGAAGTACTTCCTTTTATCCATTTTAACCTGACTGCTCAGCAATTTCATCGAATGCCCACAAGTACTTATATTGTGAGAAAGGGAGAAAAGGACTTCTTTCTCTCTGATTCAAAGTGCAGTGGAAGTGTGGCGGTGCTGCAAAATCATTGCACGGGTTCCGAACGGCACGAGTGGCGTTCACCCAGCCCTGATCACCAAAATCTTCCTTCTCTTTGACCTGAACCTGGTTTCCTTTCTGCATCCCTCTGCACCTCTCTCCAAGACACAGGCCCCTTGTACCCATCTCATTTCACTCGGCCATTCCTCTGCGAAGAGACTAGAGAGGCTGTTGTGGTGCATAATTGATTGGCTCGATATACACATTTGTCCATCTTGAAATGCTCGGCTGTATCCCTAATTGAGCGCCATCCCTTCGCCCAGCTTCTCTGGCTTAGAATGTCAAATGAGATTCCGTGCCTGCCTGTTCAGTATTCAGTGGGCCGAGTAGGCCGAGTCAGCTGCTTCAGAGGGGGGCGCGCAGAAGTTCTTTGATGTTAAACCCCTTAATATCTCTGAAACTCTCGCGCTGAATGCTTTGAACTATGTGACCAAATTACCTAACTCTGCAGCTTTTGTGTTTGTTTAGTGAGTGCTTTAGCTATTCAGAATTCACTTGATTGCAAATTAGATACGGTTTCTGTCCCCCCTCTCCTTTTCTCTCTCTTTTTTAAAAAAGAAGTCTCTTTTTGTTTGCATAGTTGATTCATTTACTTCATTTGGTGGTGGAAAGTGCCATCAAGTCACAGCTGACGTATGGCGACCCCATAGGGTTTTCAAGGCAAAAGACAAACAGAAGTGGTTCGCCATTGCCTGTGTCATGATCCTAGGCCTAGTGTGGCCTACAGGCTCTGGAGGCAATGACCCTGCCTGTAGCTTGGCCTATTTATGCTACCCTCACAGGTCCTACCCCTCTGTGGGCCAGTTTTCCGTCCAAAACTGCTTTCACCCAATCAGAGGGACAGAAGGGATCCTAGGAGATGTAGACCCTGTAGCTACTCCTACACAGGCTTCTTTGGAGCCCGTAGGCCTCACTAGGCCTAGGATCGTGACAGCTTGCCTCCGTGTCATGACCCTGGAAGTTCTCAGAGGTCTCCCATCCAAATACTAACCAGGGCCAACCCTAGCTTCTAAGATCTCAGGAGATTGGGCTAGCCTGGGCTCTCCAGGTCAGGGCTTACTTCATTTATACCCTGCCTTTCTTCCCAATGGGGACCCAAAGCAGCTTTCATAATTCCACTCTCCTCCATTTTTACAACAACAGCCCTGTGAGGTAGGCTGGGCTGATAGTGTGCTGCTGGCCCAAGGTCACCCAACAAGTTTCTATCAAGTAGGGTTACCAACCTTCAGGTGCTGGCTGGAGATCTCCTGGGCTGACAACTGATCTCCAGGCAACAGAAATCAGTTCATGTGGAGAAAATAGCCACTTTTGAAGGTGGACTCTATGGCATTATACCCATTTGAGGTCCCTCCCCTTCTAAGGCTCTGCCCCCAAAGTCTCCGTGTATTTTCCAATCCAGCTCTGGCAACCCTACTTCCATGGCATAGTGAGGATTTGAACCTGGGTTTCCCAGCTGCTAATCCATCACTCTAACCTCTACACCACACTGGCTCCTTCAAGAATGCAACAGCCCTCTTCTGTGGGAGAGCGTGTTTCACTGCCTTTCCAATAGGCACTCACATATCAAATTCATGATGAGACAGGCGGATTCTTACCCACTGTTTATGTCCTCCTGACACAGCAAATTCCTAACATACTCAATGAAGAGGCCGCATTCTGCCCTCTGCTTGTATAGCAGATGTCTCTCTCTTGTTTGCTCTTAGAAACTGCTGTGTTTCCCTCACCTACACACACGCACAGATATCCCGGAGGGGAATCACATATGCAAACATGCCTGGTGGATCTTGATTCATGCCACCCACAAGGGATCGCAGGCAGAAACTCTTCTCCACTCCCTTAAGTGGTAAGGTGTGCATATGCATTAACTCCCGGGGGGGGGAACTCGCAGCGTTGCCTGGCACCTGTTACTTAGAGGCAAGCCTCCTCCTGCATTAGAATATCCTACCTGCCTTAGAGTCTGTGGAAGGTACAACTTTTTGTAGAAACAAAGAAAAAGGAGGAGGAGAAGAAGAAATTGGATTTATACCCCACCCTTCCCTCTGAATCTCAGTCTCAGGTAGGGCTGCCAACCCCCCCGATCGGGGCAGGGAATCTCTCACCTGAGAGGTTCTCAACCTACCAGCCCACATTGGGCCAGCGGAGGGAACCTTCCCCCGCGTCGCTGGTGTGATGACATCACCCGGAAGTGACGTCATCAAAATGGTGGTGCCCGTGCAGGGCTGCTCTAGGCTTTTCCAGGAATATGGTTTTCCCGAACACTCTAGCCATTTGGGAGGTAAAACTCTATGGTACAATAGGTGCCATAGAGTTTTAACCTCCCAAATGGCTAGAGCACTCAGGAAAACCATAGAGTTTTCCTGGAAACACCTAGAGAAGCCCCACATAGGCGCCGCCATTTTGATGACATCACTTCCGGGCGACGTCATTTCGTCGTGCGGCGCACACATGGCTGTCCCCCGCTGGGGGATGAAAAGGACTTGGCAACCCTAGTCTCAGGGTGGCTAACAATCTCCTTTCCCTACCCCCCACCCACAACAGACACCCTGTGAGGTAAGTGGAGCTGAGAGAGCTCTCCCAGAAGCTGCCCTTTCAAGGACAACTCCTGCAAGAGCTATGGCTAACCCAAGGCCATTCCAGCAGCTGCAAGTGGAGGAGTGGGGAATCAAACTCAGTTCTCCCAGATAAGAGTCTGCACACTTAACCACTACACCAAACTGGCTCTGGAGGCCATCTAGTCCAACTTCCCTGCATAATGCAGGAAATTCACAACTACCTTCGATGCCCAGAGGAAGGAAAAAAACCCCAACATCCTGGATCTCTGGACCTATCTGGCCTTGAGCAAAATTCTTTCCTGATCCCAAAGTGATGATCAGAATTACCTTGAACTACAGTTGTCAGCTCTGGACTGGAAAATACCTGGACAATTTGGAGGTGGAATCTGTGGAGAGTAGGGTTTAGGAAGGGGAGGGACTTCATTGGGGCATGGAGTCCACTTCCATTTTCTCCTAGTGAGTTGATCTCTATCACTTGGAGATAAATTATAATCTGGGAGATCTCCAGCCACCACCTGGTGGTTGGCAACTCTAACAATAATGTTGGCACATCCCCCCCCCCCCCCCCATGACAGGAGATGGCTCTTTAAATGTAAAGGTAATCCCCTCTGCAAGCACCAGTCGTTTTGAACTCTGGGGTGATATTGCTTTCACAGTGTTTTCATGGCAGACTTTTTATGGGGTGGTTTGCCATTGCCTTCCCCAGTCATGAACACTTTTCCCCCAGCAAGCTGGGCACTCATTTTACTGACCTCGGAAGAATGGAAGGCTGAGTCAAGCTTGAGCTGGTACCTGAACCCAGCTTCCACTGGGATTGAACTCAGGTCATGAGTAGAGCTTGGACTGCAGTACTGCAGTTTACCACTCAGTGCCACAGGGCTCTTTATACAAGTGGAAAGGGCCACCATTGGCAGAATATATCTGCCAGATCCAACCAGTTGTAGAACATTGTTTGATTGGTGGCTATCTGTGTTCCCAGGCACAGCTCAAAGTCTTGTTTCTTATCTTTAAGGCCCTACATGGCTTGGGGACTTGGAGAGCCACCTCCTCCCATACTGTCTAGCCTCCCAAGCCATGCTCTCTGTGCCCTTGCCTTCAGAGGTGAGGCAGGTGGTGACTGGAGATAAAGCCTTCTCAGTGTTGGCCCCTTGCCTGCAGAGAGCCCTTCCCTTTGAAGCTCCTACTCTACTTTCTCATGTAGGTGACGAGCCAAAACATTTCCATTGACCCAGGCTTTTAATTAGGGGGTTCAACTAATTTTTTTTTAATTAGGAGGTTCAATTAATGTTCAATTTTTGAACATTATTTTGAGTCTGGTTTAAAAAAAAAAACAACAACCTGAGAAACGGTTAGGATCCCTTGGAAGCCCCTCCTCCTCTTTTTGAAAGATGGCTTTCAATTACTTTTTATGATGTTTTATGGTTTTATTCTGTCTTCTTTTGTAAGCTGCCTCAGGGAGGTTCCCTGGAGAGAGGGTATACACTTTTTTTCCCAGGCAATAATGAAGAACATTGAGCACTGAGTGCTCCCTACGGGCAAGCTAGGGCTGCTAAGTCCAATTCAAGAAATATCTGGGGACTTTGGGGGTGGAGCCAGTAGACACTGGGGGTGGAGCCAGGAGCAAGGTTGTGACAAGCATCATCGAACTCCAAAGGGAGTTCTGGCCAACACATTTAAAGGGACCGCACACCTTTTAAATGCCTTCCTTCCATAGGAAATAATGAAGGATAGGGGCACCTTCTTTTGGGGCTCATAGAATTGGACCCCCTGGTCCAATCTTTTTGAAACCTGGGGGGGGTACTTTGGGGAGAGGCACTGGATGCTATACTGAAAATTTGGTGCCTCTATCTCAAAAAACAGGGGGCCTCCAGAGACCCATAGGTCAATTCTCTATTATTTTCTATGGGAATAAGTCTCCATAGGGAATAATAGAGTTCCCAGCAGACATTCCCCTCCCCCCGCTTTCTGATGACCCAGAAGCGGGCGGAGGGCCTTCAAACCGGGGGATCCCCTGCCCCCCACCTGGGGACTGGCAACCCTAGGGCAAGCCCTGATACGAGAAAGAGCAAACGGCAGGGGACAAAATAATTTCATGCTCCATTTGCCCAGGGGAGCAGCAAAATTCCAATGGGGGCTCTCAGGCTGAACCAGCAGAGGAATTCAGGATCATCAAGCTATTTATTTGGTTTTTAAAAAGAGGTTTTTACCAGACTTCCCCACAACGCTGAATAAGAACATAAGAGAAGCCATGTTGGATCAGGCCAATGGCCCATCCAGTCCAACACTCTGTGGCACACAGTGGCAAAAAAAAACAGGTGTCATCAGGAAGTCCATCAGTGGGGCTAGAAGCCCTTCCACTGTGCCTCCCCCCCCCGACCAGCACCAAAAATACAGAGCATCACTGAGGCGCATATAGAATAAAGAGCGTCACTGAATCTAGGCAGCTTGCAAGATTCTGAAATGGACAATTCCCCATTAAAATCTTTTTAACACATCAATCCCTAAAAGAAAACCCCCTAAACCCAACCCAGTGCCTATCAGGCTGGGGGAAGGTGGGGGGGGGGAAGAGGTTCTGCTGAAATAGATCAGACTTTAAAACCAGTGTTGAAACCCTACAGTATATCACAAAGGGCATAATAAAACAGATGTGCTAGTTAAAAAGCAACTGCAGGGGACTGAAAAAAAATGCTTAGAAAAACAAAAATGTCTTCGCCCAAGTCGAAAGGAATAGGAATTCGGATCGGGCAAGCATCTGTGGAGTGGGTGTTCCTTTCTGCAGTGCTGTTTTCTTTGGGCTTGAGAAATGCATGGATATTCAGGGGCAGTGTCTGGGGGTGGTGAGGTTTGGAGGAGGGAGGGAGCTCAGTGGGGTATAATGCCGCAGTCCACCATCCAAAGCAGTCATTTTTTCTCCTGGGCAATTGATGTCTCTAGACTTTATCTCTGGAAGATATCCATGCCCTACCGGGAGGCTGGTAACCAGTGTTCCTTTTAAGCTGAGTTAGTGTGAGCTAGCTCACAGTTTTTTAGCCTCCGGCTCACACATTTTTGTCTTAGCTCAGGAAGGGTGTCACCAGAGCAAACTAATCGATGCAGGAGCTCACAACTTTAAAGCCAGTAGCTCACAAAGTAGGATTTTGGCTCACAAGACTCTGCAGCTTAGAGGAAGCATTGTTAACATAAGAGAAGCCATGTTGGATCAGGCCAATGGCCCATCTAGTCCAACACTCTGTGTCACACAGTGGCAAAAAAAATTATACACACACACACACACTGTGGCTAATAGCCACTGATGGACCTCTGCTCCATATTTTTATCTAACCCCCTCTTGAAGCTGTCTATGCTTGTAGCCGCCACCACCTCCTGTGGCAGTGAATTCCACATGTTAATCACCCTTTGGGTGAAGAAGTACTTCCTTTTGTCTGTTCTAACCTGACTGCTCAGCAATTTCATCGAATGCCCACGAGTTCTTGTATTGTGAGAAAGGGAGAAAAGTACTTCTTTCTCTGCTTTCTCCATCCCATGCATTATCTTGTAAACCTCTATCATGTCACCCCGCAGTCATTGAGCACATAGCACAGTCATTGTCGGTAACTCTAGTCCAGGGGTGGTCAAACTGTGGCTCGGGAGCCAGATGTGGCTCTTTCACACATATTGTGTGGCTCTTGAAGCCCCCACTGCCCCACTGCCCTGTCGGCCAGCTTGGAGAAGGCATTTGTCTCTTTAAATCACTTGCCCAGGCCAAGCCAGCTGCAGCTTGGAGAATGCATTTAAAGTTTAAGTTGCTTTCTTTCTACCCCTCTCTCCCCCATCTATTTGCTTTCCTCCCTTCCTTCCTGTCTTGCAGCTCTCAAACATCTGATGTTCATGTCTTGTGGCTCCCAGACATCTGACATTTGTGTCTTGTGGCTCTCAGACATCTGGCATTTATTCTTTGTGGATCTTACATTAAGCAAGTTTGGCCACCCCTGCTCTAGTCTTCCTCAGTACACACACATGAAACTGCATTATAGTGACTCAGACCAGCAGTCCACCAACGTCAGGACTGCCTACTCAGACTGGCAGCAGCTCTGCAGGGTCTCTGGTGGAAAAAGGTCTTTCACATCACTCATGACCTGATCCCTTTTAAGTATAAATGCCAGGGACTGAACCTGAGACTTTCTGCATGCCAAGCAGAGGTTCTTTCACTGAGCCACAGCCCAACCAGCTCCCTCTAAAGATTATCTCGGTGGGTGGGCCACAGCTCAATGGTAGAGCATCTGCTTGGTATGCAGAAGGTCCCAGGTTCCATCCCCAGCATCTCCAGTTCAAGGATCAGGCAGAAGGTGATGGGAAAGACCTCCACCTGAGACCCTGGAGAGCCACTACCTACCTGAGTAGACAGTACAGATTTTGATGGACCATTGGTGTGATTCAGTATAAGAGAGCTTCATGTGTGTTCATGTGCATACCATAAATCATTTCTAATGTAGCGTTGAGTAGAAAAAGTTTAAGCAACAAAGAGGAATGCAATCTGTGATAGATACCTGCTTACCTTTGACATCTAAATTGTTTTCATCGCCTCATTGGCTGACATACGCTGCGTAAAGTCCGAGAGTGCCAACCTACAGGCAAAGCCTGGAGATCATCTGGAATTACAACTGATCCCCAGCTGGCAGAGATCAGCTCCCCAGGAGAAAACAATGAATGGCGTTGGACTACAGATTCTATGGCAGGATGTCCTACTGAGGTTCCTCCCCTCCCCAAGCCCCGCCCTCCCCAGGCTCCACCCACAAAATCTCCAGGTATTTCCCAACCCAGAGCCGGCATCCCTAAGCCCTTCTAAGTCCATTTGCGGGAAAGGTGGGCTTCAAATCAATCAATCGAGGCGGTACAGACCATGAGAAATGAAGGCCCAGTTACTTTGACTGTGAGGGTTAAGCAGATACAGTCAGGGGTGGAATTCTAGCAGGAGCTCCTTTGCATATTAGGTGTCCACCAAGATACACCACCCCAGGCCCGCTGAACATGTAAATTGCCAAACACAGCCACACAGTCCACCATGTGTACGGGGGCCTGCTAGGGCCTGCTGAAATCTCCTGACTGGGCGATCTGCCAAAGTAAAAAAAGATTGGAGATTTGCAATGAAACCTGGCTGGCAAGCTTGTCACTTCCAGCCCTTGTAGGGTTGCCAGGTCTCCTGTGGCCACCAATGGGGAATGGGGGATAGGCTTGCCAGTTCAAGGTAAGGAAACTCCTGAAGATTTGGAGGTGGAGCCTGCGGAGGTTTGGACCAACAAAAAGGAGACTTTTAGACTGATTTCACACTTACCTTATGCCGCTCTCACGTCGGTTTGCTCAGCACGGCTTCCTTCCGATTTCACACCATCTGCCCGGAGCTGCAGCAAGCATCGGCATTTTCACGCAGCAAACAGAAACCGCTAAAAACCAGTCTCTGTTTTGATGGTCTGCATACCTGTCAAGGGCTTAGGGATGCCATCCTCCAGGTGGGACGTTGGGATCCCCTTGAATTACGCCTCATCTCTAGACTAGAGATTCATTTCCCTGGGGAAAATGGGTGCTTTGGAGGGTGGACTCTATGGCATTGCACCTCACTGAGGTCCCAACCTCCCCAGGCTCCACCTCCAAATCTTCAGGAGTTTGGCTGTACTTGGCAATTTGCATGTTCAGCAGGCTTGGGGTGGTGTATCTTGGCTGAGCCCTCTCCTTACTGACCTCCCCGACCAAGAGATGGCTTGCGAGTGGCTTGGAGATCTCCCGCTTTTACAACTGACCTCCAGCTGGCGGAGATCAGCTCCCCTGGAGAAAATGGCTGCTTTGAAGGGTGGACTCATGGGCATTGTGCCCTGCTGAGGCCCCTCCCCTCCTCAAACCCCGCCCTCTCTTGGATCCACCCCCGAAGTCTTCAGGTTTTTTCCAACACAGGGTCCAGAGGGTCCTACCTTCCTTGGCTTTAACAGCTCCTGTGCAATTAATTGTCTCTATCTTCCAAGGAGTAATCCAGTAGGCGATTATCCCAATATGAACATATGAAGCTGCCTTATACTGCATCAGTCTCTTGGTCCATCAAAGTCAGTATTGTCTACTCAGACTGGCAGCGGCTCTCCAGGGTCTCAAGCTGAGGTTTTTCACACCTATTTGCCTGGACCCTTTTTTGGAGATGCCAGGGATTGAACCTGGGACCTTCTGCTTACCAAGCAGATGCTCTACCACTGAGCCACCGTCCCTCCCCAATATTCTCTAGAAGCATCTCTTTCCATTTCTTTGTCTCTGATTGCTCACCTTATAGATCTGTGCTTCCACCTTCCCTTGCCCCAGTAACCTCGGAGGGGGGGGGGACGGGAAACCCAGCCAGAGTGCTTCAGGCCTATGTACCTGCAACCCATTCCTGTGTATGTTTTTGAAGTTCTTCCCATTGCATTCCATGCGTCTTCCACCCAGGTAGACACGCAAAGGATTGCAGCCGTAGCAAGCCCGGGAGAACATCTCTAATGAAATCTATCCCAAAGATGCAATCTAATTGTTGCGAGCCGCTCGGGAAGACAATCCTGACTGCAAATTGGGTATCAATATAATAAGTTAATAAATAAGTATCATGCAAGCACCGGGGAGCTTGTGGGGGGGGGGGGGCTAAGCCTGCCAGCTTTTTGTCAGAAACCACCCCACCCCCCTCTCACGTACCTCAAGGAAGATGAAAGGGATGCTGAAACACGTCGTCTCGCTCGGATGCCGAGCGCGCCATTCGCCACGGTGCCTGTCAGACGCCCTGCACTTCTAATTAATTCAAATTGGCTGGGATGTGGGATCCATCATGCCGTCTGCAGACTGGCTGCAGGGCTATCAACAAAAGAGAGGGGGAGCAGTAAACAGCAGCCTGTGTGTGTTTGTGTGTGTGTTAGTGTATGTGTGTCTTGGCGAGGGTAAAAGAAATCTGGTGAAGACAGTGGGGATCAACTGAGGAGCACCTTGAAAGCTGCGTTTGCCATGAAGAAGCCAAGCAAGTGGGTTGAGGGAGATGGGATGGGTGGATGATGCTGATGATATTGGATTTATATCCCGCCCTATACTCTGAATCTCAGAGCGGTCACAGTCTCCTTTATCTTCCTCCCCCACAACAGACACTCTGCAAGGTGGGTGTGGTTGAGAGAGCTCTCCCCAGAAGCTGCCCTTTCAAGGACAACTCCTACGAGAGCTATGGCTGACCCAAGGACATTCCAGCAGCTGCAAACAGAGGAGTGGGGAATCAAACCCGGTTCTCCCAGATAAAAGTCCGCACACTTAACCACTACACCAAACTGGCTCTCTGGTATGTGGGGGCAAGCATTGTTTCTGTTATTTGGAGGGTTTTTGTCCCCCGTTGTATATTTCTTTAAAAGCTCAGGATTTTCTGCAAACCTGGAGCTCTCCTTGGGTTTGCAGAGTGATCCCCCTGGTCTATCCCCGGCTCTGTTGTGTGGGTTTTTTGATCCACGTTCTATGGCTCAGTTCAGAATTAGATAAATATTGATTGTTGCTGTTCTAGTTGAAGCACTGATCAGAAATTAGGGTGGGGGCCACGTGTCAAACCCTGGTAACCAACAAAAGTGCAAAAATGGCAGCTTTTCTGCAACAGAACAGGGCAACAGGGCATTTGGGGAAAACAAAATTCTGACCCTTAGGGATTGGCACAGACCGGGAAAGCCCAGTTCAGTTTGGGGCTCACAAACCAGGTGGCCCCGGACCAAACCTGAACCGATCCCCCCCCAAAAAACCCTGCCTGAACAGAACTGTTTCAGGCTGCAAGCCACGTCACTTCCGGGTGGTGTCAGGCCCCGCCCCAGCATGCCTGTGTTACCCAGAAGTGATGTGAGCGCTTGCATCATTTATGGATCACCCCACCAGGTGTGGGGCCTGACATGACCCAGAAATGGCTAACCAAGCTGTGAGCCAAGCTGAAAGGTTCAGCGAGTGTTTTGGGGAAGATTTTGGTTTGTGTTCAGGTCTCTCCCTGTCCCTACTGATGCTTGCAGTCTTTATGATGGCCAATGGCGTAGATACCTTCAAACAGGGAATAAACATATTTAGGGATGCCAGACCACACCACACACCGCCCCCCGCCAGTGGGAGCGGAAGTCCCCTGCTTTCAGATCCCACCTCTCTGCTGCTGGCCAGCTATCTGGCAGGGGGGGATTACCCCCACAGGAAAGAATGCCGGAAATTAACACAACATGCTTATGTGATCCAGAAGTCATGTAGGCATGTCAGGGACATCAGGGTGTCATGCTCTGGTTTGGGGGCAAAACTGTATGGTAGAAGCTTGTTCTATCATAGAGTTTTTGCCCCAAAATCAGAGTGTCACCCCAGGGCTTTTTTTGTAGAAGGAACTCCTTTGCATATTAGGTCTTGGGCTGTCAAGCCCCCGGTCCGGGTGGAGGTTCCCCTGCCCGAGAGGTTTCCAACCCACCGGCCCACATTGGGAACCTCCTCCAATATCATTGGTGTGATGATGTCATCTGGAAGTGATGTCATTACGCTGGCGATGTTGCGTGGTGGCCATTCTAGGTGCTTCTGGGGAAACTCTATGGTTCTCCCAGATGCTCTAGTCATTTGGGAGGGAAAACTCTATCATACAAGAAACACCATAGAGTTTTTCCCTCCCAAATGGCTAGAGCATCTGGGAAAAACATAAAGTTTTCCCAGAAATGCCTAAAGCAGCTGCGAGTGATATCGCTGGCACGATGACGTCACTTCTGGGGAAGGCTGGGGACTTGGCAACTTCCATCACTTCTGGGGAAGGCTGGGGACTTGGCAACCCTAATTAAGCCACACACTCCTGATGTAACCAGTCCTCCAAGAGCTTACAGGGTTCTTCTTAGAGGCCCTACTGTAAGCTCTTGGAGGATTGGCTACATCAGGTGGCGTGGCCTAATATGCAAAGGAGCTCATGCTACAAAAAAAAAAGCCCTGGTCACCCCCAGTGGGTTTATATCACTTTCAGGTCATGTAGGCATGTAGTGTTTTATTTTTGCCATTCCTCCCCACTTTGAGGGACCTGCCAGCCCTCGGCGTATTCATGGAGGAGAACTCCATTAAAGGCTACAAACTGTGGTAACTGAAGGGTGTCTCCATATCCAGAGCCAACAACCTCTGACTGTGAGTGCCAGAAGGCAACGTCAGGTAGGCCTTGACCTCTATATCTTCTTGTTGACCTTGAGGAGCAGCTGGCTGGCCGCTGTGTAAAACAGGATGACGGACTAGAGGGACCCATGCTCTGACCCAGCAGTAGGGTTCCCAACCCCCCGCCCTGCCGGGGGACCCCTGGATTAGGAGCCTTTCCCCCCGATCTCCAAGAACGTGGAAGCGGGAGGGGGGGAAACGGCGCAGCCTCCCTTCGCGAAGTGCATGCTGGGACTTGTAGTCCTTGCATCCTCTCCGGCTGCTACAGGCGTCTCCTCGGGGAGTCTGGCCGGCGGAGGGAGGGGAGCTCCGCCCCCAGAGGACCATGTGCGTTTCTACCTCCGGAGGCTTCAGTCGCTGATTGAAAGGCTTCCTCTTGGGATGGGGTGTCTGTGTTACTTTGAAAAAGTTGGCAGCAACTCGTGAGTAGAGAGGCCGATCCCCCTTCAGTGTTGCCAGAAATGGGGGGGGGGGGGGAAGTCTGCTGAGTACTTCATTATTCTCTATGTGGAGATCGATTCTCATAGGGTATAATGGGGAATTGATCTGAAGGTTTTGAGGGCTCTGGGGGCGCTGTTTTTTGAGGTAGAGGCACCAAATTTTCAGTATAGTATCTAGTGGCTCTCTCCAAAGTATCTGCCAAGTTTCAAAAAGGTTGGACCAGAGGGTCCAATTCTATGAGCCCCAAAAGAAGGTGCCCCTATCCTTCATTATTTCCAATTGAAGGAAGACATTTAAAAAGGTGTGCAGTCCCTTTAAATGTGATGGCCAGAACTCCCTTGGAGTTCAATTATGCTTGTCACACCCTTGTTCCTGGCTCCGCCCCGATGTCCCCTGGCTCCACCCCCAAAGTCCCCAGATATTTCTTGAATTGGACTTGGCAACCCTACCCAGCAGGGCTCTTCTGATGTTCTTATGAGGGGAAGGCCTTGGCCTCTCTGCCCTGTTTTGGCTGTCCAGAGGAACTGGTTAGCCACTGTGTAAAACAGGATGACGGGCTAGAGGGACCTCTGCTCTGATCCAGCAGCACTCTTCTGATGTTCTTATGAGGGGAAGGCCTTGGCCTCTCTGCCCTGATGCTGGCTGTCCAGAGGAACTGGTTAGCCACTGTGTAAAACAGGATGACGGACTAGAGGGACCTCTGCTCTGTCCCAGCAGGGCTCTTCTGATGTTCTTATGACCTTCCCGCTTCCCAGTTTTGCCTGCTAGTCGCTAACCAGGGCCTGGAGGTATGTTCATCAATATATTGATCTATGTACTTGTTTGGCTGCTGTGCTACAAGTTAAGGCAACGGCCACTGGCTTAGATGGCTTTCAAATGAGATTAAACTCTTTAATGATCTATCAGTGACAATTAATCATTATGACTGAAGGGAACCGCCATGCTTTCAGACAGCGTGAATATCAGGGCCCGGGTGGGGGGGACAAAAAGCTGGGCATGTTCATACTGCACTCAGTGGTAAGGCTGTCAAACCACCGATCCGGGCAGGAGTTCCTCCGCCTGGGAGGTTCCCAACCTGCCAGGTCCCATTGGGCCAGCGAGAGGAACATCCCCTGATAGGCTTCCCAATCCCCAGGTCCCAGTGGGGCATCCCCCGTTTTTACAGCCCCGCCCCCCACAGTCACCATGTAGTTTTAGAGCTCCTGCAGGTCCATTTTTAAAATATGTGCCTTTAAGGCTGAGCAGGAAGCAGGAAACAGGAAGGACTTCGGAGAACGGCCCCTCCCTTTGTTTTGCTTTTGTTTTCAGAGCAAGTAAAAGTTCTGCAGGAACAAGACCCAGTAAGTATTTGTGTGTGTGAGAGAGGGAGGGGGCAGGGGATTCCCTGGTTTGGAGGCCCTCCCCCATCTTTAGAAAGCATGGGGGCGGGAGGAAAATGTCTACTGGGCACTATTATTCCCTATGGAGAACGATTCCCATGGGGAATAATAGGAAATTGATCCACGGGTATTAGGGGCTCTGCGGGGGCTATGTTTTGAGGTAGAGGCACCAAATTTTTAGTATATCATCTAGTGCCTCTCCCCAAAATACCCCCCAAGTTTCAAAACGATTGGACCAGGGGGTCCAATTCTATGAGCCCCAAAAGAAGGTACCCCTATCCTTCATTATTTCCTATGGAAGAAAGGCATTTTAAAAAGTGTGCTGTCCCTTTAAAGGCATTTTAAAAAGTGTGCTGTGATGGCCAGAACTCCCTTGAAGTTCAATTATGCTTGTCACACCCTTGTCCCTGGCTCCACCCCCAATGTCTCCTGGCTCCACCCCCAAAGTCCCCAGATATTTCTTGAATTGGACTTGGCAACCCTATCCCCTGACGTTGCCAGCGCAATGACATCACCCGGAAGTGATGTCATTGCACCGTCACCGTCGTGTGGCGTCCACTCTATGTGTTTTCAGGGAAACGCTATGGTTTTCCTGGATGCTTTAGCCATTTGGGAGGGAAAACTCTGGCTCAATAGGTACCAAAGAGTTTTTCCCTCCCAAATGGGATTGTTACCTCCCCATTTGCCGCACCCCTTGCAATCTTCAAACCCGGCTCTGTTTTTTTCTCTGATTTCAAGATGGCTGCAAAGTGTGGCAAACAGTTTGCTCTGCCTGCTCTGTTGCCTTCATTCTATTAAAGCAAAAGACACAACAGAGAGGGCAGGAGTTCAGTTTGTCTCTGCACATTTAGAGGGAGTGCTCAAAACTGGGTGGGAGTTGAGGGGTACCGAAGTTTTCACAAACTGTGCACCTTGCATATCATTGTCACCACTGATCCTGGTAGCAGTTGTCATCCAGCTCTCCTCCAAGGGCAGTGGGCATGTCTCCTTGTTGTGTTGGGTGTAACTCCTAAACAGACTAGCACAGAGATGCAGCAGGCAGGCTCTTTTGGGTAGGGAGGGCCATTCCGGTGCATTTTTGCATCGTGTAGTTTTACTGCAACTGGTAGTGGTTAACCAGAGTCAAAAAGAACTACAGATATGGTCCTTTCCAACATTTGCCACTTTCAGCCGGGACTGAACCTTGAGACCTTCTGTTTGGTGTAATGGTTAAGTGTGCAGACTCTTATAAGAACATTAGAGGAGCCATGTTGGATCAGGCCAATGGCCCTTCCAGTCCAACATTCTGTGTCACACAGTGGCCCAAAAAACCAGGTGCCATCAAGAGGGCCAGGACACTAGAAGCCATCTGGGAGAACCGGGTTTAATTCCCCGCTCCTCCACTTGCACCTGCTGGAATGGCCTTGGGTCAGCCATAGCTCTCTCACAGCTGTTCTTGAAAGGGCAGCTTCTGGGAGAGCTCTCTCAGCCCCACCCACCTCACAGGGTGTCTGTTGTGGGGGAGGAAGGTAAATTTATTTATTTATTTATTTATTTATTTAGTGGACTTATATCCCGCCCTTCTCACCGAAGTGTCTCAGGGTGGCTCACAGCATAGTGATTCATACAATTCGATTTAAAACATTTACAAATACAATAAAACCATAGTTAATAAAACAAAGATAAGATAAAATCAGCGGTCTATAAAAGCATTTTGTTCCATCCAGAGGTGTTCTCATTATCAGTTAGGTGTTATAGGCCTGCCGGAAGAGGGCTGTCTTACAGGCCCTGCGGAACTGCCCTAGGTCCCGCAGGGCCCGCACCTCCTCCGGCAGCTGGTTCCACCAATGGGGTGCCGCTATTGAGAAGGAGATTGTGAGCCATTTTGAGATTCAGAGTGAAGGGTGGGATATGACCCGTTTCTTCTTCTTCTTGCTATGGTTGACCCAAGGCCATTCCAGCAGCCACAAATGGAGAAGCAGTTAAGAGTCAGCGTACTTACCCACTACACCAAACTGGTCCTTGCTGTGTTGGTGCGGAATTGCGGCAGACGCTGAGTCCACTGCTCTTGTCCTCCAGGCCCACGGAGGCCTGAGGTTCTCGGAGCAGCATCTGGGTTGGGGATTCCCAGAGAAGAGCTGCAAATAGATTGACCTACATGTGGAAACGGAGGCCCCGGGGATGAGGAGGACAGATTAAGGTCAGGGCTTTGCAAGTGGCCTCTGCGTGTGTGTTTGTATGTATCCCTTTTTCCCTCGCCGGCTTATCAAGTAATCAGTTAAAAGCCTGTCCCTCCCGCTCCCGGAGTCTTTTGTGGGACAGCTGTCCTACAGCTGAAATACACCACATGATCTGTGATTCGATGTCTGACCAGTAATTAAAACTTGAAAAGCTGCCACAAAGGGAGGATGATACAGATCAGGGCTAAGGTTTCTGGCGGAAGGCTCAAGGACAGGGGAATGTGGGGGGCACAATAGCTTGTGCACGCCCACAGCACTCCTGGAATACACCAAGAAGAGTGGTAGGCAGGGCTTTTTTTGAGCAGGAACTCACAGGGATGCAGTTCCGGCTGGCTTGTGTCAGGGGATGTGACCTAATATGCAAATGAGTCCTCACTGGGCTTATTCTACAAAAAAGCCCTGGGCGGAACAATGGTTGTGTCAGAAGAAGAAAAAGACGAAGAAGATATTGGATTTATATCCCGCCCTCCACTCCGAATCTCAGAGTCTCAGAGCGGCTCACAATCTCCTTTATCTCCCTCCCCCACAACAGACACCCTGTGAGGTGGGTGGGGCTGAGAGGACTCTCACAGCAGCTGCCCTTTCAATGACAACCTTTGCCAGAGCTATGGCTGACCCAAGGCCATTCGAGCAGGTGCAAGTGGAGGAGTGGGGAATCAAACCCGGTTCTCCCAGATAAGAGTCCACACACTTAACCACTACACCAAACTGGCTCTCGAGGGTGTCAGGGTGTGTGGCCTAATATGCAAAGGAGTTCCTGCTGGGCTTTTTCTCCAAAAAAGGCCTGGCTGTAGGAATCAATGGAAACTCTATGGTAAAACCCATAGAATTCCTGGTCATTTCCTAGAGCTACACTACATCCTTTCTGTGATAAAATACACATATTTTCAGTTGATTCCTAGACCTACCCTACATCATATCCTGGGCTTTTTTGGTAGAAAACCCCCGAGCAGGAACTCATTTACATATTAGGCCACACCCCCTAATGCCAAGCCAGTGCAAACTATGTTCCTGTGCATTCCTGTAAAAAAAAAAAAAGCCCTGATCACATCTATGATAAAAATCTATATATTTTCTGGTGATTCCTAGAGCTACCCTATATCACATCTGTGGTAAAACCTACAGATTTTTCTGGAGATTCCTAGAGCTACCTTGCCTCAGAGAACTTTGCTTAGTGCAAAATTATGATTTTAAAAGGCAGAGGGAAAAGGAAAGCAAAAAGGGACATGGCGCGGCATAAAGAATGAGATGCAGGGAGCGAAAAAATATTACAATGCCATTATGCAAATCAGCGGTTGCCCTTATCTAAGGCTGCGCGGCATTCAGTGCCCGTCATGCCATCTCGAAAAAAGCTAATTGACAAATTGGGGTGGGTTTGGGGAATGGCAGGGGGATAGATTAACGTGTCTGGAGAAACTCCCAGACAATCATATTATTTACCATTTCAATAACGGCTTTTTTGGAACGATGCTGAAACAAATAGCATTTTTCTGTTTTCTTTTCTTTTTTTTTTAATTTTGGATTCGAGGGATGCAATTTGCATTTCCCCCTTTTGTCTGCACAGACACACACTCACAATTCCAAATCATGCTGAAATCTAAAACGCAGTGCTAGCAGTTCATCTGCCTGAGCCAGACTCCTGAGTCTCTAGGCCAGGGGTAGCCAAACTTGCTTAATGGAAGAGCCACACAGAATAAATGTCAGATGTTTGAGAGATGAGAAACGTGAATGTCAGATGTGCAGATGTTTGAGAGCCACAAGACGTGAATGTCAGAACTTTGAAGGAAGGAAGGAAGGAAGGAAGGAAGGAAGGAAGGAAGGAAGGAAGGAAGGAAGGGGGGAGGTGGAAATAAAGCAACTTTAAATGCATTCTCCAAGCCGCCAGCTGTCTTGGCTTGGAGAAATGATTTAAAGAGACAAATGCCTTCTCCAAACCAGCCAGCAGGGTGATGCGGGCTTCAAGAGCCACACAATATTTGTGAAAGAGCCACATGTGGCTGCCAAGCCACTGTTTGCTACCCCTGCTGAAGGCCCTTTCTCCCGCCCTTAAGGTCTGCATGAGGGATGCTGCCCCAATTCTCCTTGTTCAAATTTCTACCTGGATTTTTGAGCTCAGAATGACCTGTAAGGGCCCAGGATCACAGCTTATACTGGAGGTGCGATAGGGTTGCCAACCTCCAGGTAGGGCCTTGAGATCTTCTGGAATTACAACCGGCCTCCAGACTACAGAGATCAATCCCTCAGAAGAAAATAGCTGTGTTGTAGGGTGGACTTTATGGCACTTTGCCCTGCCGAGGTCCCTTCAGGGTTGCCAGCTACTTGTGGCAGGGACATCTCCACTGGCAGCTTCCTCCCCCCCCCCCCACATAAAAAAGTCTGCCATGCCAATGGTGTAACATAGGACTGCCAGCTCTGAGTTAGGAAATACTTGTCAATTTAAGGGAAGGAGTCTGGGGAGGGGAGGGACCTCAACAGAGTACAGTGCCATGAAATCCACCCTCCAAAGCAGCCATGTTCTCTAGGGGAACTGATCTCTGTAGTCTGGAGATGAGCCGTAATTGCAGGGGATCCCCATTGGTCAGGTTTATTGGCAAGGGGAGCGTAGACCTGTTCTCTCAAGGCCATGTCTACCATAGTGGAAAGTTCCCCAGAGGCCTGGTCTTCCCCCATAGAGAAGGAGAAGACTGTAGATTTATACCCCGCCCTTCTCTCTGAATCAGAGTCTCAGAGCGGCTTACAATCTCCCTTATCTTCTTCCTTCACAATAGGCACCCTGTGAGGTAGGTGGGGCTGGGAGAGCTCTCCCAGAAGCTGCCCTTTCAAGGACAGCTCTGCTAGAGCTGTGGCTGACCCAATGCCATTCCAGCAGCTGCGAGTGGAGGAGTGGGGAATCGAACCCAGTTCTCCCAGATAAGAGTCTGCGTTCTTAATAATAATAATAATTTTTAATTTATATCCCGCCCTCCCCGCCGAAGCAGGCTCAGGGCGGCTCACATAACATAAATACAGCATTACAATAGTAAAATAATAAAACAAATAAAATATCCCAATTTACAGTTATTACTCAGTTAAGCATTAAAACATCAATGAAACAAAATTTAAAACCACAGATTAATTTGGTGCTACGACTATAACATAGCTTTGCATAGTGATGGTATAACCACTACACCAAAACAACATTTTCCGTAATGAAATTTGACTTCTGCTTTCTCTTATAATGTTTAAATTATTCTTAAAATATAGTCTAAATATAGTTTAAAAGAATTCACGCTTTTTAAAAAAGGTAAAGGTAGTCCCCTGTGCGAGCACCAGTCGTTTCTGACTCTGGGGTGAGTTGCTTTCACGGCGTTTTCACAGCAGACTTTTTACGGGGTGGTTTGCCATTGCCTTCCCCATTCATCTACACTTTCCCCCCAGCAAGCTGGGGACTCATTTTACCGACCTCGGAAGGATGGAAGGCTGAGTCAACCTGGAGCCGGCTATCTGAACCCAGCTTCCTTTTTTACTTTAAGTTATGGAAGTAGTCTAAAAAAACGAATTTACACGATAGTCATATGTAGACTCGCCCACAGCTTTAATGCTACTAGCTATCATCACTCATGAGCTAGAATTTTTGCTCACAGCACTGTGAAGCTTACAGGGAACTTTGGTTACCATCCCCTTCCTTAATTACACTATTGCCAAACAGCAAGTGTCCGGTTCATTTATTTCCAGGGCGGGAAGAAATAATCAATTAATCAGAGGCGGTTAATTGATGTGACTTGCCTGTTTAGTAGCTCAGGGGTGGCTTCAAACCCCAAAGAAATCCAAAGTTCACAATGTCTAATGAAGCTCAATTTGGTTTATTAGAATTTAAACATATTAATTTCCATGATCAGAAACAATCGTTCATTAATGGGTCTGATTTGCATATTTGCTCGCTTTGGGGTTGTGAAGTGGAATATTTATCAAAGGATGTCAAAATACAAATTCTCATATTCCATGAAGAGCTGGTGCTGCGAAGAAACTAGGCGACTAAGGAATAATTTTTTCTTTTAAAAAAATCCTGGCTTGAATTTGCCTCAGTTTAGGCAAACTACTTTGCTTCAGCCTGTGGAGCACCCAAGCCTCTGGGAATGTGCAGAGTACATTCTTGCTTAATGCCTTAACGTAAGCTTGCCAGCAGGGTTGCCAAGTCCAGTTCAAGAAATATCTGGGGATTTTGGGTGTGGAGCCAGGAAACTTTGGAGGTGGAGCCAGGAGCAAGGATCGGATGTGACAAGCACAACTGAACTCCAAAGGGAGTTCTGGCCATCACATTTAAAGGGACGGCACACCCTTTAAATGCCTTCCCTCTATTGGAAATAATGAAGGATAGGGGCACCTTCTTTGGGGGCTCATAGAATTGGACCCTCTGGTCCAACCTTTTTGAAACTTGGAGAATGTTTCGAGGAGAATCATAGGATTCTATGCTGCAAGTTTGGTGCCTCAGCCTCAAAAAAAGCCCACTCCCAAGCCCCAGATACCATCGGATTAATTCTCCAATATTTTCTATGGGAATCAGTCTCCATAGGGAATAATGGGAGTGCCCAGCAGACATTTCCCTCCACCCCTGACTTTCTGATGACCTTGAAGTGGGGGGCGGGCCTCCAAACTGGGGAATCCCCTGCCCCCACCTGAGGATTGGCCACCCTAGTTGCCAGCTTCCAGGTAGGGCCTGGGATCTCCTGGAATTACAACTGATTTCCAGGTGACAGAGATCGGTTCCCCTGGAGGGAATGGCAGCTTTGGAAGGTGGCTGCTATTTAGGGCTGCCAGCCTCCAGGCGGGGCCTGGAGAGCGCCTGTGTTTTCAGCTGATCTCCAGACTACAGAGATCAGGTTCCCTGCAGAAAATGGCTGCTTTCGAGAGTGAGCTCTGTGGTCTTGAACCATGCTGAGATCTCTCCTCTCCCCAAACCCTGCCCTCTCTAGGCTCCACCCCCTGAAATATCCAGGTATTTCCACTCCAGAACTGGCATACCCTACTTTCAGGAGCTTTTTTGTAGCAGGAACTCCTTTGCATATTAGGCTACACCCCCCTGATGTAGCCAATTTTCCAAGAGCTTACAGTAGAAGAAGAGCCCTGTAAGGCAGCAGTCCCCAAAGTTTTTGGCACTGGTTTTGTGGAAGACCATTTTTCCATGGACTGGGGGGAGGGGGATGGTTTTGGGATGATACGATTATGCACTTTATTTCTATTATTACATTGTAATCAATGTTTTCTTTAAGCTGCTGTACTTTGTGAGCTACTGGCATTAAAGTTGTGAGCCACTGCCTAAATTATTGAACATATGAAGCTGCCATACTGAACCAGACCCTAGGTCCATCAAAGTCAGTATTGTCTACTCAGACTGGCAGCGGCTCTCCAGGGTCTCAACATTAGGTTTTTTCATGCCTACTTGCCTGGACCCTTTTTCGTTGGAGATGCCGAGGATTGAACCTGGGACCTTCTGCTTACCAAGCAGATGGTCTACCACTGAGCCAATGTACCTCCCCTATTATGCTCTGAGGTCATCCTTCCTGAGCTAAGACAAAAATGTGTGAGCTGGAAGCTAAAAATCTATGAGCTAGCTCACACTAACTCAGCGGGAACACTGATTGTAATATATAATGAAATAATCATACAGCTCACGGCCCGGTTGCTAACAGGCCACGGACTGGTACCAGTCCATGGCCCGGGGGTTGGGGACCCCTGCTGTAAGCTATTGGAGGATTGGCTACATCAGGGGGGGTGTAGCCTAATATGCAAAGGAGTTCCTGCTACAAAAAAAGCCCTGCCTACTTTACCTCCCTGCTGAGCTTCCGCCCTCACCCAAACTCCACCCTTCCCACCCCAAAATCTTCAGGAAGCTCCTATCTGAAAGTGGCAACTCTACCTTGACCCGATCAAGGTTCCAAAGCTTATGGGCCAGTCAGCTCAGTATCCTAGCCAGCTCTTGTTGGTTAGTTTGTTTCCAAATTGGTGGATGCTTTGTTGTGGTGAGCAGCTCCACTGGCAGTAGAAAACAAGCAGAAAAGTGCCCAGTAGGAGAAGGACATACTCCACAACCGGATGTCACTTGCTGCTGCAATGGACTAGATGCTGCAGAACAGGAGGACGGGTTAGGATGCAAGTTGTTAGCACTACTGCCACTGACTAGAGTCGCCAGGTCTCTCCCCCCCCCCCCTCCTCCCGCTACTGGCAAGGAATGGGGGAGGGGTGGTAAGAAGATTTGAAGAAGATATTGGATTTATACCCCACCCTCCACTCCAAAGAGTCTCAGAGCGGCTTACAATCTCCTTTCCCTTCCTCCCCCACAACAGACACCCTGTGAGGTGGGTGGGGCTGGAGAGGGCTCTCACAGCAGCTGCCCTTTCAAGGACAACCTCTGCGAGAGCTGTGGCTGACCCAAGGCCATTCTAGCAGGTGCAAGTGGAGGAGTGGGGAATCAAACCCGGTTCTCCCAGATAAGAGTCCGCACACTTCACCACTACACCAAACTGGCTCTCCAAACTTAACCACGACACCAAACTGCATATGGTAAGGTAACCATATGCAAATAGTTTCTTGCTGGACTTTTTCTACCTGGGCATCACATTTCTGCTGAGCTTCCTCCCCAGATTCCTCTCACCCCTGGCATTACAGCTCCATGTTGGAAAACTCCTGGAGATTCGATGGAGGGAAGCTGGGAAAGGCGGTGGAGTACAGCGCTGCGGAATCCACAGCCCCCATTTTCTCCAGGGAAACTGATCTCTGTAGCTGGAGATGAGCTGTAACTCCAGAGGAACTCTGGAGGCTGGCAGCCCTAGCATAGCATTATACCCCACTTAGACGGAAGAAGAAGACTGCAGATTTATACCCCACCCTTCTCTCTGAATCAGAGACTCAGAGTGGCTCACAATATCCTTTATCTTCCTCCCCCACAACAAACACCCTGTGAGGTGAGAGAACTCTGCCAGAAGATGCCCTTTCAAGGACAACTCCTGTGAGAGCTATGGCTGACCCAAGGCCATTCCAGCAGGTGCAAGTGGAGGAGTGGGGAATCAAAGCTGGTTCTCCCAGATAAGAATCCGCGCACTTAACCACCACACCAACTGGCTCTCCCCTCTCCAAAAACATGTGGTATCACCAGGGCTTTTTTTGAGCAGGAACGCACAGGAACACAGTTCTGGCTGGCTTGGCATCCGGGGGTGTGGCCTAATATGCAAATGGTTTCCTGCTGGGCTTTCTGTACCTGGGCATCACGTTTCTGCTGAGCTTCCCCCCAGATTCCTCTCACCACTGGAACCACCCCTGAATCTTTAGGAACTTCCCAATTCGGAGTTTGCAACTTCAGGTTCACTTCTAGACTTGCCAGCATCCAGGTGGTGACTGGAGATCTCCTGGGATTAAAACAGAGATGAGCTCCCCTGGAGAAAATGGCCACTTTGGAAGGTAGACTCTATGGAAGGATAACCCATGGAAGTCCCTCCCCTCCCCAAACTCCACCCTCCTCAGGCTCCACCCCCAAAGTCTCCAGGTATTTCCCAACCCCAAGCTGGCAATCCCGTATGCTTCCGATTTCTCATCCCTGCTGTTTTGACCTCCAAATTTCCATTTTGATTTCACTTCTCCCTTGCATGATTCAAAAGCCATAAGTCTGTATTTTGGGGGCTCTTGCACTGAATCCCATTCATAAAATCTGCACTTACATTACTGCATGATATCTAATACATATGAATAGCATGCGTCGTGCATACAGATTGGATATATTTTTTTAAAAATTGCGACATGTGTTCGAAGTCCAAAGGAACGGGTGAAAAGCAAGAAACCAAAACCAGGGACAAAAAAAAATTATAAATGGACATAATAAAAACAAAACAAGAACATTTATTCATCCCCTCTGAAAAGATCTCAACAGCACGGCATTATCATCAAAAGCCAGAAGTGGATTGAGCATAAAAAGGAAATCAGTATTTACAAGGCATTTAAAAAGAAGGAAATCTAAACACAACAAAAGCTTTTTTTTTTAAAGTATGCTGATAGAAGTTGTAAAATGGTGCAATCCGTCAGGGATGTGCTGAGGGCCTTTTTAGGAAGACATAGGATAACTTTAACCACAGCAAACAAAGAAAGGAATGGCCTCGGGTCAGCCGCAGCTCTCACAGAGTTGCCCTTGAAAGGGCAACCTCTGTAAGAGCTCTCTCAGCCTAGGGTTGCCAAGTCTAATTCATGAAATATCTGGGGACTTTGGGGGTGGAGCCAGGAGACATTGGGGGTGGAGCCAGGAGCAAGGGTGTGACAAGCATAACTGAACTCCAAAGGGAGTTCTGGCCATTATATTTCAAGGGACAGCACACCTTTTAAATGCCTTCCTTCCATAGGAAATAATGAAGGATAGGAACACCTTCTTTGGGGGCTCATAGAATTGGACTCCCTGGTCCAATCTTTTTGAAACTTAGGGAGTATATTGGGGAGAGTCACTGGATGCTATACTGAAAATCTGGTGCCTCTACCTAAAAAAACAGGGCCCCCAGAGCCCCAGATACCCGCAGATCAATTCTCCATTATTTTCTATGGGAATAAGCCTCCATAGGGAATCATGAGTTCCCAGCAGACATTTCCCTCCCCTCCCCCCCCCCCGCTTTCTGATTACCCTGAAGCGGGGGGAGGGTCTCCAAACTGGGGGATCCCCTGCCCCCACCTGGGGATTGGCAACCCTATCTCAGCCCCACCTACCTCACAGGGTGTTTGTTGTGGGGGAAGAAGATAAAGGGGATTGTAAACTGCTGAGTCTCTGATTCAGAGAGAAGGGCGGGGTATAAATCTACAGTCTTCTTTTTCTTCACTGCCCAAATCTCAGAGTGTTGCCCACCATTTCCCACCGGTGTCAAACCTTCCCTTCCTGGGTAAGGTCATAGAGCGGGCGGGTGGCGACTCAGCTGCAGGGATTCCTGGAGGACACTTCCGCACTGGATCCATTCCAGTCCGGCTTTCGGCCAGGTCACGGGACGGAGACAGTTCTGGTCGCCCTCATGGATGATCTTATGCGACATCTGGATCAGGGCGGCTCTGCAGTGCTGCTGTTATTAGATCTGTCAGCCGCTTTTGACACGGTTGACCACCAGCTACTGACTGACCGCCTCACCGATGTGGGGATACAGGGATCTGCCTTGCAGTGGCTGACTTCCTTTCTCCAAGATCGGGGACAAAGGGTGGTGATAGGGGAGGAAGCATCCCAGAGGCACTCCCTTAGTTGCGGGGTGCCGCAGGGAGCGGTCCTATCCCCGATGCTATTTAATATCTATATGCGCCCCCTTGCCTAGATTGTCAGGAGGTATGGACTGGGTTGCCATCAATATGCGGATGACACCCAGCTCTACCTAATGATGGGTGGCCAGTCTGACTGTACCCTGGAAAATCTAGACCTGGCATTACAAGCCGTGGCCTCCTGGCTCAGACTGAGTCGGCTGAAATTGAATCCGACGAAGACGGAGGTTCTCTACCTGGGTCGGGGCGGTCCGGGGAGAGAGACCCAGCTGCCGGCCCTTGATGGGGTGCCACTAATACCGGTCCCCAAGGTCAAGAGCTTAGGCGTGCTCCTTGAGTCCTCCCTTACAATGGAGGCTCAGGTGGCAGCCACTGTTAGATCTGCCCTCTTCCATCTTCGGCAAGCATGGCAGCTGGCCCCTTACCTGGACCGCAGCGACCTAGCGACGGTAATCCATGCTACGGTCACCTCAAGAATAGATCACTGTAATGCTCTCTACATGGGGCTACCCCTGACGCTAACCCGGAGACTACAACTAGTGCAGAACGCTGCGGCACGGCTGTTAATGGGGCTACCACGACGGGAGCACATTCGGCCAGTGCTGAGAGAGTTGCACTGGTTGCCTGTTGTGTTCCGAGTTCGCTTCAAGGTGTTGGTATTAACCTTTAAAGCCCTTTATGGTCAGGGACCTGCCTATCTACGGGACCGCCTTTCCCCATATATCCCCCAGAGAGCACTGCGATCAGGGACAAAAAATCTGCTGTCTGCCCCTGGCCCAAAAGAAGCCAGGCTATGTGCAACAAGATCTAGGGCCTTCTCGGTGGCAGCACCAGAACTCTGGAACACCCTCCCAGAAGCTATAAGGGCCCTGCGGGATTTGTCGGCGTTCCGCAGGGCCTGTAAGACCGAACTGTTTAGACAGGCTTTTCTGGTTGACTGAAAATGGGCTGCCACCGGACATCCTACAGAAGCTGGTGGTCATAGTCAGAACCGAATACCGCCAGACTGAATTGAGATAGCGTAATAGTTTTAAACTGATAAATGTATTATGGTTTTATATGTTTTATGGAATTGATTGTTTTTATGATACTGTAAGCCGCCCTGAGTCCGCTTGCGGAGAGGGCGGGATATAAATGCAAAGTAATAAATAAATAAATAAATAAAATGATGACACATTAGCATAGGGTTGCCAGGTCCGACTCAAGAAATATCTGGGGACTTTGGGGGTGGAGCCAGAAGACTTTGAGGGTGGAGCCAGGAGCAAGGCTGTGAGTCTTGTGACAAGCACAAGTGAATTCCAAAAGGAGTTCTGGCCATTGCAATTAAAGCGACTTCACATATCAGCATCAATGTAAGGTTGTATAATGTGCTGCTCCTGATTGTGTACGGCTTGTTTTTATGGAACTGTTTTAACTCTGTCTGATTTTACTGTTGTAAGCCGCCCTGAGCCTGCTTGAGGGATAGGGCAGGATATAAATCCAAAATTTAAATTAGATTAAATCAAAATGCAAAAACTCTGTGAGGGAGGTTACACTGAGAGACTGTGACTGGCCCAAGGTCACCCAGTGTGCTTTCTTGGCACAAGTAGACATTCAAACCTGGGTCTCTCAGATACTAGTCCAATAGCCACTACACCACACTGGCTAGATCTGGCTAGAAGGTGCTAGACACAGGGATGTTGCTTTTGTTTATGAGGCTCCTGGGAAGGGTGAGATGGAAGTCCAGGGGTGGAATTCTAGCAGGAGTTCCTTTGCATATTAGACCACACACCCGTGATGTAGCCAATCCTCCAAGAGCTTACAAGGCTCCTTTTCGTAAGAAGAAGATGACATTGGACTTATATTCCGCCCTCCACTCAGAGTCTCAGAGCGGCTCGCAATCTCCTTTATCTTCCTCCCCCACAACAAACACCCTGCGAGGTGGGTGGGGCTGAGAGGACTCTCACAGCAGCTACCCTTTCAAGGACAACCTCTGCCAGAGCTATGGCTGACCCAAGGCCATTCCAGCAACTGGAGGAATGGGGAATCGAACCCGGTTCTCCCAGATAAGAGTCCATGCACTTAACCGCTACACCAAACTGGCTCTCGAGGATTGGCAGCATCGGGTGTGTGGCCTAATATGTGTGACCTAATATGTGAAGGAGCTCCTGCTAGAATCCCACCCCTGTGGAAGACCTTGTACAACAGACAAAATGGAGTTGGGTCAGACGTGACCCGCATGAAAACAGCAGCCGATAAAGGGATGCAGCGCGAGACTGATAGTGATAACCTACCTTATAGGGTCATCGTAATAATTACAACAAGATAATATTCATGAAGCTCTTGGAACACGGAAAGCACTGTATAAATCTGGATAGTTATTATTAACATCGACACCAAATGGTATTTAGCAACGTCCTAATTAATGCATTAATTATAGGGCTGGGAGCTGTTAATTGGGAATGACTGAGTGATTGATTAAATTACCGTGTTTTTTTTTTTTTAAATGTGGATTATTCGTCGGCTACGAGTTGGAGGCTGACCCCTTTTGCAAAGGTGTGCGGGGCTGATAGTACCGTCTCAATTGAAGATTCCTTCCCCTCCAAAGGCTCGAGCGGTTTGTCTCTATTAATTAGTCAAGGAAAACTGTCATTTCAGATACCATCACCTATACGGAGAGACTGTCATATTTATAGTAATTAGTTAATTAATTAATTTGCCTCAACAGAGACAGTTAATAGATGGGGGAAGGGAAGAAAGCCTGGCATTGATTGACAGCTGGAATCACAGCCTCGGCTACGTTTTTGCAACAGAGCACGGTTTTGATAAATTGCCCATGCTGTGATTATGTGGGATTTAATACATGTTTAGGGAGTGGCCTCTGGAACAAAGAAACACTCCAGTCCCTGCATGATAACACAACACATCAATATGTGGGAGGGACGGTGGCTTAGTGGTAGAGCATCTGCTTGGGAAGCAGAAGGTCCCAGGTTCAATCCCTGGCATCTCCCAAAAAGGGTCCAGGCAAATAGGTGTGAAAAACCTCAGCTTGAGACCCTGGAGAGCCGCTGCCAGTCTGAGAAGACAATGCTGACTTTGATGGACCAAGGGTCTGATTCGGTAGAAGGCAGCTTCATATGTCCATATAATATGTTCGTATGTGCTGGTACCCTGAATTGGATGGCCCAGGCTAGCCCATTTTTGCCAGATCTTGGAAGCTAAGCAGAATCAGCCAAGGCAGTTTTTTTTGTAGCAGGGACTCCTTTGCATATTAGGCCACACAGCCCTGATGTAGCCAATCCTCCAAGAGCTTCCAGGGCTCCTATTACAGGGCCTACTTTAAGCTCCAAGGGGATGGCTACATCAGGGGTGTGTGGCCCAATATGCAAAGGAATTCCTGCTAAAAAAAAAAGGACCTGAGTAAGGCCAACTCTGCTTAGCTTCCGAGATCTGATGGTGTCAGGCGAGCATGGAGAGAAAGAGGCTAAAGAATATCAGCAAGTGCTGATCTTCATCCTCAGCCATACAAGCCACCTTGGAAGCTTCTCCGGTGTTCCTTGATAGTTGCCAGGCAGGGTCCCTCCCCCCCCACTAGGAATGATTTCAAGTTTGACTTCCCTGATGTGTTTGGCTCAGAAACCCCAGCTTTCGTTTTGCTTCTCCTCCTCGCGCACAGGGAGAAGAGATTCTTTGTCTGCTTTCTGGCTCCTTCCCCCGTAAAACGTTTCCCACAATATTTGCGGGTCACTTAATCAGCATTCCACGTGCATTCGACTTCTAACGCCGATCTAAAACAGTGCATGAAAACCCACCCGATGCGTAAACACAGTGCAGATGGATCTCCAAAACGGACAGCAAAAGAGCAGCGCAACAAAAATGTAGACCAAAAATATTGCTAGATATAAAAATTTCAATGCAGCGGGGGATTTCTCTTCTTCCTTCACCCCACCCTAACCTCATTTTCCCTGCCTGGTTTGTCTTTGTTGCTGACTGTCTAGCCAGCCCCTCCTCACTGAGTCTCAAAGATTGCAGCCTGGAGTACCTGCCTGGCCTTTTTCTTGGCTCATAACCTCCACTCCCTGGCCCCACTGATGGATCTCTTGATGGCGCCTGGGTTTTTTGGCCACTGTGTGACACAGAGGTCGTTTTCGCACTCACCTCCAGCCGGCGCGACCCCCCTCTTCACCGCGCAGGATCTGCGCGGATTTCGCACTAAATGCCGCGGAGCAGCCTTTTGCGCCGGAAACTCCCGTCGCAAAAGCCGCGCAAACGCCAAACTGCTTTTTGGCGATTTACGTTTGAGCGGCTTTTGCGACGGGAGTTTCCGGCGCAAAAGGCTGCTCCGCGGCATTTAGTGCGAAATCCGCGCAGATCCTGCGCGGTGAAGAGGGGGGTCGCGCCGGCTGGAGGTGAGTGCGAAAACGACCAGAGTGTTGGATTGGATGGGCCATTGGCCTGATCCAACATGGCTTCTCTTATGTTCTTATGGCCACTGTGTGAAACAGAGTGTTGGATTGGATGGACCGTTGGCCTGATCCAACATGGCTTCTCTTATGTTCCAAATAAATAAATAAAAACAAACTTTTCAGATTAGCAATTGATCCTCTCTTGGAAGAACTGGCCATGTCTCTCAGACATAGCATCCGTAGGGCTTTTTCTGTTTTTAGAAGGAACGCACAGGAATGCCGCTCCAGCTGGCTTGATGTCAGAGGTGTGGCCTAATATGCAAATAAGTTCCTGCCAGGCTTTTTCTACAAAAAGCCTGTGTGAAGCAATGGTGATGCCAAGGGGTGTGGCCTAATATGCAAATGAGTCCCTGCTGGGCTTTTCCTACAAAAAAGTCCCATATGAAGCAGTGGTGATGTCAGGGGTGTGGCCTAATATGCAAATTAGTTCCTGCCAGGCTTTTTCTACAAAAAGCCTGTGTGAAGCAATGGTGATGTCAAGGGGTGTGGCCTAATATGCAAATGAGTCCCTGCTGGGCTTTTCCTACAAAAAAGTCCCATGTGAAGCAGTGGTGATGTCAGGGGTGTGGCCTAATATGCAAATTAGTTCCTGCCAGGCTTTTTCTACAAAAAGCCTGTGTGAAGCAATGGTGATGTCAAGGGGTGTGGCCTAATATGCAAATGAGTCCCTGCTGGGCTTTTCCTACAAAAAGTCCCATGTGAAGCAATGGTGATGTCAGGGGTGTGGCCTAATATGCAAATTAGTTCCTGCTGGGCTTTTTCTACAAAGAAAGCCCTGGGCATTCTGATTTCTTTTCCAGGATGTATCCAAATTGTATCCCAAGGGGCCCTCTTTCCAGGAACACACCATTCCCAACAGCACTGCAAGTTTCTTCTTTTCTTCCCCCTTCCTTCTTTTTAGGGACGTGGCCAAATTGCACAAGCTGGTTGTTTCAGTGTGAACATCCTTGTAGTTATATTTTGGATCTCCCCTGGGAGAAATGAAGGTACCCCTCTTTTATTTTGGCACCCTTTTCCTGGCTGAATTTCCCCTTGAAATCGTCTGCGTTTCTCAGCGTCGCCCTTGCGTCAGTTGCATGTAAATTGCATTAATATGGTGTGTACATATAAATGGCGCTAGCAGGCCATGAAAGAAACAAAGGAATTGTTAGGCCAGCAGTGAAAAGGAAGCGGACCGAAACCGATGACAGCCCGCAGGGTTGGATCCTGCCGATCCGTTCTGCAAACAGCGGTGCCTTTTCCCTGGTACAAGAAGCCTTCCTTTGGCTTTTTATCCTGAGTTCTTTTCAACAAGCAAAGCTTGAGTCTGGATAAAGTGTTGTCATTAGTGGAATGCAGGGCTTTTCTTTGTAGCAGGAACCCCTTTGCATATTTAGGCCACACCCCCTGATGTAGCCAATCCTCCTGGAGCTTACAGTAGGCTCTGTACTAAGAGCCCTGGAAACTCTTGGAGGATTGGCTACATCAGGGGTGTGTGGCCTAATAGGCAAAGAAGTTCCTGCTACAAAAACAGCCCTTTATATAAGTCAGTTGTGATAACACACTTTACTTATTTAGATATGTTTTCATATGACTATGACCATTAGAGAAACTCTTTGGATACATAGATCCATCAAATGTGCCTTAACACAGTTATGAAATGTTTGCCAATGTGTGCATCTTTGGGGAAGGGCCATGGCTCAGTGGAAGAGCTTTTGCTTGGCAGCATGTAGATGGTCACAGGTTCAATCCCCGGCATCTCCAGTGAAAGGATTTGAGAGGAGGTGATGTGAAAGACCCTGGAGAGCTACTGCCAGTCTGAGTAGGCAGTACTGATTTTGACAGACCAAAGCAGCATCATGCATGTGTTTATCTTGTGCACATCAGGCAGCTTTGGGCATGTGTTCATCTTGTGCGCATCGGCACAAAACGTCGCCCAGATTCGTGGCGGATCGACAGAACGAAATGGTGCATGACCTGTATGGAACAGAAGATGGGACATCCATCTAATCCTACTTTCTTTGGACAGCGCATGCCAAAGATAAGGATGCCATTTTCTTTCTTTATTTCCCTGCTGCCGCCGATGGTCTTGGTCCATTACAGAACAGGCCTGTCCTCTCCCGGGGTGCCTTGCTCACCATCTCAGGGTTGACAGCTAGGTTAAAAAACACATAGGAGAGAAGAAACTTGGATTGATGGGAACAAACACAGATTCTGTTCCCTTTACAGAGTTCTCCATGACTGTTCTGTGGCAGATCCTCAGAGCAGACATCTTACTGTCAAAACTGCCTAGGAAGAACTGTTGATAGAAAGCATATTGCAAAAAAAGAGAGATTAAGTTTAAACCACTGAAGAACGGAGGCAAACTTGGAGTCATCCCTCCTCACAGAACATTGTTGACAACAGTGACAAACCCAACGGTTCATCTGCTGTAGCTGGGATTTCCAGGTCCCCCAAGATCACTGCAGATGGTGACTGTAGCCATGAAATTAAAAGTCATTTGCTACTTGGGAGGACAGCTATGGCGAACCTGGGCAATATAATAAAAAGTAGAGACATCACCCTGCCAACAAAAGTCCATACAGTCAAAGAGATGATATTCCCAGTAGTAATGTATGGCTGTGAGAGCTGGACCATAAGGAAGGCCGAGCGCAGAAGAATAGATGCTTTTGAGCTGTGGTGCTGGAGAAGAATCGTGAGAGTCCTTTGGACTGCAAGAAGATCAAATCAGTCCTAAGGGAAATCAACCCTGACTGTTCCCTGAAAGGTCAGATGCTGAAGCTCAAATACTTTGGTCACCAAATGAGAAGGGAGCACTCACTGGAGAAGATCCTGACGCTGGGAAAGACAGAAGGCAAAAGAAGAAGGGGACGGCAAAAGATGAGATGGCTGGACAGTGTTACCGATGTAACTAACACGAATTTGAGCAGACTTCGGAGGATGGTGGAAGACAGGAGGGCCTGGCGTGACTTTGTCCATGGGGTCACAAAGAGTCAGACTTGACTGTGCGACTGAACAACAACAACCTGGCCTCTGGTGGAGGGTGGGGAGTCGACAGAGCTTTCTTGTAGCAGGAACTCCTTTGCCTATTAGGCCACACACCCCTGATGTAGCCAATCCTCCAAGAGCTTCCAGGGCTCTTAGTGCAGGGCCCACTGTAAGCTCCAGAAGGATTGGCTACATCAGGGGTGTGTGGCCTAATATGCAAAGGAGTTCTTGCTACAAAAAAAGTCCTGGGGGTCAGGTTGCCAGACCCAGATTGGGAAACTCCTGGAGATTTGGGGGTGAAGACTGAAGAGGACAGGGATATCAGTGGGATACAATGTCATTGAGTCCATCCTTCAAAGCATCCATTTTCTCCCAGGGAACTGTCACCTGGAGACAAGCTGTAATTCTGGGGAATCCTGAGATCCCACTTTGAGGATGCTACCCCATGATGCAGCCTCTGATGTCCAACAGTTGGCAAGAAGGCTTCTGGGAAGTCTACTACATAGGCATGAAGTCAACAGTGCCCTGTCCAGCTGTTTGCTCTTCCAGCAATGGGTATTGGGGGAAATAGTGAGAGCCAGTTTAGTGTAGTGGTTAAGTGTGTGGACTCTCATTCAGGAGAACCAGATTTGATCCCCCACTCCTCCACTTGCAGCTGCTGGAATGGCCTTGGTCAGCCAGAGCTCTGGCAGAGGTTGTCCTTGAAAGGGCAGCTTCCAGGAGAGCTCCCTCAGCCCCACGCACCTCACAGGGTATCTGTTGTGGGGGAGGAAGGTAAAGGAAGGTAAAGAAGGCCAAAGGGTGATTAACATGTGGAATTCACTGCCACACGAGGTGGTGGCGGCCACAAGTATAGCTACCTTCAAGAAGGGTTTAGATAAAAATATGGAGCACAGGTCCTTCAGTGGCTATTAGCCACAGTGTATGTGTGTATATAAAATTTTTTGCCACTGTGTGACACAGAGTGTTGGACTGGATGGGCCGTTGGCCTGATCCAACATGGTTTCTCTTATGTTCTTATGAAATTGTGAGGCCTTCAGACATCTGCACAAGCAGCTAGCAAAAATCCAGCTGCAAAGAATCCATAGCAGAGAAATGGAACCTCCACATTGCCTACCTCTTGATTCCAGATGCTGAGGTCACACTTTCATTACCTGCTGAACCGTTTCTGACACATCTGGCAGGCCAGGTTCTAAATTCCCGCAGAGACGTTTCTGCTGACATGAGATTTCGGTGCTTGTTGGAAGACAAGCGCCTCCGCTTCATAGGGCCTCTTCCGTGAATTTGTCAGCACCTTTTCAAAGGCTGCCTTCTATGGATGAAAGTGAAGTAAAGAAATGAATTGAAAGCTCCTTGCAGTAGCCTTGGTGACCGAATTTTTTTTTTTTTTTTTAAAAAGCATATTCTTTTTATCTCCAAAAACTGGAACTCAATGTCTCCCCATAAAGCTGAATAGCAGTTGATTCAGCATAGACAAAAATAACTATTTCTTCCTACAATGCACAACATGGTCCGTGTGAAACTGCATTATACTGAATCAGATTACTGATTCATCATGGTCAGTATTATCCACTCAGACAGGTGAAGGCTCTCCAGGATTTCTAGTAGAGGTCTATTAACATCATCTACTATTCTTACCCTTTTTAAACTGGGATTGCCAGAGATTTAGCCTGGTACCTTCTGCATGCCAGGCAGATGCTCTTCCACTGAGCTACTGCATCTTCCAAATGGAGATGGTGGGGACTGAACCTGGGAACTTCTGCATGTCAAACAGATGCTCTTCCACTGAGCCATGGCCCCTCCCGAATGGAGATGGTGGAAGAAGAATTGCAGATTTATAGCCCGCCCTTCTCTCTGAATTAGAGACTCAGAGCGGCTTACAATCTCCTTTATCTCCTTCCCCCACAACAGACACCCTGTGAGGTGGGTGGGGCTTAAGGGCTCTCACAGCAGCTGCCCTTTCAAGGACAACCTCTGTGATAGCTATGGCTAACCTAAGGCCATTCCAGCAGCTGCAAGTGGAGGAGTGGGGAATCAAACCCAGTTCTCCCAGATAAGAGTCCGCGCACTTAGCCACTACACCAAACTGGCACTCAGCTAGAACTCCCCATAAAGCTGAATAGCAGTTGATTCAGCATAGACAAAAATAACCATTTCTTCATACAATGTACAACAATGCACAGCTCTAGTGGGGATTGAAACTGGGACCTTCTGCATGCCAAGCAGATGCTCTTTCACTCATCCATGGCCCCTCCCAAATGGAGATGGTGGGAATTGAACCTGGGACCTTCTGCATGCCAAGCAGGTGCTCTTCTGCTCAGCCATGACCCCTCCCAAATGGAGATGATGGGGATTGAACCTGGGACCTTCTGCGTGCCAAGCAGGTGCTCTTCCACTCAGCCATGGCCATGCCCTATAGAATCAGTGTATACAGGACTTCCAAGAAGCCTCCTGTCCAGGCACTGAATGGACATGGCCCTGCTCAGCTTCAACAGGGCTTACTCTATTGCGTACCTGCAGACCATGCCCAGCAATCACATGAAGCTGCCTTGTAGTTAATCAGACCCATAATTAGTATTGTCTGCTCAGCCTGGCAGTGGCTTTCCAAGGTCTCAAGCAGAGGTCTTTTGTGTCACCTACTGCCTGTTCCTTTTAACTGGAGATGCCAGGGATTGAACCTGGGACCTTCTGCATGCCATGTAGATGCTCTGCCACTAAGCCACAGACCCTCCCCAAGTTGATAGGTCTATTCAAGGATGTTAACCACAGGCCAGCATCAAGGATCAACTCTGAAAGCAGAGGGTCAGAGATTTTTTGCTGCCTCTGATGTCACTAGGAGTGGGAGGTGGTCCCAGAATCCTTTGCAGTATATGCCATTTAGCCTCATTGGCACCAATTGAGTTTCAGTAAGCATAACAGACTGCTTTTTGGTTCAGGAGGGAGCGGTGTGGACAGTGCATGATGGGGGAAGCAGTCTTGCTATTTGTCTATTTTTAATTCCCACCCCACCCCCTTTTTTAATAGAATCATAGAGTGGGAAGGGACCTCCAGGGTCATCTAGTCCAACCCCCTGCACAATGCAGGAAACTCACAAATACCTCTTCCTAAGTTCACAGGTCCTCATTGCTGTCAGATGGCCATCTAGCCTCTGTTTCAAAACCTCCATGGAAGGAGAGCCCACCACCTGCTGAGGAAGCCTGTTCCACTGAGGAACAGCTCTAATGGTCAGGAAGTTCTTCCTAATGTTAAGCCGGAAACTCTTTTTATTTAATTTCAACCCATTGGTTCTGGTCCTACCTAATTTCAAAGCAGTTTATATAATTCTCCTCTCTTCCATTATACTCTCACAACAACCTTAGAATCATAGAAGGGACCTTAGAATGATAGACGTTGAAAGGGACCTCCAGGGTCATCTAGTCCAACCTCCATGGAAGGAGAGCTCACCAACTCCTGAGGAAGCCTGTTCCACTGAGGAACAGCTCTAATGGTCAGGAAGTTCTTCCTAATGTTGAGTCGGAAACTCTTTTGATTTAATTTCAATCCACTGGTTCTGGTCCTACCTTTTGGGGCCACAGAAAAAAATTCCACACCATCCTCTAGATGACAGGCCTTCAAGTACTTGAAGATGGTGATCTTGTGAGGTAGGTCAGGCTGAGGCCAAAGTCATCCCAGGGATCTTTCATGAAAGAGCAGGAATTCGAGCCTGGGACTCCCAGACCCTATCCCAACACTCTCCACCACTCCACGCATCAACGAGTCTTTTGCTTTATGGTCCTTCCTAACAGCGATCCGAGCATGCTAGAAACAAATTGTTCCCAGAAACAGACTGAAGTGTCTGAAGTGCGTTGTCTTCATACTGCTCTGAGCTCTTGACTTGATTTGTGTCTGGGAGCGATTCAACATGGAGGAGACTCCATTTCATTCATTTGTTCAGTGTGTATTTTCCTTCCCCATTGGGCACTTCGCAGCATCTCATGAGATTTATTAAAGCATCCCCGTGCAGCCACCTTGAGGCCTTTTAAAGGGGGAATGCTGTTTTTAAAAAAATCCACAAAGAAACAATCAGCTAGAATTAAAAAAAAAAAAAAATCTCAGGACATTTGTACACCCAACTAGCAACAAGTGTGCTGCAAAGAATCCATAGCAGAGAAATGAAACCTCCATATGTAGGGGCTGCATACCTCTGATTTCCAGATGCTGAGGTCACACTATCATAACCTGCTTGGAATCACCCCAGACGCATCTGACAAGCCAGTTTCTAAATTCCTGTGAAGACACTATTCCTGGCATGAGATATTTTGGAGGTTATTTTTATAAACAAATGTATGTGTGTGCACCTGGAAGTCATAGTGACCTCTGATGACTGACCCCTACTATGGACATGGAGGGTATTCAGAGAGGTGGCTGGAAGAAGAAGATGATGATATTGGATTCATATCCCACTCTTCACTCTGAATCTCAGGGTCTCAGAGAGGCTCACAATCTCCTTTATCTTCCTCACCCACAACAGACACCCTGTGAGGTAGGTGGGGCTGAGAGAGCTCTCCCAGAAACTGCCCTTTCAAGGACAAGAATGGCCAGGCTACTTCCAAAGACCCACCCATCCCTTGATGGTTTTTTGTGTGTGGACTATTTCAATGGGGGGAGGTACTAGCTGACTGGAATTTTAGCAGCCTGACCTTATAAGAATGGCTGACCATTCAGTGGGGAATCAAACCCAGTTCTCCCCGATGAGTCCATGCACTTAACCACTACACCAGGGGGTGGCCAACGGTAGGTCTCCAGATGTTTTTTGCCTACAACTCCCATGGCCAATGGCTGGGGCTGATGGGAGTTGTAGGCAAAAAACATTTGAAGAGCTACCGTTGGCCACCTCTGCACTACACCAAACTGGCTCTGACATTTGAAGGAGGTCTCTTATCCAAGCACTTGCCTGCTTAGCTTCCAAGATCTGATGAGATCAGTCTTGCCTGGGCTATCCAGGCCAGAACTCTTCTGGCAAGAGATTTTGATACACAGAAGACCTGCTTCCTGCTCAAGACCTCGACTAGACTAAGAATTGCCAGAGCAACATCAGCCTTCCCTGGGAGCTGTCCCTGGTCCTGAACCCAGCTTTCGCAGCAACCTTCATTCTCATACTGGTGGTGTCTTATGCTATGCCTTGGAGACTCTGGCTGAATGGAAGAGAATATCTAGAAGCATGGGTTGTATGGCCTTCTTTCCTCCGTGCTTTTATGTTACAATGCAAGTGTCGGCTCAACTGCCCTAAAAGCAAAATGTATCCACAGCAGCTTGCAGCCCGAGGGATGGCTGTGTATGCTTCCAGTCCTCAGGGACACCATTTGGAACAGCTCCACGTCGCTCTTCGCTTGGATTCCTTGTCAGGGGCAGCCGTTATCTCTTACAAGCAGGTCCTGGCGGCCGTCGCCTCAGGCGGCACTTCGCTCCGGGCCTTGTCGGCATCTTAAGCCAAATGCTTTGTGATCTGTTTCTCAGCTCCATTGGCATGTTGGTGCCCCCTTGATGCCTCCAGCGCCAAGGAGGGAGGCTGCTTCCAAAGACCCACCCCTTCCTTGCTGGGTTTTTTGTGGGCTGTTTCAATGGGTGAAGGTACTAACTGGCTGGGATTTTAGCAGCCTGACCAATCTGGTGGGCAGCCCTGGCCTAAGAGCATCCGGGGAGGGGGGGGAAGAGATTGGTAGAGGTGAACAGGTGAAGCTGCCTTATACTGAATCAGACCTGTGGTCCATCAAGGTCAGTATGGTCTACTCAGACTGGCAACATCTCTACAGGATTGCAGGTAGAGGTTTTTCATATCACATAAGAGAATCCATGTTGGATCAGACCAATGGCCCATCCAGTCCAACACTCTGTGTCACACAGCGGCCAAAAAACCCAAGTGCCATCAGGACGTCCACCAGTGAAGCTAGAAGCCATCCCACTGTACCACCCACCTACTGCCAGATCCCCTTAACTGGAGATGCCATGGACTGAACCTGTGACCTTCTGCACACCAAGCAGGGGCTCCTCCACTCAGCCCCAGGTCCCTCCCCAGATGTGTAGTGAATGCATACACGTGTATATTAATAGCACCTCCTCACATTGCACATTGCCCCTTTTGCAGCCAAGGTGGCATAATTTAGACTGCAAGGTGGGAGAACAGCAGGGATGCTGTATCTAAACTGAAATAGAGTGATGGTGAAAGATTTCAGTAAGGGAGTCAGAAGTTCTCAGGAAGGTTTGATGGCTCATTCTTGGGTCTGTTTCAAGCATGAATTGTAAAGGAGGAGGAGGAGGAGGAGGAGGAAGAAGAGAAGGAGGAGAAATTTATACCCTGCCTTTCACTCAGAGTCTCGGAGTGGCTTACAATCTCCTTTCCCTTCCCCTCCCCTCAACAGACACCCTGTGAAGTAGGTGGGGCTCAGAGTGCTCTGAGAGAACTGCCCTTGAGCAGAAGAGCTCTGGGAGAATTATGACTTACCCATGGCCCCTCCAGCAATTGCATGTGTAGGAGTGGGGAATCATAAGAACATAAGAGAAGCCATGTTAGATCAGGCCAATGGCCCATCCAGTCCAACACTCTGTGTCACACAGTGGCAAAAAAAAATTATATATATACACACACACACACACACTGTGGCTAATAGCCAGTGATGGACCTCTGCTCCATATTTTTATCTAAACCCCTCTTGAAAGTGGCCATGCTTGTGGCCACTACCACCTCCTGTGGCAGTGAATTCTACATGTTAATCACCCTTTGGGTGAAGAAGTACTTCCTTTTATCCGTTTTAACCTGTCTGCTCAGCAATTTCATCGAATGCCCATGAGTTCTTGTATTGTGAGAAAGGGAGAAAAGTACTTCTTTCTCTACTTTCTCCATCCCATGCATTATCTTGTAAACCTCTATCATGTCACCATTTCTCCAAGCTAAAGAGTCCTAAGCGTTTCAACCTTTCTTCATAGGGAAAGTGTTCCAGCCCTTTAATCATTCTAGTTGCCCTTTTCTGGACTTTCTCCAATGCTATAATATCCTTTTTGAGGTGCAGCGACCAGAACTGCACACAGTACTCCAAATGAGACCGCACCATCGATTTATACAGGGGCATTATGATACTGGCTGATTTGTTTTCAATTCCCTTCCTAATAATTCCCAGCATGGCGTTGGCCTTTTTTATTGCAAACGCACACTGTCTTGACATTTTCAGTGAGTTATCTACCACGACCCCAAGATCTCTCTCTTGGTCAGTCTCTGCCAGTTCACACCCCATCAACTTGTATTTGTAGCTGGGATTCTTGGCCCCAATGTGCATTATTTTGCACTTGGCCACATTGAACCGCATCTGCCACGTTGACGCCCACTCACCCAGCCTCAACAGATCCCTTTGGAGTTCCTCACAATCCTCTCTGGTTCTCACCACCCTGAACAATTTAGTGTCATCCGCAAACTTGGCCACTTCACTGCTCACTCCCAACTCTAAATCATTTATGAACAAGTTAAAGAGCATGGGACCCAGTACTGAGCCCTGCGGCACCCCACTGCTTACCGTCCTCCACTGCGAAGACTGCCCATTTATACTCACTCTCGGCTTCCTATTACTCAGCCAGTTTTTGATCCACAAGAGGACCTGTCCTTTTACTCCATGACTCTCAAGCTTTCCAAGGAGCCTTTGATGAGGAACTTTATCAAAAGCTTTCTGGAAGTCAAGGTAAATAACATCTATCGGGTCTCCTTTGTCCACATGTTTGTTCACCCCCTCAAAGAAATGTAACAGGTTAGTGAGGCAAGATCTTCCCTTACAGAACCCATGCTGAGTTTTCCTCAATAACCCGTGTCCATCAATGTGCCTACTCATTCTGTCCTTAATAATGCTTTCTACCAACTTTCCCGGTATTGAAGTCAGACTGACTGGCCTGTAATTTCCCGGATCTCCTCTGGAACCCTTTTTAAAGATGGGGGTGACATTTGCTACCTTCCAGTCCTCAGGAACGGAGGCAGATTTCAATGAAAGATTACAGATTTTTGTTAGAAGATCCACAAGTTCAACTTTGAGTTCTTTCAGAACTCTCGGATGTATGCCATCCGGACCCGGTGACTTATTAGTTTTTAATTTGTCTATCAGTTGTAGGACCTCCTCTTTTGTCACCTCAATCAAACCCAGTTCTCCCAGGTAAGAGTATGAGCACTTAACCACTATACCATAGTGACTCTCAGAAACGTGTTTGGGCCACTTACATGCGAAGAAGAAGAAGATGATGATATTGGATTCATATCCTGCCCTATACTCTGAATTTCAGAGTCTCAGAGTGCTCACAATCTCCTTTACATTCCCCCCACCACCACAACAGACACCCTGTGAGGTGTGTGGGGCTGAGAGAGCTCTTACAGCAGCTGCCCTTTCAAGGACAGCTCTGTGAGAGCTATGGCTGACCCAAGGCCATTCCAGCAGCTGCAAGTAGAGGAGTGGGGAATCAAACCTGGTTCTCCCAGATAAGAGTCAGCGCACTTAACCACTACACCAAACAGTCTCTCACCAAACTGCTTTGTACTGAATCAGACCATCAGTTTATCTGGGTCAGTCTTGTCTACCCAGACTGGCAGTGGCAGTCCAGGTTTTCCAGTCTCTCCCCCAACTCCCTGACCTTTTCAAGTGGAGATGCTGGAGACTGAACGGAGGACTTTCTTCATGTAAAGCTGAGGCTCAGCCACTGAGCCACGCCAAAATCCCCCCCCCCACTTCTGTTGCCATTCCTGTCTCAACGCATCACAATAGTGGCACTAATGTGAGCCATACACATCAAATCACTGGGGTTCTTTTTTTAGCAAGCAGGAGTTGTGCTAGGAACGCTTCCAAACTTCTTGGCTGGATTTCTCTGTGGATTTGGAAGTTCCAAATTACATTGTCTCATTTCCAAAGGGGAACCGATGCAGCGGGGATCCTCTGTCGTTTTTCTCCAGCTCTTTGTACTGAGCAATGTGCGTGCACAGATAGTCACAGCCTTCAGTTCCGGCTGTTCATTTGTACTCCCCTTCCCTGCATTATTAATGCTCACATGTGCATTCATCTTCAGCAATTGTGCATACAATTGTACCAAGTCTGTGGCTGGGGCCAAACATAAATTTCTATGCATAGAAGGGACTTCCATCCACGGAGTGGGATTTTCCCATCTCCTACTGCTACTGCAGCCCCAAATTCCACCTTCCCAGTCAGCCCCGGCCCTAGGGGTTCTGCCACCCCAGGCAGAACACTGCGCTGCCACCCCTCCTCCCGTGGACTCTAATCACACATGTGATGACGTCACCCAGAAGTGACATCATCGTGATGGCATGCTTTTCGTAAGTGTTCTTTCTTGGCTCTGATTGCTGAGAGCCCAGAAGAAGAAGACTGCAGATTTATATCCCGACCTTCTCTCTGAATCAGAGTCTCAAAGTGCCTTACAATCTCCTATATCTTCTCCCCCCACAACAGACCCCCCCCCGTGAGGTGGGTGGGGCTGAGAGGGCTCTCACAGCAGCTGCCCTTTTAAGGATAACTCCTGTGAGAGCCATGGCTAACCCAAGGCCGTTCCAGCAGGTGCAAGTGGAGAAGTGGGGAATCAAACCCGGTTCTCCCAGATAAAAGTCCGCACACTTAACCACTACACCAAACTGCACTACAAAGAATGCTCGGCATGCCCCCTGCCCAGCTCTCTCCCACGTTGGGGAAGCTGAGCAGGGGCCACATCGTTCTTTCTTTGCTCCAAGCAATCAGAGCAAAGAAAGAACACTGCAGAGTATCAGGGTCAGCATAAGCAGGGACGGGGAGGAGTGCCCGCCCTGACCCCTGCTGCGAGGTGGTGCCCTAGATGATCTTGCCTACTCCCATGTGCTGGCCCTGTCTCTAGTGTTGTTCCGGGGGGGGGGGGGAGGGACCCTTGAACATATGAAGCTGCCTTATACTGATTCAGACCCTCGGTCCATCAAAGTCAGTCTTGTCTACTCAGACTGGCGGCGGCTCTCCAGGGTCTCAAGCTGAGGTTTTTCACGCCTATTTGCCTGGACTCTTTTTAGTTGGAGATGCCAGGGACTGAATCTGGGACCTTCTGCTTACCAAGCAGATGCTCTACCACTGAGCCACCGTCCCTCCCCTTGGGAGCAGCAGAGAAGGTCTACAGGAGAAGAAGGATTCTGTCCAGAGGACACCTCCACAGAATCTAATCCACAATCCATACCAAATTTTACTGATGGGCAAACATGCTCTATGCAGTTGTGTAGTGTTTCATCGGTAAAGCGCCACACGAAAAGAGCCCCTAGATAGACCTATGCATACAGCCGTATCAATATTGCTGGGGGTAGGGGGGGATACAGTGATTTATTACTGATCTCGTTCACACTGGTAACAGATGGAATGGAACTGAATGAGCATGCTCCAATTCCGGAATTAATTTTAGAAATTCTGCTAATTAGACTGGAATTACGGGGGAGTAGAAAGCGGCGCAAAGCAAACTTCCAAGGAGATGAAGGCATGAGTCCAGGGAAATCAGTTTCTCTGTGTTTTGTAACTTCAGGCTTGCCAAATCTACTACATGGTTCCTACATGGTGCAAAAAGTATCTAGGGGTCTTAGTGGATCATACACTGAACATGAGTCAACAGTGTGATGCGGTGGCTAAAAAGGCAAATGCAATTTTGGGCTGTATCAGCAGAAGTATAGTGTCCAGATCACGTGATGTGATGGTATCACTTTACTCTGCTCTGGTAAGACCTTACCTGGAGTATTGTGTTCAGTTTTGGGCACCACATTTTAAGGAGGATATAGACAAGCTGGAACGGGTCCAGAGAAGGGCGACAAAGATGGTGAGGGGTGATTTCCTCAGAGAAATCTCTAGAGGGCAGATTCACATTTGTTTTCCTAAAAACACATACACACACATTTTTAAAGGGAGAGAAGGCAGTCTGGTATAGCCCGATCTTGTCAGATCTTGAAAGCTAAGCAGGGTCAGTGCTTGGAAGGGAGACCACCAAGGAAGACTCTGCAGGGGAAGGCCATGGCCAACTGCCTCTATGCTTCTCACTTGCCTTGAAAACCCTCTTTGGGTTCACCATAAGTTGGCTGTGACTTAATGGCACTTGACGTACACACATCTTTTTAACAGTGAAAAGAGCAGTGACTCATAGAATCATAAGAGTCGGAAGGCACCTCCAGGGCCGTCTAGTCCAACCACCTGCACAATGCAGGAAATTCACAAGTACCTCCCCCTAAGGTCACAGGATCAGCATTGCTGTCAGTTGGCCATCTAGTCTCTCTTTAAAATCCTCCGAAGGAGAGTCCACCACCTCCTGAGGAAGCCTGTTCTAATGAGGAACCACTCTAACTGACAGGAAGTTCCTGTCAGGAAAGCTCCTATCATGAAAGTTCCCCTCATGAAACCCTAACTGTCATGAAAGCGCCAATCCTGCCACACAGATTTTGTTAGTCTTTAAGGTGCTCCTGGACTCTTGCTCTTTTCTGCTGCCACAGACAAACATGGTTACCCATCTTGACATATTTTAAATCCAGGTGGGCAGCCATGTTGGTCTGAAGCAATAGAACAAAGTTAGAGTCCAGTAGCACCTTTAAGACCAACAAATTTTTATTCACAATGTAAGCTTTTTATCAGTGTTCTTTTAGCACATGAAAGCTTACATCGTGAATAAAACTTTGTTGGTCTTAAAGGTACCACTAGACTCCAGCTTTGACCTATTTTAAAGACATTCATACTCCTGTCTGGGGCTGGGGGTGTGATAGCTTTGGTGACTGCTTCTCCGGGGCTAACAGTCCATTAGAAAAATAATCCATGCCAAATGGAAACGCCCTCCACCCCTCTGGGTGCTTCTGTTGGGGTGCGACGGTCCACTTTGCTTCTGCAGCTGACGGAACTCCTTCATTTATTGATTGATGCTTGGATGCTTTCGATCGCTATAGTAAAGAATAACAGCAATTCAAAGAGCGTTTTCTCTGGTTTCAGATCATCAACCACTTGGTTATTCTTGACTGCCTTTTCTTTCTTTCTTTTTTAAAGTCAGTATCCTTATTTCTCTATCTGTTTTCACAGATATCTTTCCTCTCCTCTTCCGTGGCTTCCATCTCTCCCTCTGGGGGGGTCTTTTTTCTCCCTCCCCCCCTCCCATCAGCAATTCTAAATCCTATTGATTTGCTCCTCCCTTGTTTCATTGATCAATCTCCTTCCCCTTTTTCTTTCTCCCCTGCTCCATCTTCTTCTATGTCTTTCCCTCCCTTCTGCCATTATTATAAATCTCCTACCCAGCCCTCCCTTATCCGTGGATTCCCAATCTCCAGGTGGTGGCTGGAGATCTCCTGGGATTACGACTGATCTCCAGGCAACAGAGATCAGTTCCTTTGGAGAAAATGGCCACTTTGGGAGGTGGACTCTATGGTTTGGTATTAGGCATAGGCACAGAATGTGAAAATGGTGGTTTGCTTCATTTTGTGGTTCATTGGGTTACTCGATTTGGTGGTTTAGTTGGTTTTGTGGGAGGGGTTTGATTTTCCAAATAGTTCAAGTTGTTCCCCAAGTGATAGAGCATCTCATGGTGACATGTCACTTCCTGGTGATGTCATCGTGCCAGGGACGTTGTGGAACTCCTGCGCTTTCTAGCCTTCTTGGGGGCCATTCCATGCCTTCCCAAACTGGATGAACCAACAAGCCGAGGACGAATTGTTCAAGAGGATCCCCCACCAATAACAGCACAGACAAACTGCCCCCAAAACAAGCTGTTTTATTTTTATTTTGTGTGCAGCACCATTTGCTGAACCGATTCCTAATGAACCACAAATCAGCCATTTTAGCATGAATCGCAGTTAGTGCTTCAATTTGTGCCCATGCCTATTTCATATATTTGCTGTAGTCCGTCCCCTCCCCAGCCTTCCAAAATCTCAAGGAATTTCCCTACCCAGAGCTGGCAACCCTATTTGAAACCCACTCCCCCTTTCTTTCAAAGTGTCTTTTGAATTTTAGTTTGCATTTGGAGGGGGTGAATTCTTGTGTCATTAAGACAGAATCATTTTTCACTCCCCAGTTTCTAATGGTTTTTCACAGAGTAGGATCCAAAGTGTTGTCAGTGGAATAAAGCTGGCTGGGGGGGGGGGGTTGGGGGGGTGCTTTTCTGCCTCCCCGGGTGCTGCTGATCTCAGAGGTCAAGGGACCCTCAGGAAGAGCCTAGAGGGCAATGTGGGAGTCTGCAGTTTCCTTCCACTCTCTCACAATTCTAGAACTCCAAGTAGCCTATGGGCAGTAAATTCAGGCTAGGGAAAAGAAAGGGAAATACTTGTAATGGAAAGCCAGCGTGGCGTAGTGGTTAAGAGTGTCAGTGTAGTATCTGGGAGAGCTAGGTTTGCATCCCCATTCATGCCATGGAAGCTTGCTGGGTGACCATGGGCCAGTTATAAGAACATAAGAGAAGCCATGTGGGATCAGGCCAATAGCCCATCCAGTTCAACACTCTGTCACACATTGGCCAAAAAAACCAGGTGCCATCAGGAGGTCCATCAGTGGGGCCAGGACACTAGAAGCCCTCCCACTGTGGTCCCTCCCCCAAGCACCAAGAATACAGAGCATCAGTCACTGCCCCAGACAGAGAGTTCTAACAATGTGCTAATAGCCACTGATGGATCTCTGCTCCATATGTTTATCCAATCCCCTCTTGAAGCTGTCAATGCCTGTAGCTGCCACCACCTCCTGTGGCAGTGAATTCCATGTATTAATCACCCTTTGGGTGAAGAAGGACTTCCTTTTATCCGTTCTAACCCGACTGCTCAACAATTTCATTGGGTGCCCACGAGTTCTCATACTGTGAGAAAGGGAGAAAAGTACTTCTTTCTCTGCCTTCTCTATCCCATGCAGTCACAAGCTCGTGGCCTGACCTACCTAGCAGGGTCATTGTGAGGATAAAATAGAAGAGTGGAGTGGAGGAATGGAGAACGATGGAGTACAAATTAAGTAAATAAATAAGTAAACTCAGGTTTTAGAACTAAGGGTGAGTTGAAGGCCTAGGATCTCCTTTCTTCAAGCCTCTCCCCTTTTTAATCTCACACTCTCCTCTCCTGCCACACAGATTTTGTTAGTCTTGAAGGTGCTCCTGGGCTCTGGTGACCGTTTTTCCAGTGCTAACAGTTGGATTTATTGTGACAGAGGAAAATACAGTTTGCACTGCTCGCTATGGTACTCTCCATCCCACCCTGAAAACTCTTTCCCCATGCCAAGCCAAGTATTAACTGGGGCCAGGGGTTCTAGCATCCTAGCAGGAGCTCCTTTGCATATTAGGCCACAAACCCCTGATGTAGCCAATCCTCCAAGAGCTTACAAGGCTCTTTTTTATAAGCTTTTGGGGAATTGCCTACATCAGGGGTGTGTGGCCTAATATGCAAAGGAGTTCCTGCTAGAATTTCACCCCTGACCGGGGCTGTCTCTGCTTCCGAGATCTAAAGAGATCAGGACTCACGTGGTCCATCCAGGTCAGGGGACCTGAATCCTCTTAGTTGTGTCTTGAAGTTTTGTTTACGAAGACATGCAAAACAGGGATAGATTTTCCAGTCTTTCAGCTATTGTATGGAAGCGCTGTGTGACATAAAAGAACTCTAAAATCCATTTCTCCCATTCTGTTTGTTTATTGGTCTGAAAGTTTGCTTTTCATTGGATTCCATGCCTCCTAAATTTTAGTTTATGGAGAAGAATTTCTGAACTAGATTCTGGAACTGGGTCATGCGCCAATTGGAAGATTTTGTTTTTTTTATTTTATGTTATTTTATTTCTCGTTGAGACTGATTGGAATGACATGGTGCAAGCCCATGCAATCAACAAGGCAAGACAACAAGTAATGCAATGATAGACAGACAGACAGACAGACAGACAGACAGACAGACAGATAGATAGATAGATAGATAGATAGATAGATAGATAGATAGATAGATAGATAGATAGATAGATAGATAGATATCTTTTATTTTGGCTGCTCTCTCTCTCTTTGTGTGTGTGAGAGAGAGAACCCAGGAAAAATGTAGACTGTATTCATGGGAACTATTCTGTTGTATGTTTACCTATTTATTTTACAAAATGTGAAAGTCTCCAATGCAATGGCACGGTAGTTCGAACATTCCTTGGCCACCAAATGAGAAGGGAACGCTTACTGAAGAAGCCCCTGATGCTGGGAAAGACCGAAGGCAAAAGAAGAAGGGGATGGCAAAAGATGAGATGGCTGGACAGCAATAGTGATGTAACTAACATTAATTTGACCCGACTTCAGAGGATGGTGGAAGACAGGAGGGCCTGGCATGACTTGGTCCATGGGGTCGCAAAGAGCTGAAGTCGACTGTGTGACTGAACAGCCGCAAGGTCTTCTGCTCCTTCCATCTTGTCAGGATTAAGCTTCAGTGTATTCACCTGCATTGTCTCCAAATTTGCCTCCAGACACCAGTTCAAGGTTTCTACAGCCTCCCTGGGATCAACCAGAAGCGAGAGAGAGAGAGCTCTGTGCCATCAGCAAGTAATAGGACTAGGATTACAGCAGTCTGAAACAAAGCAGAAAGTATTAGATACGATATGTTACGCAATGCAGAAAATGGTATTACATAAGTAGGAAACAAAGCCACGAGAGCGAGATAATGCGTACAGCAAACAGATGATACCTACTGTACACAGTGACGGAGTCTGCAGTCCCGTTCTCTTTATGAAAACACCTTCCTGAACCATTCCTTGACAATGTCGCTCTATTTGCTTTATAACAATGTGCCCCCGAATGATTCTGTTTTACATACTTTGCAAGAGGATGGAAGCGCAGGAGCTTTTCTGACCGCCTCGCAGCATATGTTAGCACATGGAACTATCGAGAAATGGGGGTCTCACACAGATCATTCACAGATTGGTTCAGCACTCTGTTTGTGTGTGTGTGTGTGTGTGTGTGTGTGTGTGCGTGAAAGGAGCTGTGTGTGCGTGAAAGAAGGAAACTCCCTCCCTATTGCTGTTCTCTATGTAAAATTCCCATTCTGCATTTGTGGAAGAACATCTCAATTGGTCAGGCTCAGAATCACCCTTTTGTGAGCTTGTTGGAGATCCTCGGCCTATCAGCCCTGAGAGCAGGGCTTCTTTTGTAGCAGGAACTCCTTTGCATGTAAGGTCACATCCCTGTGATGTAGCCAATCCTCCAAGAGCTTGCAGGGCTCTTCGTGCAAGGCCTACTGTGAGCTCCAGGAGGATTGGCTGCATCACAGGGGCGTGGCCTAATATGCAAAGGAGTTCCTGCTACAAAAAAAAGCCCTGCCAGGCAGCGTCTACACTCCATGGGGCGTACTTTCCACTGGGGAAGGCAGGCTCCAAGGAGCACACATGCTGTGTGTAGGAAGAGAGGGCACCTGGTAGCTCACCCTAAGCCAGGTGGTGCCCTAGTTGGCCGCCTACTTGGACTACTCCCATGTACCAGCCGTGGGAGCTTGATGGACAAAGGCTGAGTGGCTCACCGGTAGAAAAAGATAAATATATTGGATTTATATTCTGCCCATCATTTGAAATCTCAGAGCAGCTTCCAATCTCTGGTGTGATTCTATATATAATAGGATGTTTACGCATCTATAGGGCATCTATAGGAGGACATCCCACCTTGGGTGCACCACTCCTGTGGCTGCTCAATGGAGCACCAGGAGCAAAACTGGAGGGGGAAGTGACATTTCATTGACACTGTGATATCACTTCCTAAGAAAATAGCATCACCACATTGGATCGACACTCTAGGATTCACCCACAACTCTGCGGTAAAAACCATAGAGTTTTGGGTGAATCCTAAGGCATCCCCAAAGCAATGATGTAACTTCTGGGTTTATAGTGACATCATGGAGTTGATGCGCGGCTGATCGTCAAGACTCCGCCCCCCTGCATCCCCCAGACTGGTCCCAGATTGAATCCCTGTTGCCTCCAACCAAAAAGGTACAAGTAGGAGATGTGGAGAAAGGCCTTTCTCTGCCAGTCCAGCTGGATCCCTGTTGCCTCCAAGAAGAAGAAGAATGTAGATTTATATCCCACCCTATACTCTAAATCTCAGAGTCTCAGAGTGGTTACAATCTTTTTTACCTTCTCCCCTCCCCCAACAGACACCCTGTGAGGTGGGTGGGGCTGAGAGAGCTCTCACAGCAGCTGCCCTTTCAAGGACAACTCTTGCGATAGCTATGGCTAACCCCAGGCCATTCCAGCAGCTGCAAGTGGAGGAGTGGGGACTCAAACCCGGTTCTCCCAGATAAGAGTCAGCACACTTAACCACGACACCAAACTGGTACAAGTAGAAGATGTGGAGAAAGGCCTTTCTCTGCCAGTCCAGCCGCCAGCACAGCTTTGTGAATCGGATGGAGGAGAATGTTAAATAACAGAAAAGAGGAGATGATGCTGGGTGAGAAGGCCGGCCTCTATGTCTGGCAATGTTGTGTGGTATGCCTGTGCTCTCCCTCTGCCATAGCAATGCCTCAGAAGCCGTCAGCGTCTGCACACTTCCTCCTGCTTTAGACAGCCAGTGTGTCTCTTCACCTTCAAGTGGATGCTGCTTCCCTTTCTCTCCCCCCCCCCCTTTCCATCACGGAGGGAGGGAAGCCGTGCTTTATTGTCTTTATTAGAAAAAATATTGAGGCCTGTCAAGAGTAGCGATGGCAGGCGAGGGAGTGCAGCAAGCCGTGAGTGCATTCAATAAGGAGTTGCTCATTACGGGGCGTCTTGCCGCACAGCCTGCTGTGAGCCGCATGCCGTGGACGCGGTTTTAATTGGCAGGCGGCGGGGCTTTTGTGCTGGGCTCGCTCACGAAAGACGAACAGCAGGGCAGCATCGGCGCTCTGCACAAGGGCATCAGCTCGGAGGCAGGGAGTCAGGTTCGAATCTCTTTGCTCTCCATCCGGCCTTTCCAGGGAGGGTAGTTGAACCTGGAATTCGACTTCTGTTTCCAGAGGTTCACTCTGAAGCGGATAATGGAATGGTCAACAGGAGCAACTCTGAGCAACTCCTTTCCCAGGAACCAAGCGCAGGTGCCTCTTCTGAAATCCGGGCGCTGGGGCTTCCGACAATGAGCTGTGACCATTGGGCATCCATATTTTTGATACTGAACATGCTAACCATCATATTTGATTCAACAGCATAGTTCGCATCAGGGCTCCTGATGGCACCTGGGTGTTTTGGCCACTGTGTGGCACAGAGTGTTGGACTGGATGGGCCATTGGCCTGATCCAACATGGCTTCTCTTATGTTCTTAATTGGGCCACAAAGTAGGGACTGATGATATTTCAGTAGGCCTGATAGAAGATGGAATACTGCGGCAAGGGAGGCCAGACTCAATGTACTAAACAATTCAAATTACTCCATTTCAGGTGGAAGACAATCTTCCTGACCCCACTGATGGACCTCCTGATGGCACCTGGGTGTTTTGGCCACTGTGTGGCACAGAGTGTTGGACTGGATGGGTCATTGGCCTGATCCAACATGGCTTCTCTTATGTTCTTATGATGTTCATGTCTTGCAGCTTTCAAACATCTCATATTTATGCCTTATGGCTCTCGAACATTTGATGTCCCTGTCTTCTGGCTCTGAAACATCTGACATTTATTTTACATGGCTCTTACTTTAAGCAAGTTTGGCCACTCCGGGCCTGTGGCATGGCCTCTCTGTCAGAGACCCTGTTGGGAGTAATGATGGGCGAACTTTCCTGGGCTCAGCCACTCATATGGTGTTTGTTGTGAGTATTCCACATATGTGGTAATGCAGGGGTGTCAAACATGTGGCCCAAGAGGTGAATCAGACCCCCGAAGGGATCCTATCAGGCCCCCAAGCAACTGGCTGTCATCTGCTTCCTTCTCCTTCTCTCTAGCTTCTTTCTGCCTCACAGCTTGCTTAGCTTCTGAGTGATTGAGCAAGCTTAGCAAAGGAGCAAAGCCTCTCTTTTCTCCATTGACTGAGGGTCCTCCCTAGGGGAAGAGGGAGAACTTGCTTTGCCAGGCTCTCTCAGTCACACAGCAGAGCTACTGAGCCAAGCCTCTCTTCCTTCTATTGGCTGAGGCTCCTCCCACTCATCCCCTGGAGAAGGAGGGAAAGAGCCAGAGCTTCCTTTGCCCAGTTCCCTGGATCCCATGGGAGAAATACAAAGAAAGCACCTTTAAGATCAACGAGTGCTAATGTTTTAAGCATGAACATAAGAACATAAGAGAAGCCATGTTGGATCAGGCCAACGGCCCATCCAGTCCAACACTCTGTGTCACACAGTGGCAAAAAAAATTATATATATACACACACTGTGGCTAATAGCCACTGATGGACCTGTGCTCCATATTTTTATCTAAATCCTTCTTGAAGGTGGCTATACTTGTGGCCGCCACCACCTCCTGTGGCAGTGAATTCCACATGTTAATCACCCTTTGGGTGAAGAAGTACTTCCTTTTATCCGTTTTAACCTGTCTGCTCAGCAATTTCATCGAATGCCCACGAGTTCTTGTATTGTGAGAAAGGGAGAAAAGTACTTCTTTCTCTACTTTCTCCATGTTTTAAGGTGTTTTAAGGTGTTTTTTTTTAAAAAAATTGTGTTTGTCTTTGTCCTTTATAAAGTTTATGTCTCTGCTACCTAATCTTAAATATGGCCCGGCCCAACAAGCCTCACTTATTTCAGATTTGGCCCTAATAACAAATGCATTTGATATCCCTGTGCTAATTGGTTCATACACAGATTCTCACCCCTTTGGTGTAGTGGTTAAGTGCGCGGACTCTTATCTGGGAGAACCGGGTTTGATTCCCCTCTCCTCCACTTGCAGCTGCTGGAATGGCCTTGGGCCAGCCATAGCTCTGGCAGCGTTGTCCTTGAAACGGCAGCTTCTGTAGGAGTTCTCTCAGCCCCACCCACCTCACAGAATGTCTGTTGTGGGGGAGGAAGATAAAGGAGACTGTGAGCTGCTCTGAGACTTTGAGATACAGAGTGGAGGGTGGGATATAAGTCCAATTTCTTCTTCTTCTTCTTTCCCTGGCAGCTCCTCAATCCAAGGTTTTTCTCAAAGGGGAGGGGAGTAGCTTGGCATGGAGGATGAACCTTTAAACAGAAGCCCACCTTTCCTGTAATTGACTGCTTCCAGTCTTCCCTGGTATAACTTCCAGCTTGGGATAAATGGAGACTGTAGTTTTTGCAGCCTTCCACTCTAAATCAGGCAGCCGAGAGACCTAAATCGGATGGCCAAGAGTTCTCGCCAGTCCTGCCAGTTCATTTAAGCCCTGAGCATGCTCCAGCCGTGGCTACCGGTGACTCCCTCTGTCACAATGAATGCCACTCAGTGCGTTGATGCGAGCACCCTGGAAATGCTGCTCATAAATAAACCGTCAATACAAGAACATGGCGAGCTCGGCTCTGGAGGAAATGGAAGCTACAATCTGCACCAGTTGGCTTCTTTTCAACATGCTCTTTGTGAGGAAAGTGTTATCGCCAGTGTTCCCTCTAAGCTGAGTAAGCGTGAGCTAGCCCACAGATTTTTAGCTTCCAGCTCACACATTTTTTGTCTTTGCTCAGGAAGGAGGACCCCAGAGTACCCTAATTTATACAATAGCTCGCAACTTTAATGCCAGTAGCTCACCAAGTAGAATTTTTGCTCACAAGACCCCGTAGCTTAGAGGAAACGTCGGTTATCGCTGGTTCTGGGGTTTAAGACCTGGGAGGATTCCCCAAACCAATGCTGAAGTTCTCCCTGGATTTGGGAGTTTTGAATAACTTGGTTGTCTTCTGAAAGTGTGACGGATGCATCAGAACCCTCTGGTGTCGCATTTTTGAAATCCTTGCATTTTAACAGTGCGTGGTGAATGTGCAAGACCAAGCCCTATGAGGAGAGGCTGATGGGCTTGGGAATGTTCAGTCTGGAGAAGAGGAGATGGAGGGAGGGGGGGACAAGATGGCTCTCTTGAAGTCTTCAAAGGGCTGTCACGTAGAGCAGGGGTCCCCAACCCCGGTCCGTGGACAGGTTCCGGTCCATGGCCTGTTAGCAACTGAGCCGTGAGTTGTATAATTATTTCATTATATATTACAATATAGTAATAATAATAATAAGACGATGATGTTGGATTTATATCCTGCCCTCCACTCTGAATCTCAGAGTGGCTCACAATCTCCTTTCCCTTCCTCCCCCACAACAGACACCCTGTGAGGTGGGTGGGGCTGAGAGAGCTCCTAAAGAAGCTACCCTTTCAAGGACAACTCTGCGAGGCCACGCCAGCAGTTGCAAGTGGAGGTGTGGGGAATCAAACCCGGTTCTCCCAGATAAGGGTCCGTGCACTTAACCACGACATCAAACTAATAGAAATAAAGTGCACAATTGTATCATCCTGAAACCATCCCTCCCCCCCCCTCCCCCAGTCTGTGAAAAAAGTGTCTTTGACAAAACCGGTCCCTGGTGCCAAAAAGGTTGGGGACCGCTGACTTAGAGGAGAGGGCAGGGAGCTGTTTCTGCTGGAGGCACAGGATAGGGCTTGCGATAACAGGTTTAAATTACAGGCAGAAAGAATCATAAAATCATAGAGTTGGAAGGGACTTCCAAGGTCATCTAGCCGCCCTGAGCCTGCTTCAGTGGGGAGGGCGGGATATAAATAAAATAAATAAATAAAATAAAATAAATCTAGTCCAACCTCCTGCACCATGCAGGAAACTCACAAATACCTCCCCCTAAATTCACAGGATCCTCATTGCTGTCAGATGGCCATCTAGCCTCTAAAAACCTCCAAGGAAGGAGAGCCCACCACCTCCCGAGGAAGCCTGTTCCACTGAGGAATTGCTCTAACAGTCAGGAAGTTCTTCCTAATGTTGAGCTGGAAACTCTTTTGATTTAATTTCAACCCATTGGTTCTGGTCCTGCCTTCTGGGGCCACAGAAAACAATTCCGCCCCATCCTCTATATGACAGCCCTTCAAGTACTTGAAGATGGTGATCCTATCACCTCTCAGCCGCCTCCTCTCCAGGCTAAACATCCCCAGTTCCTTCAACCTTTCCTCATAGGACTTGGTCTCCAGACCCCTCATCATCTTCGTCGCCCTCCTCTGGACCCGTTCCAGCTTGTCTATATCCTTCTTAAGGCTTGTTCAGCAGTGGAAAGGACTGCCTAGGGAGGTGGTGGCCCCTCCCTCCCTGGAAATCTTCAAGCATCAGCTGGACAAACACTTGTCAGGGGTGCCTTAGGCTGATTCTGCATTGAATGGGAGGTTGGACTAGATGGCCCGTATGGCCCAACTCTATGATTTGCCATAGTTTCCATCTGGCCAGTTGATTTGTTCCTTTCCTTCCCCTTATATTACACAGGTGGCACGCAACAACAAATCTCCCGTGTTGATGTGACCATATATCAACCAGATTTTTGCATATGAAGTAGAAGAAGATGACATTGGATTTGTAACCCACCCTCCATCTGAATCTCAGAGTCTCAGTATGACTCACAATCTCCTTTACCTTCCTCCCTCACAACAGACACCCTGTGAGGTGGGTGGGGCTGAGAGAGCTCTCACAGAAGCTGCCCTTTCAAGGACAACTCCTACAAGAGCTATGGCTGACCCAAGGCTATTCCAGCAGGTGCAAGTGGAGGAGTGGGGAATCAAACCCAGTTCTCCCAGATAAGAGTCTGCGCACTTAACCACTACACCAGTCTGGCTCTCAGTTTGTAGTAATATGTAGTAATATGCTGTACTACTACAAGCACAGGTGGTCTTCAATAAGATACTGCACAAAAAAGACTCCTGTAATGCAAAATAATACTGAAATAACTTTTGGGCGGTGTTCTTTTTTCAGTGAGTGTGTATAAAGGAGAAAGATGTCAATAAACTGAAATGTGCTGTCAACTGCACCTGTGTCAATTAGTGGGGTTTTTAAAATTCTTTATTTATGTTAATTTCTATTCCGCCCTATCCCACAGATGGGCTCAGGGTGGATTACAACAAATTTAAACAACTAACAATGAACAATAAAAACTAGCAATAAATTGAAACTGTTGAAACTATTAAACAATTAAAATTACTCCATTTCAGATGGAAGACAATTAATCAGGCCATAATACAAACAAAGCTGGGACTGATGATATCTCAGTTGGTCTGATAGAAGATGGAATACTGCGGCAAGGGAGGCCACACTCAATGCACTATAGGGTTGCCAAGTCCAATTCAAGAAATCTCTGGGGACTTTGGGGGTGGAGCCAGGAGACTTTGGGGGTGGAGCCAGGAGACACTGGGGTGGAGCTAGGAGCAAGGGTGTGACAAGCATCACTGAACCCCAATGGGAGTTTTGGCCATCGCATTTCAACGGATGGCACACCTTTTTAAATGTCTTCCTTCCCTCCACCCTCCCCTTCTTTGATTTCACCTCAGAGGCAGGGCGGAGCGGGCAACGCCACTGCGCCGCCGCCACCTCTTCTCCGCTTCACCGTAACTGCTCCTCCGAGATGGGCTCAGGCTGAGCCCATCTCGGAGGAGCAGCTACAGTGAAGCGGAGAAGAGGCGGCAGCGCAGCGGCGTCGCCCGCTCCGCCTCTGAGGTGAAATCAGAGAAGGGGAGGGTGGGGGCGGGCCAGGAGCGTGGCGAGCTGCGAGTCCGGGTCCTAGAAGGACCCAGATTCGCAGCTCGCCACACTCCTGGCCTGCCTCCACCCTCCCCTTCTCTGATTTCACCTCAGAGGCGGAGCGGGCGACGACGCTGCGCTGCCGCCTCTTCTCCGCTTCACTGTAGCTGCTCCTCCGAGATGGGCTCAGCCGTTTTGGATAGTGCCAGCAGAAGTAATAAAAATAACAGCTGAATCTGAGGAAGAAAGAGTGATGTCATACAATCAATTGTTAAAGATTCAAGGTGGGAAAGTTGAATTAAAGTCAGCAGAAGAGCTAAATAATAAATATGACTGGTTCCAAATGCAACAAATAAAAAATCTGATGGAAAATGATATGAAATCTGATGGAATTAGACGTGAGCAAACAGAATTGGAAATGGTTTTGCTTGGAGACAATGACAAATTAATATCAAAAGTATATAAATTATTATTGAAATGGTCTACAGAAGAGGAAGTAGTAAAATCTCAAATGGTTAAATGGGCAATCAATATAAACAGAAAAATCCAAATGGATACTTGGGAGTACCTTTGGAAGAACTCGATGAAGATATCAACATGTCAGAATATCAAGGAGAACTGTTTTAAAATGATGTATAGGTGGTATATGACTCCGAAGAAACTGGCAAAGATGAGTAAAAAGATGTCAGACAGATGTTGGAAATGTAAGCACCATGAAGGTTCTTTTTTTCATATGTGGTGGACCTGTGAAAAAGCAAAAAACTTTTGGCGGATGATACAACAAGAAATTTCTAAAATTTTGGGTTATGACTTCAAGAAAGTGGCAGAGACTTTTCTGCTAGGATTAGAAATAGAAAAATTTCCAAAAGAAGATAGGACTTTAATTTGGTATCTGCTCTCAGCTGCTAGGACATTGTATGCGCAGCTGTGGAAACAAGAAAAAATACCAGAGAAATGGGACTGGATTGTGAAAGTTTTATCGTGGAGCGAGATAGATAAATTAACAAGAACTTTGAGAGACTATGATCTGGAAGTGTTTAAAAAGGAGTGGAAGAAATTTAAAAAATATATAGAGTTAGAATGGAACGTAAAAAGACATTGGACAATCTTTTAATATGAATGAGAAGGAAAAGACAGTGTGTTTTGATGGGTTTGGGATACCTTTATATTTGGATTTAAATATATAACTTCGGGGTAAGTCTAATAACGGAGGGAGGGGGAGTGAAAATATCATATGGGTTAGGGATAGAAAAGATATAACTAAACATCGTAACCGTAGGTTATTAATGAATTGTTAAAATACAACATTGGAGGGAGGGGGATTGAAATGTCATACAGACTAATATTGAGATAATTAAGAAATAACTAAGTTGTATAACCATATGATATCAATAAATTGTTAAAACATGATTTTACCTCAGAGGCGGAGTGGATCGGGCGATGCTGCTATGCTGCTGCCGCCTCTTCTCCGGTTCACCTTAGCTGCTCCTCCGAGATGGGGCGACTCGCCACGCTCCTTGGCGCCATTTCCCCCCCTCCACCCACTTCCGTTTTTTGGGGGGGAGCGGGGGAAAAGGCTGTAAATCCTGGGGTCCCCCGCCAGGGCGGGAGAGTTGGGAAGCCTAATGCACTATGAGCGTCCGCTGCCTCACTCAAAGGCCTGGCGGAACAGCTCTGCTGTTTAGAAATTCTCATAGATCAGTAATACAGAGGAGTGGCATTATCAACCATTACTCCATTTGCATGCCTTCTCTGTGGTGGCCCCCACCCTGTGGAATGGCCTACCCACAGAGGTCAGGAAAGCTCCCCCTCGTCCAGCTTTCCACAAACTATGCAAAATGGAATTATCCAAGGCAACTTTTCTACACAGGCAATTAGAATAATAACTGTCCTAATGATTCTCAAAGTCATTTAGACAAATTATTAGGAACCAGTGTATACTACTGTGTATAGTTTGCAGTGAGTTGGATCCTTCTATGTGGTCTTGCATCATTTAATGTGTCATGTTAGCACTTAACACTTTGCTTCAGTTGTGCTTTTTTCCCTTATTTCTTTTCTTTTTAAATTCTGGTTGAATCTACAACCGAAATCCCATTTCATTGTTTATTGAATGTCCCATCCGATTATATCCCTCCCTATACTCTGAATCTCAGAGTCTCAGAGTGGTCACAATCTCCTTTACCTCCCCCCTGCGCCCCACACACAACAGATACCCTGTGAGGTAGGTGGAGCTGAGAGAGCTCTCACAGAAGCTGCCCTTTCAAGGACAATTCCTACGAGAGCTATGGCTGACCCAAGGCCATTCCAGCAGCTGCAAGTGGAGGAGTGGGGAATCAAAAATAAAATAAAACCCAGTTCTCTGAGATAAGAGTCCTCACACTTAACCGCTACACCAAACTGATTACATTGACTCACTCTGTGTAATCAGCCTTGGGTCCCAGTGAGAAAGGGGGATTGCAACTAGTGGAACAAAGTATGTGCGTTGTAAATCACAGAATGGCGAGATCCCTGTTTTTGCCTCTATGGAAGCAAATGACAGAGCTTCTCCCACAATGCAACTGGGCATGGTTTCCCATGCCTGCCTTGACCTAGTTTCAAAGCAGTTGCTTCCCAGTTCCCTCTTGCCCCTTCTTAGACTCAAGTCAAGAAGATTGACAGCCCAGGGCTACTGGACACGGGAAGAGCCTTCCGAGAGGGACGGTTTTGTTACCAAGATCATATAGAGATCAATTTTTTTTCCATGGCAACCAGCCAGCAGAGGAAAGAGAAAGCGGTTTGACAGCAGAGAGGAGACCAAAGTTGGGTTTCACTTGCGGATGGGATTTTTAAAAATCTGATTTAGGGAGGTCAGGGGTAAAGTTGTGGCATCTTGTGCCGGTTCTGCTGAAAGATGAGGTGTTTTTGGAGTGCCCTGCTTGGCATATATTGTACATGTAACTGAGCGTTGGCTGGGAAGCTTTGCTCAACTATCCCATTCCTCTTGGTTCTGCACCTTTCCACGTACCTGCAAAAGGATGTACAGATGCCTGAAATGGTTGGTTCTGTGCAGGGGTGGAATTCTAGCAGGAGCTCCTTTGCATATTAGGCCACACACCCCTGATGTAGCCAATCCTCCAAGAGCTTACAAAAAAGAGCCTTGGAAGCTCTTGGAGGATTGGCTACATCGGGGGGGGGGGGGTGAAGCCTAATATGCAAAGGAGCTCCTGCTAGCTCCTGGTTCTGTGGCAGATGGTTAGAACAAGGCTGTATGAATGTCTGAAGCTAACTTTTTCTGAGATCAATTCTCTCTCTCTCTCATCGTTATCCTACCCTTTGTCCCAGATCTTTCACATGCTTTCATCCTCACAATCAATAAACCTGTAAGGGAAGTGAGGCTGACTCTCTGGAGTTCCTCAAGCGAGCTTTTGGGATGAGGGGGAAGATTAAAATGCAAGTATTTCTTAGGGGGGGGGGGGGTTGTAGCAGGAACTCCTTTGCCTGTTAGGCCACACACCCCTAATGTAGCCAATCCTCCAAGAGCTTACAGTTGGCCCTGTAAGAAGAGCCCTGTAAGCTCTTGGAGGATTGGCTACATAAGAGGGGTGTGGCCTAATATCCAAAGGAGCTCCTGCTATAAAAAAAAAGCCCTGGTTACCAGCTCCAGGTTGGGAAATATGGAGATTCTGGGAGTGAGTGGGGTTGCCAATCCCATCTGGCAGCTGGCAGGGGAAGGAGGGTGTGCTTACCTGGAGCAGGGAGTTTCATCAGCGATTGCGCACATAACTTCCTGTGCGATCTGAAAGTGACTCTGGCACATGGGGGATGTTGGGGCAATGCTCCAGTCTGGGGGCAAAACCTCTGTGGTAGAATTAGCTTCCACCGTAGAGCTTTGACCCCAAAACCAGAGCATCGCCCCAACATCCTGTAAGTGTCTGTGTTACTTCTGGGTCACATTGAAGTCACATAGGCACAATGATGGAGGTCAGGGGTTCCTCCCTTTTTGGGGGGGGGGGGAAGTCCCCCCACCAGCCAGCTGATTGGTGGTGGAGAGGTGAGGCCTAGTAGTGGGGGACAGGGGCGTAGCTAGGGCTTTGGGGGCCTGGGGCCCAAGATTTATGTGGGCCCCCCTATGTGTGTGCACGCCGCCAGAAACAGGATATGATGTCACTTCCGGTGATGTCACTTCCGCAGGATGGCCACCACTTGCGAGGGAGCCCTGCTGGAAACAGGAAGTGATGGAGGTGGAGGTGGAAAGAAAACAACTTCAACTTTAAATGTGTTCTCCGAGCTGGCCGATGGGGGGGGGGGGCTTTAAGAGCCACGCAATGTGTGCGAAAGAGCCAACATATCATATATATGTTTTAAACACCTGCAACGATGAAGGTTCCAGACCAAAATCCTGGCAGACTTGCGCAATGGCAGATCTACCGGCTGGCTGCACCGGCGGGGCCAGAGAGACCGGCTCCGCGGTCGGGAGGCACCGGCGCCATGGCCACCCCCGCCCCGGCTCCCGCTCTATGACCTCGGCGGCCGGCAGCAGCGCAGGCCCCTTGCGCGCCGCGTGGAGCACAGCAGCGCGCTCCCCGGGCTGCCTCGCCGGAGGCAAGGACCAGCTCGCCCTAGCAACTGGCGGCACCTTCTCGTGGCGCGCAGGGCAGGGCAGGGAGGCCCTTGGGCTCACAGGTGGGCGACGAGAGCCCCCCTGTTGGAGCGGCGCAGCATGGCCCCGGCAGCCGCCCACCTCGGCCCCGGCTGCCTCCGGCGCTAGGCAGCGGCGGTGCCCAGCTCCTCTCCTCGCCTATGATCGCCAGCATGAACGTGGCGCTCCAGGATCTCGGTAGCAACGTGAGTGGCAGCGGCGGGGACGCCATGCAGCCGGCTTCTGAGGGGGCAATGCCAAGGGGCCCCCCAGACCTGGGGCGACCCGCCCCCCCACCTGCCCCTCCCTACACCACTGGTGGGGGACCACCCCCAGGGGTTCTGGCATCCCTAGGGTAGAGCCTGAAGAGGGTGGGATTTGAAGATGGAGACTTCAGTGGGGTAGAATGCCACAGAGTCTACCTTCCATATTAGCCATTTTCTCCAGAGGAACTGATCTCTGTCGCCTGGAAATTAGTTGTAACTAGAGTTACCAGCAATGTTCCCTCTGAGCTATGGAGTCTCGTGAGCAAAAATTCTACTTTGTGAGCTACTGGCATTAAAGTTGTGGGCGAGAGATTTGGCTGCTGCAGAAATTAGTTTCCTCTGAGGCCATCCGTCCGGAGCAAAGAGAAAAATGTGTGGGCCAAAGGCTAAAAAACTGTCAGCTAGCCCACACTAACTCAGCTTAGAGGGAACACCAGTTACCAGGACTGTGTTGGAAAATCCCTGGAGACATTGGGGTGGATCTGGGAGAGGGCGGGGTTTGGGGAGGGGAGGGGCCTCAGCAGGGCCAAATGCCATAGAGACAACCCTTCAAAGCAGCCATGTTCTCCAGGGGAGCTGATCCTTGCCTGCTGGAGATCAGTTGTAAAAGCAGGAGATCTCCAGGCCCCATCAGGAGGCTGGCAACTCTAATGGCACAAGCGGGGATTCGAACCTGCTCACCAATCTGCTGCCATCAGAAGACAGCTTTCTGAGTTCCAGATGGGGTGAGGACAAGCAAATGCTGTGGCCAAGCTGGCTGTCCCCTTCCAATGGGGAATGGGGTTATGGGTGATTGTAGGGCTGCCAAGTTCTCGGGCCGGACAGGGGTTCCCCCACCCAGGAGGTTCCCAACCCACCGTCCCGCAAAATGGGTCAGTGGGGGATCTTCCCCCGATGTCACTGGCATGATGACGTCACTCGCAGTGACGTCATCGCGCGCCGACCGCTCTAGGAGTTTCCGGGAAAACTCTATGGTTTTCCCAGATGCTCTAGCAATTTGGGAGGGAACACTCTATGGTACCTATAGGAGGACTATTCCTAGGGCTGCCTATATCCAGATGGGGACTGGAGATCTCCCAGAATTTTGACCGATCTCCAGATGATAGGGATCAGCTTCCCACATGCTTTGGAGGGTGGATTCGATGGTATTATACCCCAGCGAAGCCCTGCTCCTCCCCATACCTCACCCTCCCCAGGTTCCTGCCCCCCTCTTGCCAAATCTCTAGGAATTTTTCCACCAAGAGCTGGTAACCCAAACTGTTCTGGTCCCCCCCATCTCACAATACATATCCTAGCTAGCACTGGGAAAGCAAAGGGCAATTCAAATGACTCTTGGGGTAGGAAAAAGTGGATAAAGAACACTTTTCCTCCCTTCCCTGTAATACTGCCTTGCTGGGCCATCTTATACAATTGATGGGCGGTTGAGATAGGGGCAAGAGCCCCATGGAGCAGAGTGGTAAAACTGCAGTCCTAAGCTCTGCTCACGACCTGAATTCCATCTCGGCAGAAGCTGGGTTCAGGTAGCTGGCTCGAGGTTGACTTAGCCTTCCATCCTTCTGACGTCGGCAAAATAAGTACCCAGCTTGCTGGTGGGGGGGGGGGAGTGTAGATGACTGGGGAAGGCAATGGCAAACCACCCCATAAAAAAGTCTGCTGTGAAAACGTTGTGATGCGACTTCACCCCAGAGTTGGAAACGACTGGTGCTTGCATGCTACCTTTACCTTTTTTGATATAGGAGGGCAGACAAAAGGAAAGACTTCTTTGGGGGGCTACAGAAATGAATGGAGAAGAGGTCCATCAATGGCAATCGGCCATGCGGACTAAATGGAGCCAAGCATGTTCAAAAGTAGTGCACCTCTGAATGCCAGTGGCTGAAGAGCAAAAACACAGGAAGGCTTTGGCATATGTGCCCTGCATATTGGCCTTCTGGGGGCATCTGGTTGGCGTCTGTCTGAAACAGGATGCTGGATTACAAGGACATATGGGGTCGATCCAGCAAGGACCTCCTTACGTTTTTACATTGTGATTCTTAATATAGCTGTATTGAAATTCATTGCATGTGGCATTTTGCCATCAGGCAAGACTGCATGGACGCGTGCATAAATAGTGACACATGAGCATTTTATCGTTTTTTTTTTCCTTCTTGTTGTTCTTACCAATCTGCATGTGCTCATTTGAGATGTGCGCGAGATGGGAAGGTAGAAACGAGCTGAAGGAAGGTTGGCAAAATGCCCATGTCCCCATTTCAGAATTAATTTTAGGAAGCTTGCTAGTTAAGCCAGAGTTCTTGAGAAATGGAACGATGTTCCATGCGAAAGTCCAAACTGTAGGAACTAACGGCAGAGGAACATGGAAGGACAGTGTGGTGGACAGGGCCGGCGTGTGGGAGTAGGCAGCCTAGGGCGCAAACCTGCCTGGGGCACCACGAGGCGCCCCCTTACTTCCCTTGCCCCTTCCTGGGAAGACGCCACTCGGCCGTTGCACAATTCAGAACCTGGAAATCTTACAAGACATGTTCTGAACCTTATTGGTCTCCTGTGAATGTATTGTAAAGATTGGGTTCCAGTGATAAATAAGCCTCCAAACTGAAGAAAGACGGATGAAACGTCTTGATATCTAGAACAGAAGTCTTTGGAAAGGCTTCTTTTAGCTCCATGAACTAAATGCTGGACTATTGTCACTCTTTTGTGATTGGAAAGACTGCTTTTGAACTGTCTTCTGTTTTATGTTTTTTTGCTACATGCTTTCTATTTGAATTTCTATGTGCAAGTTTTGTCAGTACACCACTGACCTCTACATTACACTGTCTGGTTGTTTAAAATTTATGGTGTCTCTTAGTGGTTTTTTTTATTTACACAACTGTACGCTAAGATCCTATAGTTTTGTGTTGCACTCTTCAGAGGCTTCCTTAGAAGCTTCTGAAGGGTGTGGTGTTTTAGCACTGCCTGGCCACTTTCAACCTGAAAGCAGCCACTGCGCTCTTCGGAGGCTTCCTTGAGTGGCTCTTGAAGTTCCCACCATATTGTTGGCCAACTTCGTGAAGGCATTTCTCCCTTTAAATCACTTCTTCAAGCCAAGCCAGCCAGAGGCTTGGAGAACGCATTTAAAGTTAAAGTTGCTTTCTTTCCACCCCCTCCTCCCCTCTTCCCTCTATTTCCCTTCCTACCTGCTCTCAAATATCTGACATTCATGTCTTGCAGCTCTCAAACACCTAACGTTTATTCTGTGTGTCCCTTACATTAAGCAAGTTTGGCCACCCCTGCTATTGAGTCCACCTTCCAAAGCAGCCATTTCCCCCATGGGAACTGAGCTCTGTCACCTGGAGAACACTTGTAATTCCAGATCTCCAGCCACTACCTGGAGAATGGCAACCCTGGCCCTCAACTGGCCCTAACGCAAGGGCGTCAAACGTGGCTGGGGGGCCAAATCAGGCCCCCGGAGGGCTCCTATCAGCCCCCCGAGCAACTTGCTGTCATCTGCTTCCTTCTCCCTCTCTCTTGCTTCCTTCTGCATAACAGCTTGCTTTGCCAGGCTTGCTCAATTGCACAGGAGCTACAGAGCAAAGCCTTTGTTTTCTCCATTGGCTAAGGCTCCTCCCTTGGTGAGGAAGGGGAGGAGGGAGAGCTTGCTTTGCCAGGCTCTTTCAATCGCACAGCAGAGCTACTTAGCCAAGCCTCCCTTCTTTCTATTGGCTGAGGCTCCTGGTCCTCTGGGGAGGGAGGGAAAGAGCCAGAGTTTCCTTTGCCCAGTTCTGTAGATCCCATGGGAGAAATACACCTTTAAGAAAGCACCTTTAAGACCAATGAGTGTTAATGTTTTATGCACTGTAACGTACTCGAAGCGGAGACGAGAGTAGGGCAACATAGTTTATTAGGAGCACGTTGCAAGAGAGTGAGCACGCGGGCCGGGCCCCGCTTATGTACATTTACCCGGTTCAGCCTCCTGTACAGGTCAGGCCAATCCTGGCCTGTTAAACTTCCCGCCGTGGATGTAGTAGGCGGGGATTCCGCGCCCCGCGCTAGAGATGCCTGGGATACCCAGCCGCCTCTGCGCGTGGGCGCGTGTTTCCGCCAATACATTACACTCCTCCCCCCCTAGTTAATGAACATAGTCTTTAAGATATGCGGGCGGGCGGCTCTCCCTGGTGGACCGTCTGGGAAGGTCCTGTGGGGGGGGGGCGCTGCTTCCCTGGCGGGCACGTCTGGGGGTTGTGGTGCCGCCAGAGGCGGCGGGTTTGGTTCTTCGGGCCGGCCGGGCTCGGTGGGCCCCTGCACTTCGGGCGGCGGCCCTGCTGTCGTTGGGGGCGTGTCGTCTGGCCGGCCTCTGGTTGGCTCCGCCTCCTCTATGTCCGCCGGGTCCTCGGGCAGCGTCCGGCGGCGTAGCTGGTCGATGTGCCGCCGTAGGACCTGGCCCCCCTCGGTCGATATGTCGTAGTGGCGGGACCCCGTTACTCGTAACACTCTGCCCGCCACCCATTCGGGACCCCTAGCGTACTTACGGGCATAAACTGGGTCGCCTGCGAAGAACCCCCTTGCCGCGTCCCGGACCTCGGGACTTCCGCTGGGGTCAGCGGTCCTGTCGGGGTGTAGTCGGTCCAGCCGTGTTATGAGTTTGCGCCCCATGAGGAGCTCGGCCGGACTGACCCCGGTGGCCGGGTTGGGGATGACCCGGTTATCGAAAAGGAACGCAGCTAGTCTGTGGTCCCAGTCTCCCTGAACGATGCGGCTTAAGGCTTCCTTGGTTGTGCGGACCATCCGCTCCGCCTGGCCGTTGGTGGCCGGGTGAAAGGGGGCGGAGCGAATGTGTTTAATCAGGTATCTATTGAGGAACCCTTGGAAGTCCGCCGCTGTGAATGCTGTCCCATTATCTGAGACTATGGTATCCGGAATACCGTGTGTGCACAAGACCCTGCGCAGCGCTTTGATGGTGGCGGCCGCTGAGGTGGACCCTACGGGAATGACCTCCAGCCATTTGGAATAGGCGTCCACAATGATCATGAAGATTTGACCCTGGAATGGCCCCGCAAAATCGATGTGGAGCCTCGACCAGGGCTTCCGGGTGGACTCCCACCGTGTGGCGGGGGCGCTGGGGGGCTCAGGCCTTGACTCCTGACACGTTTGACACCTGCGCACCCACGTCTCAATCTCCCCGTCCATTCCCGGCCACCAGACGTAGCTCCTGGCTAACGCCTTCATTCGGACTATGCCGGGATGGGTCTCGTGTAGGGATTCCAGGACTCGCTTTTGCAGCGGAGGCGGGACCACCACCCTGCTTCCCCATAATAGGCACCCCTTGTGCGCGGCTAGTTCCTCCCTCCTGGTCGTGTATGGTTTGAATTCTTCCCCTCCGGCCAGCCCCTCATCACCCAGTCGAGCACCCTCGCCAGTGTTTTGTGTTTCTGTGTTGCCTTGGCGACCTCCGCCACGTGGAGGGGCTGCTCCGGGAGGCTCTCTATCATCATGGCCTGGTGTGCGGGGGCGGGGTCTGGGCCTACTTCTGGGAGCGGCAAGCGGCTGAGCGCGTCCGCGTGGCCCATGGCCTTGCCTGCCCTGTGCACCAGTGTGTACGTGTAGGAGTTGAGGAATTGGTTCCACCTCAACACGCGCTGTGAGAGAATTTGGGGGGTTTGCCGGTCAGGGGCCAACAGGCCTAGGAGAGGCTTGTGGTCGGTGGCAATAGTGAACCTCCGCCCGTACAGATATTCGTGGAACTTGCGGACCCCCGCCACGATTGCCAGTGCCTCTTTGTCTATCTGCGCGTAATTGCGCTCAGCTGGAGACAGCGTGCGGGAGTAGTATGCCACCGGGACCTCCCTCCCGTCCGGGAGTTGGTGCCCCAGGACTGCCCCCACTCCGTAGGGCGACGCATCGCATGCCAAGATGACGGGGAGACCCTCGTCAAAATGGTGGAGCACCGCATTAGATACTAGGATGTCCTTGACCGCCTGGAATGCGGCGGCTTGCCTTTTTCCCCACACCCACGGGGCCTTTTTGTCCAGTAACCTGTGGAGGGGCTCAGCGAGGGCTGCCTTGTGGGGGAGGAACGAATGATAAAAGTTCAGCACCCCCAAGAAGCTTTGGAGCTCCGCCTTGCAGGTGGGAGCCGGGGCCTGCAGGATGGCTCGAGTTTTTTCTTCTGTTGGGTGGATTCCCGCGGAGTCTACGGCGAAACCCAGGAACTCCACCCGTGGGACCCCCAGCAAGCATTTTTCCCGTTTGACCTTGAGCCTCGCTGTCTGGAACGAGCGGAGCACCTCTCTCAAGCGATTTCCGAACTCTTCGGGGCCGGGGGCGGCGATTAAAACGTCGTCGAAAAACGGCTGCACTCCGGGGATCCCTTTAAGGAGAGCATCCATTATACTCTGAAAAATCCCCGGAGCGACGCTTACCCCGAACTGTAGCCTCTTCACCCGGAAGGCCCCCCTGTGTGTCACTATGGTCTAGGCTTCCGCCGTCTTGGCGTCTACTGGGAGCTGTTGGTAGGCCTGGGCCAGGTCCAGCTTCCCAAAGACCTTAGACCCCGCTAGAGCAGCCAGGACGTGGCTCACCACCGGCACTGGGTAGGGGTTGTCTTGGAGCGCTTTGTTAATTGTGCACTTGTAATCTGCACATATCCGCACGTCCCCATTGGGTTTGACCGGAGTCACTATGGGGGTCTCCCACATGGCGTAATCGACCGGCTCCAGGACCCCTTGTGCTACTAGGCGGTCCAACTCTGCCTCGATCTTGGGCTTCAAGGCGAAGGGGACCCTCCTTGCCTTGAGCCGGATCGGTCTGACCGTCGGGTCGAGCGGTAGGGAGATGGCCGGGCCCTTGTAACTACCCAGCGACCCATCGAATACGTCGGGGAACTCTCTGCACACCTCCCCGAACCCTCCCGCGGTGGTCGTGCGCGCCACCTCTATTCGGATTCCCAAGGGGCCAAACCATGCAAGACCCAAGAGGGTGGTAAGCGGCCGCCTGACCACCAGGATGTCTAGGGGGCCTCTGAAGGACCCCCGTTCCACCTGCACCCGTGCCCACCCCGCTATTTGGACCGGGTTTTGCTGGAAGTCCCGCAATATGAAATTTGCCGGTCGCAGCTGCAGCCCCTGGCCGGGGCGCAGCCTTCTCAGGGTCTCCTCCGCGATTATGGAGATGGAGGAGCCCGAGTCCACTTCCATGACGCAGGGGGCCCCGTCTATGAGGACCGCCATCTTTATCTTGTTGGGGGTGGTCAGGGGCAAACTCAGTACCTGAAGTGAGGTGGAGGCTGTTGAGTGGGACTCTGTGGCCTCGTGGTGCGCGGTCGGTCGCGGGCGATTGTGCTTGGCTCGGCAAGCTCGCGCGATGTGGCCGGTCTTCCCGCAGCTCCTGCAGTCCCAGGTCCGGTACTGGCAGTCCCTCCGATCGTGGGGGTCGCCGCAGCTGGCGCATTTGGCCCTTTCGTTAGTTCGCTGGTTCGGCCGTTCGCTGGCTCGGGGGCGCTGTGGAGCTCGGGCCGCTGGTCCTGCGGCGCGTCGCGTCTGGAAGGCTTCCCCCTCCTCCTGGTGCTCGGGGTCCAGCTCCTCATGGTGGGCGGTCTCGGTCTTGACCCGGGGAAAGGTCCGGGCAGCCCTCTCGAACGCGACCGCCTCGCTGAAGGCGCCCTGGAGGGTGAGCTCTTCTTTGGCGAAGAGCTTCTGCTGGAGCCTTTCGTCGCGGAGGCCCCACGTGAATCGGTCGGCCAGGGTTTCTTCCAACTGGGGGAAGTTGCAGTTCCCGGCGAGTTTGCGGAGGGCCGCCAAGTAGTCCGCGGCTGATTCTCTAGCGGTCTGGTCCCTTTTGTGGAACAGGAATCTGCGGGCCACCCGTGAGGGCTGCGGTAAGAAACGGCCCGTGAGGAGCCTGATGATCTCCTCGTAGGATTTCTCCGCGAGGCGGGCGGGAGCTGAGAGACCCTTGGCGATCTCGAACGTGGCTGGCCCGCAGACGCTCAGGAGAACATCCCTCTTTGATCCGGCGTCGGTGATCTTGTTGGCCCGGAGGTAGAACTCGACCCGTTCCGAGTAGGACTCCCAGCCCTCTGGATTTGCAGGGTCGAAGGGCTCGATGTACCCGGTGTTCCCGCTCTGGTTGGCCATGGTGGTGGCGGCGGTCGTGGCCGGTCGTTCGTTGCCCAAGGTCTCCGGTTGTAGCCGATGAGGCTAGGATCCCACCTTCGTCGCCAGTGTAACGTACTCGAAGCGGAGACGAGAGTAGGGCAACATAGTTTATTAGGAGCACGTTGCAAGAGAGTGAGCACGCGGGCCGGGCCCCGCTTATGTACATTTACCCGGTTCAGCCTCCTGTACAGGTCAGGCCAATCCTGGCCTGTTAAACTTCCCGCCGTGGATGTAGTAGGCGGGGATTCCGCGCCCCGCGCTAGAGATGCCTGGGATACCCAGCCGCCTCTGCGCGTGGGCGCGTGTTTCCGCCAATACATTACATGCACGTTTTAAGGTGTTTGGGTTTTTTTAAAAAAAATATTCTTTAATTGTGTTTGTCTGTCTCCTTTAAAAAGTTTGTACCTAGTCTTAAATAAGTACACACATGGCCCAGCCCAACAAGGTCTCATATATGTCAGATCCGGCCCTCATAACAAATGAGTTCAACACCCCTGCCCTAAAGGGAAGGCTCCTTGTGCAAATGAATTGCATCCATCGGACAAAATGCCTATTTTACCACATCCTGCCTTGAGAGATCAGAGTCGCTTCTTTCAAAATGCCAGGGGCCAGCAAAGAAGCGATTTCAGCGCCCACTTGGGCCACATTCCTGGGACATTTCGCCCTGTCATGTGAAGTGGTTTCTGATGCGCTGTTTTGCAGCCAGCTGAATGGGCCCCCGGGCTGACTCTCTGCAGTAGGCCCGCTCGGCGACTTGGAGGGCCGTGTGGCTGAGACAAAGGCCAGCTTGTTTGGCAGTGGTGGGGGCTGTTGGCCGAGGCTTTGAACTTGGGCTGGCAGCCGAGGCCTGTTTTGCTTTGATGGCTCTTTGCGCCCGTTGCTTGGGCAGAGCAGAGGAGGAGAGGAACTCAGGGCCACCACCCTGGGCTAATCAGGCAGGACGGAATGTGCCTAGCGGAGACGCCCACGAAGCCGAGAGACAGTGGAGCTAACGGCCTGAGAAGACCGGAGCGGTGGGGGGATGCTCTGCCTCAGACAGCCGCAGGGGGTTGGGGATGAAAGGACATTTTTAATGTTTTGCTGGTGCTGATGGTGGAGAGAGCGTAGTTCAGTGCAATTCTCAAGTGTGTTTTTTTTCTGGGGAGGAGGGGATGCGATCAGGTTGCCGGCTCCAGGCTGAGAAATTCCTGAAGATTTAGGGGAGGTAGGGTTGCCAATCCCCAGGTGGGGGCAGGGGATCCCCTGGTTTGGAGGCCCTCCCCCCGCTTCAGGGTCACCAGAAAATGGGGGGGGGGAATGTCTGCTGGGCACTCCATTATTCCCTATGGTGATCAGTTCCCACGGGATATAATGGAGAATTGATCTGTGGGTATCTTGGGCTCTGGGGGGGTAGGCTGTTATTTGAGGTAGAGGCACCAGATTTCCAGCATAGCATCCAGTGGCTCTCCTCAAAACACCCTCCAGGTTTCAAAAGGTTGTGGCAAGCACAATTGAACGCCAAAGGGAGTCCTGACCATCACGTTTAAAGGGACTGCACACCTTTAAAATGCCTTCCCTCCGTTGGAAATAATGAAGGATGGAGGCAATTTCTTTTGGGGCTCATAGAATTGGACCCTGGACCAATCTTTTTGAAACTTGGAGGGTGTTTTGAGGAGAGGCATTGGATGCTATGCTGCAAATGTGGTGCCCCTAAGTAAAAAAAAACCAGGCCCCACGAGCCTCAGATACCCGCAGATCAATTCTCCATCATACCCTGTGGGAATTGGTCTCCATAAGGAATAATGGAGTGCCCAGCAGACGTTTCCCTACCCCCACACACACACACTTTCTGATAATCCTAAAGTGTGGAGGGGCTCCAAACCAGGGGATCCCCTGCCCTCACCTGGGGATTGGCAACCCTACTGGGAAAGTCCCTGCCTGAGACCCTGGAGAGCCGAAGTGTCTAAGTAGACAGTACCAACTCTGATGGATAGAGAGTCTGATTCAGCGTAAGGCAGCTTCATGGGTGATGAAAGCTCTGTGAAGAAAGAGGGTGTGGGAACAAATGCCAAATGGCTGTGTTTATGAGACAGCCCAGAACCTCACTGTGCATTCACGGGCTGTACAGTTGAAGCCAGCGTAGAAAGCATGGCTTCGCACGTCCCCCTCGAAAGTGTTTTCTAATCCTTCCCCAGTGAGTAGGAAATTACAGCCGCACTTTTAAATGCACATTTATCAGGTTTCTGAGCCGACCGGTGGCTGATTTACCATCGCTTTTCAACATCCTCGTGCTTTACAACGCAGGTGCGATTTCTGTCCTAGCGAAAATGATGGCGCTGACTTTTCTTTCTTTCTTTTTTCAAAAAAGAAAAGAGATCGAGGTGGTTGTTTTTTTGTTTTGTTTTTTTTTAAATCCAGCAGCCAACTATCAGTTCTGGCTTTCAATATTAAAAAAAAAAAAAAAGTTTAGCAGTTGACCAAGAAGGAAAAAAAAACAAAATCAAACCAGCCGTTCCAATTTTCCCCCTCCCCTCCCCAGAGTATCGGTGCCTGTAACATTGGTCAGAGGACAGGAGTTTCAATGAGCGTTATTGCTCTTTCAGTGAACATCAAAAGCAGAATAAAATTAAGTACCGCAAGCAACTGTGCGCAGATGGGTTTGATTTGCATAATGAATGCAGGTTGCAAATTTTTTTTAAACGCAAAATCTTTGTGTGTGCTTTTTAAAAACGCTGCACGTCGTGCTGGTGAGAACTCTCCCACTTAACACAGCACAGTGATGGAATGCTGCTCCATACCAAAAAGAAAAGCGCATGGGAAAGTAACGTGTCAGGGTTAAGTCTGGACGTGTACCTGTTCACTTTGCACCACGTGGAAGCGAACAGAAAAGAGCAAGAGTCTTGTAGCATCTGAAAGACTAACAACATTTGAGGCAAAGGAGCTTTCATGAGTCACTGCTCACGCCTTCAGATACAGCTAAAATGCAAGCCCATCCGTCCTTATATCTTGGAGAGTGGAGTGCTTTCAGAGATCGAATGACAATAGCAGGCAATGACAATAGCAGGTGAATGACAAGAGCAGGTATTATTGGATTAGATGTGATCTGCAGAGGGGTGGTAGGCATGGAAAAACTAGCATTGGTAATGAGAAACGAAACCCAGGTCTCGATTCAGTCCAGGCGGATGCATTGTCTTGAGCTTCATTAGCAGTCGCGATTCAACAGCATGTGGACGTAAGGGCTTCCTTTTTCTCATATGGAAGACCACTCAATCAATAGAGCCCCTTACTTGCCGCCTGGAGCTATGTAGTCTGTTTATTTATTTATTTGCATGATTTATATTCCACCTTTCTCACAGGGACTCAAGATGGATTACATAGAGGGAGTACATACACCGGTGGGTCAGATCATAGTTAAGAAGTCAATACCGCCTATACTGGATTGAAATAGCGCTATAGAATGGTTTTAAAGTTGATATGTAAATTATGGTTTTATATGTTTTATTGGATTAATTGTTTTATAATGTTGTAAGCCGCCCTGAGTCCGCTTGCGGAGAGGGCGGGATATAAATGAAAATAGATAGATAGATAGATAGATAGATAGATAGATAGATAGATAGATAGATAGATAGATAGATAGATAGATAGATAGATAGATAGATAGAGGGAGTCAGTACCATCAACAAACTGGGACATTCAGTAATGAATGCATTAGGCTATTAGAAGACTGGAGACCATAACATAAGTGTTAATATGACAAATTAAGCAGTACTGAAATTACATGATAAGATCTGACTGACAATATGCTATATATACGGTAGCAGCAAGACTTTTTTTGTAGAAAAAGCCCAGCAGGAACTCATTTACATATTAGGCCATGCCCCCTCATATCACCAGTGTTTCACATAGGGTTTTTTTTGGTAGGAAAAGCCCAGCAGGAACTCATTTGCATATTAACCCACACCCCTTGGTGCCAAGCCAGCCGGAACTGCGTTCCTGTGCATTCCTGCTCCAAAAACCCCCCAAAACCCTGTATAGCAGTAAAGAAACCACAAGTCCCAATTGTTTATCCAAGTAGGTTTGTGGGTCCATTTTGTACTATGCAGCCTTGTTACCTGCTCAGAAAAGCCTTCTTTGAATAGTTCAGTTTTGCAGTTTGTGAAAGGCCAGGAGAGCTTTCCTGACCTCCTTAGGCTGGCTGTTCCACAAGGCAAGAGCAACAACAGGGAAAGCGGGTGTATAAGAACATAAGAGAAGCCATGTTGGATCAGGCCAATGGCCCCTCCAGTCCAACACTCTGTGGCACACAGTGGCCAAAAATACACACACACACACACACACATTGTGGCTAATAGCCACTGATGGACCTCTGCTCCATATTTTTGTCCAATCCCCTCTTGCTTGTAGCCGCCGCCACCTCCTGTGGCAGTGAATTCCACATGTTAATCACCCTTTGGGTGAAGAAGTACTTCCTTTTATCCATTCTAACCTGACTGCTCAGCAATTTCATTGAATGCCCATGAGTTCTAGTATTGTGAGAAGGGGAGAAAAGTACTTCTTTCTCTACTTTCTCCATCCCATGCATAATCTTGTAAACCTCTATCATGTCACCTTGCAGTCGACGTTTCTTCAAGCTAAAGAGCCCCAAGCGTTTTAACCTTTCTTCATAGAGAAAGTGTTCCAAACCTTTTATCGTTCTAGTTGCCCTTTTCTGGACTTTTTCCAATGCTATAATATCCTTTTTGAGGTGCGGTAACCAGAAGTGTACACCGTATTCCAAATGAGACCACACCATCGATTTATACAGGGGCATTATGATACTGGATGATTTGTTTTCAATTCCCTTCCTAATAATTCCCAGCATGGTGTTGGCCTTTTTTATTGCAATCGCACATTGTCTTGACATTTTCAGTGAGTTATCTACCACAACCTCAAGATCTCTCTCTTGGTCAGTCTCTGCCAGTTCACAACCCATCAACTTGTATTTGTAGCTGGGATTCTTGGCCCCAATGTGCATTACTTTGCACTTGGCCACATTGAACCGCATCTGCCCACTCACCCAGCCTCAACAGATCCCTTTGGAGTTCCTCACAATCCTCTCTGGTTCTCACCACCCTAAACAATTTAGTGTCATCTGCAAACTTGGCCACTTCACTGCTTACTCCCAACTCCAGATCATTAATGAACAAGTTAAAGAGCATGGGACCTAGTACTGAGCCCACTGCTTACCATCATCCACTCCGAAGATGGCCCATTTATACTCACTCTCTGCTTCCTATTAATTAGCCAGTTTTTGATCCACAAGATGACCTGTTCTTTTACTCCATGACTCTCGAGCTTACTAAGGAGCCTTTGATGAGGAACTTTATCAAAAGCTTTCTGGAAGTCAAGGTAAACAACATCTATTGGGTCCCCTTTGTCCACATGTTTGTTCACCCCCTCAAAGAACTGTAACAGGTTAGTGATGCAAGATCTTCCTTACAGAACCCATGCTGAGTATTCCTCAATAACTTGTGTTCATCAATGTGCCTACTCATTCTGTCCTTGATAATGGTTTCTACCAACTTTCCCGGTATTGAAGTCAGACTGACTGGCCTGTAATTTCCCAGATCTCTTTTGGAACCCTTTTTAAAGATGGGGGTGACATTTGCTACCTTCCAGTCCTCAGGAACGGAGGCAGATTTCAATGAAAGATTACACTTTTTTTCAGGAGATCCACAAGTTCAACTTTGAGTTCTTTCAGAACTCTTGGATGTATGCCATCCAGACCTGGTGCCTTATTAGTTTTTAATTTGTCTATCAGTTGTAGGACCTCCTCTCTTGTCACCTCAATCTGACTCATGTCTTTCAACACCCCTTCCAAAATTAGTGGTTCTGGAGCGGGCAAACACTTCTCATCTTCCACAGTGAAGATGGAGGCAAAAAATGCATTCAGGTTCTCAGCCATTTTCCTGTCCTCCTTCAGTAATCCTTTTACCCCTTGGTCATCCAAGGGCCCCACTGCCTCCCTGGCTGGTTTCCTGTTTCTAATATATTTGAAGAAATTTTTATTGTTGGCCTTTATGTTTTTTGCAATATGCTCCTCATAGTCCCTTTTTGCCTGTCTGATCACAGTCTTGCATTTGATTTGCCACAGCCTGTGTTCCCTTTTACTAATCTCACTTGGACTAGCTTTCCACAACTTAAAGGAGTCCTTCTTACCTTTTACAGCTTCCATTACTTTGTTTGTTAACCATGCTGGCCTTTTCTTATACCTGTTTGTGCCTTTCCTAACTTGTGGTATATATTTTATCTGAGCTTCTAGGATTGTAGTTTTAAATAGCCTCCAAGCTCCCCCAAGGGTTTTGACTGTATTTACCTTTCCTTTCAGTTTCCTCTTCACATGCTTCCTCATCTTAGAGAATTTACCCCTTTTAAAGTTAAACGTGGTTGTGCTGGTCTTTTGGGGCAACTCCCTATTTATACAAATGGTGAAATCAATAACGTTATGGTTACTGCTCCCAAGCGGTGCAATCACTTTTACATCTCTCACCAAGTCTTGGGCATTATTTAGGACCAAATCCAGGATCATCCCACCCCTGGTAGGTTCTGTGACGATCTGCTCCATAGCACAGTCATTGAGAGCATCTAGAAACTCAGTCTCTTTCTCTCGACCAGAACACATATTGATCCAATCAATCTGTGGGTAGTTAAAATCACCTATTACGACAGTTTTTACGTTTAGCCACCATCTTTAATTCTTCCATCATATTATAATCGTCCTCTACCTTTTGATTTGGTGGGCAATAACAAACTCCCATAGTTAAATTTCCTTTTGGGCCCTCTATTTTGACCCAAAGCATTTCTAGAAGGGAATCTAATTCTCTGACCTCAGTCTTACTGGACCGTATACCCTCTCTGACATACAGAGCCACCCCACCTCCAACCCTTCCCTCCCTATCCTTCTGATATAACATATCCAGGAATCACTGTGTCCCAATGATTCTCCTCATTCCACCAAGTTTCTGAAATTCCCACCATGTCTATGTTTTCCCCCAACACTAAACATTCCAACTCACCAATTTTACTTTGAACACTTCTAGCATTTGTATACAAACATCTATAATTTCCCAGGCAACTTAGGCCCGCCACCTTCCTCCTGCCTCCTCGAGACTTTGGCAGACAGTCCATACTGTTTGTCACCATCTCAGTGGACAACTCTGATCCATTACCCGGTAGAAAAGTAACAGCTAACCCTTCATCTCTTTGAGATGAGTCCTCCCGAACCAGAGACATTTCATCTCCTGTCGGCTTTCCCCTAAGATTTAGTTTAAAAACTGATCTGCCACCTTTTTGATGTTAAGCACCAGCAGCCTGGTTCCATCTGGGGATAAGTGGAGACCGTCTCTTTTGTACAGCTCCCGCTTGTTCCAGAAAGCATCCCAGTGCCTAACAAACTTAAACCCTTCCTCCCTACATCATCATCTCATCCACACATTGAGACTTCTAATTTGTGCCTGTCTCTCCAGCCCTGCACGTGGAACAGGTAGCACTTCTGAGAAGGCTACGTTGGAGGTCCTGGCCTTAAGTCTCCCACCTAGCAGCCTAAATTTTTCCTCCAGGACCTCACGACTGCATTTCCCCACATCGTTGGTGCCAACATGCACCACAACTACTGGCTTCTCCCCCAGCACTGTCTATCAGCCTATCTACAAAATGCGTAATGTCCGCAACCTTTGCACCAGGCAGGCAAGTCACCATACGGTCAGTATGGGCACTTGTGGATTTTATTTATTTGATGGATTTATTGATTGATTTTTATCCTGCCCTCCCAGTGAACGGGCTCAGAGCGGGTCACAAGACAAAAATATAACCATGATCAAGTTAAAACTTTAAAACATCCAATCTAATCGAAAACAATCAAGATGGCAGCTTAGGAAAAACATAGTATCCCTAGTCTGTGTCAGAGTTGGAGACCAACTTAATTTTATTCAGAACATAAGCTTTTGTGTGCTCTCTAAGCACACTTCATCAGACAAGGAATCCGGTACAGTGAGCAAAGCCACACATAGCTGGTAGTCAGTGGCTCAGAATGCAAACTGGTACAAATTTAAGATCCAATGACAGTATAGTAAAATTATCTGGTAGGGCGTGGCTTAGAATGTAAAATGGTACAAATTTAAGATTCAGTGACAGAATAGTAAAATTAACAAAATTGAGCAAACCTTTGATCTGAGTAGCATGAGCATGCAAAGGCAATAAAACAGGAATATGTCAAAATGTGAGAATGTCTGTTAATGACTCTATTGTATTAAGCCTGAATCTTAAATTTGTACCATTTTGCATTCTAAACCACTCCCTACCAGATAATTTTACTATACTGTCATTGGATCTTAAATTTGTACCAGTTTGCATTCTGAGCCACTGGCTACCAGCTATGTGTGGCTTTGCTCACGGTACCGGATTCCTCGTCTGAGGAAGTGTGCTTAGAGAGCACACGAAAGCTTACGTTCTGAATAAAATTGAGTTGGTCTTAAAGGTGCATCCTGACTCCTATTTTGTTCTACTACTTCAGACCAATGCGGCTGCCCACTTGGATGTGTCAAGTATAATATAATATAATTTATAATATAATTTTGCCCATTTGCAGGCTGGCAGCTGCAGAAGTCCCTGCTGACATAAGCGGAGTTGTTGCATGGAGCTTGGAGGGATAGGCAGTCCTGTAAATAAGAGCAACTAAGACCATGAAGGGCTTCCTATGCAAGTGCCAATACCTTAGACTGAGCGCAATAAGAAATGAGCAATAAATGAAGGGTTTGCAGAATGGGAGTAACATGCATGCTCAGTCTAGGCCACTGTTTACTAACCTGTGGGCAGAGGTGGGTTGTGAAGCCTCTGAAAGTGGGTCACAGGTATAGTTGCCAGATTCGCTGGTGGAGGTCCCCTGCTGCCAGGCCCCACTGCCCTGTCACTGATTAAATGGCTGGTGGGAGGAACTTACCCCCCAAAATAGAGGGAGATCCAGCCAGCATGCAGCGACATGTCTGTGTCACTTCACGTGTGGCCCGGAAGTGATGTCATCACTTCCAGCCTGTAGGGCCAACACTCTGGCATTTCGGCAAAAACTGTATGGTAGAAGCCAAATTTATCATAGAGTTTTTGCCCCAATACCAGAGTGTTGGCCCGATGTCCCCAACATGATGATGTCACTTCTGGGTCATGTGCACAGTGATGTAGGCATGCCGCTGCATGTCAGCTTGGCCTCCCTTGTGCTCTCGGTAAGTCCCCCTACCCCACAGGAGGGAACCAGCAACTCTAGTCATGAGCCGGCACTCCCTGAAGGCCTCCCTCGCCCTTTCCATTGCTTCCTTTTTTTATCTTGGAAACCAAGATCTAGGGTTGCCAATCCGCAGGTGGGGGCAGGGTTTGGAGGCCCTCCCCCCACTTTAGGGTCATCAGAAAGCGAGGGGGGGAAGGGAAATGTCTGCTGAGCATTCCATTATTCCCTATGGAGGCCGATTCCCATACGGTATAATGGAGAATTGATCCACAGGTATCTGGGGCTCTGGAGGGGGACTGTTTTTTGAGGTAGGGGCACCAAATTTGCAGCATAGCATCCAGTGCCTCTTCCCAAAATACCCTCCAAGTTCCAAAAAGATTGGACAATAGGTACCATAGAGTTCACCCCTCCCAAATGGCTAGAGCATCCTGGAAAATCATAGAGTTTTCCTGGAAACGCCAAGAGCAGCCACGAGCGATGTCACCGGCGTGATGACATCAGTGTGTTGCGTGCATGCAAAGTCCCCTGCTGGAGGACACAGGGGACTTCGCAACCCTAATTGGGAGGATTTCTTGTGCCCTGGTCCCACTGGTGGACTTCCAGATAGCACCTGGTTTATTTGGCCACTGTGTGACAGAGAGTGTTAGGCTGGATGAGCTATTGGCCTGATCCAAGATGGCTTCTCTTATATTCTTATCCGGTAAAATTATTCATCCCTTCTTTCTTCTCTCTCACAGGGAGCCAGCCCACAACGCAGGACGAGACAGTGGTGGCCGGCAGCAAAGTGATTCTCCGCTGCCAGGTGGAAGATCATGAAGAGTCCAGCCTGCAGTGGTCCAATCCGGCCCAGCAGACGCTCTACTTCGGAGAGAAACGAGGTAGCTCTCTCATTCCAGCTGGTGTTTGTGGCGGGGGGGGGGGAGGAGGGGGAGAAGGCGCTTTCAGTGGAGAAAGAGGCGGATGAGCGGGGCCCATCTGTGCTTCATTCACAATATTTTTAGCTGAATTTCCATCAAAAGGACTCCGGAAAGGTATACAATATGAAAACAGCCGACGCAGTCAATCTGAGCATTGTGCGCTAATCAAATAATGCCTTTAAAATAGACCTGGGAAAGAAACAAAATGCACTTTAAACACGACGGTGGGTTGGATCCCGGGGATCTGTTCCACTAATGGTGACGCCTTCCCCTGGCACGAAGGGAAGGTTGCTTTTGCATGTGTACCATTATGGCAACAGATCTTCAAGATCCAACCCAGCAATTTTGAACCCTGTTTCTCCAGCAGGTAGAGACTATAGCTTCATGAAGGAAGTTGAACAGGGAGGGTACTGATCCGGTTTCCAGTGGGAATGAGTTCTGCAAGAACAAAGAAGGCTGTTCTTAAAATGCTCTTTAGCATTTCGCAGATGAAAACGGGGCACACTGATAAGGCTATTTATTTTTCTCACCCGTGGGCCTGGGGGCAGGGAATCCCTCTCCCCCTCTGAGAGACTGGCAACCACACATGTGAGGAGGAGAAGAAGACGGTAGATTTATACCCCGCCCTTCTCTCTGAATCAGTTTCAGAGCGGCTTACAACCTCCTTTATCTTTTTTCCCCCACAACAGACACCCTGTGAGGTGGGTGGGGCCAAGGGAGCTCTTCCAGAAGCTGCCCTTTCAAGGACGACTCCTACAAGAGCTATGGCTGACCCAAGGCCATTCCAGCAGGTGCAAGTGGAGGAGTGGGGAATCAAACCCGGTTCTCCCAGAAAAGGGTCCGCACACTTAACCAAACTGGCTCTCAGACTACCTGAGGAAGTAGACCACCTGAGGCCTAAGGCAGTGGGACCTGCCCTGGATTTCCAAGTTGGCCGATATTTCTCACCTGTGCCTGTTAGCCTCAGAAACAGAAGAGATCAGTTTCACCCCAGATCCTCCTTCCCAGAATGAATCTCAATTTACTGCTGCATTCCTAGATCATAAGAACATAAGAAGAGAACATAAGAACATAAGAGAAGCCATGTTGGATCAGGCCAACGGCCCATCAAGTCCAACACTCTGTGTCACAAAAAATTGGCAAAAAATTTTATATACACACATACACTGTGGCTAATAGCCACTGATGGACCTGTGCTCCATATTTTTATCTAAACCCCTCTTGAAGGTGGCTATACTTGTGGCCGCCACCACCTCCTGTGGCAGTGAATTCCACATGTTAATCACCCTTTGGGTGAAGAAGTACTTCCTTTTATCTGTTTTAACCTGTCTGCTCAGCAATTTCATCAAATGCCCACGAGTTCTTGTATTGTGAGAAAGGGAGAAAAATACTTCTTTCTCTACTTTCTCCATCCCATGCATTATCTTGTCAACCTCTATCATGTCACCACGCAGTCGACGTTTCTCCAAGCTAAAGAGTCCCAAGCGTTTCAACCTTTCTTCATAGGGAAAGTGCTCCAGCCCTTTAATCATTCTAGTTGCCCTTTTCTGGACTTTCTCCAATGCTATAATATCCTTTTTGAGGTGCGGCGACCAGAACCGCACACAGTACTCCAAATGAGACTGCACCATCGATTTATACAGGGGCATTATGATACTGGCTGATTTGTTTTCAATTCCCTTCCTAATAATTCCCAGCATGGCGTTGGCCTTTTTTATTGCAAACGCACACTGTCTTGACATTTTCAGTGAGTTATCTACCACGACCCCAAGATCTCTCTCTTGGTCAGTCTCTGCCAGTTCACACCCCATCAACTTGTATTTGTAGCTGGAGCCCTGCTGGATCAGACCAGTGGTCCATCTAGTCCAGAATCCCATCTCACACAGTGGCCAACCAATTCCTCTGGAGGGCCAACAAAAGGGCAGAGAGGCTGAGGACTTCCCCTCACAAGAACATAAGAAGAACTTTGCTGGATCAGGCCTGTGGTCCAACTAGTCCAGCATCCCTTTTCACACAGTGGCCAACCAGTTCCTCTGGAGGGGCAACAACAGGGCAGAGAGGCTGAGGCCTTTTTCTGATGTTGCCTCTTGGCTCTGGGATTCAGAGGCTAAGTTCTTTCAAATGTGGAGGTCCCTCAGTCACCATGGCTAGTAGCCACTGCTAGACCACTCCTCCACAAATCTGTCTAATATCCTTTTAATTCCATCTATGCCTGTGGCCATCACTACATCCTCTGGCAGCAAATTCCCCATTTACACTCTCTGTGTAAAGAACTATTTTCATTTGTCCATCCTGAGCCTACTTCCCACCAGCTTCATTGGATGCCCTCAAGTTCTAGTCCTCTGAGAGAGGGAGAACAAGTTCTCATTGTTCTCTCTACCGTATGCATAATTTTATAAACCTCTTTCATGCTCCCCCTTAGACATCTCTTTTCTGAACAGAAAAGTCCCAGAAGCTCCAGCCTTTCTTCATAGGGAAGGTGCTCCAACCCCTAGGTTGCTTCTACTTTCCTTGGAGAGGCAAATGGCAAGTTTCCATGACAACGTTACACTCTCTCCTGGCCTCATCTCCAGGCCTGTCACCGTGAAGCGTCCCTATTTATCATGTCAATGTTTTGCATCTACTGTGGCAGGGTGAACGCGATTGTCACCTGGCCCTTTGACTTCCCTACTGAGCCAGCCATCTTATCGTGCGAACAGGACCTCTTCACTCCACTGTTGAGGGGAATCCTTTGCCCCCTATGCATACGGTTTATCGATTACAGTCCATGCCTATAAATCTGAGTGGGGAGTATATCGATTTTAATTCTGTAAATTCCAGAGATGCGATATATACTATTTCATAGTATTTTATGGCATTTTTAAAACACTGCTGATTATGTGTTTTGTATCTTCTTTTATTTATAGCCTATGATAGTTGTAATGACCATTTCAGCTGAAACAATAAATTCCATTTTACAACTTTGAGCCATCCTTCATCTCCTGCTGTCATGATACATCATCTTAGTTCAGATCTCTTCCAAGACCGGGACCCATCTCGTGGTACCCTTCCACTCCAACCATGCCCCAGACATAAAACTCAGATTATTATAGGCAATTGCAGCTAGGACAGTCACTGGCCAATCCTAGGCAGAGTTACGCCCTCCTAAACCCATTGGTTTCAAAGGAGTTGGGAAGGTATGGTTTTGCTTATGATTCCATTGGCAGCAGTGTTCCCTCTAAGCTGAGTTAGCGTGAGCTAGCTCACAGATTTCTAGCCTCCAGCTCACACATTTTTGTCTTAGCTCAGGAAGGACAGCCCCAGAGCGCAATAATTTATGCAGTCGCTCACAACTTTAATGCCAGTAGCTCACAAAGTAGAATTTTTGCTCACAAGGCTCTGCAGCTTAGAGGGAACATTGATTAGCAGTGTTTTAGTTGATCACCATAAGGACTAAAACTTTGATGTATGTTGGGGAATGGAGGGAGGGAGGGAGGGAAGGAAGGAAGGAAGGAAGGAAGGAAGGAAGGAAGGAAGGAAGGAAGGAAGGAAGGAAGGAAGGAAGGAAGGAAGGAAGGAAGGCTTCCAAGAGTCTCCAGCAGGGCTTTGCTTTGAGCAGGAACACACAGGAACACAGTTCCAGCTGGCTTGACCAGGGCTCCAGCTCAAAAAGTGGTCTTCGGCATATGGAAGGCACTAGGCAGCCATGTGCTCCCAGACCATGTGCTCCGTCCTCTCTGCTGCCTCCAGCCTCCAATGGGCTGATGAAGACACGTGAGAGCGAGACACGTGGGGCAACGCATAAGGACCCCCCTCCCAGTAGAAGCTGGGCCTGCCACTACCCACTCTGCCACACGTGGCTCTCTCTCTCCGGCCATGTTAGAGGGGAGGGACAAAACAAGGTATCTAATTGGGCTGCGTGAGAACACACATCCACGAATTGCAGCTGATCGCACTGTAGTGTTCTGTGTCAATATGTGGAAAGTAACCTACTGAATGTCACTTCTGGTGATGTCATGGAGTGCGGCCTAAAATGAGTTCCTGCTGGCTTTTTCTACAAAAAAAAGTGCCCTGGTTTCCGGCATGGTCTTCAAGAGTTACTGCTGTCTGCAGCCCGTCTTGCCTATTGCTTTTTGCTACTGTCTCCTTTCCTCCATCCTCTAGCACTGCGAGATAATCGAATTCAGCTGGAGAAGTCGACGCCCTACGAACTGACGATCAGTATCGACAACGTGTCTCTGGCAGATGAGGGAGAGTACACCTGCTCCATCTTCACCATGCCCGTGCGGACTGCAAAGGCCATCGTCACTGTTCTGGGTGAGGCAATGGAGTGGGAGGAAGAGGAGGAGGATGGATGGAAAGAGAGCAGAGAAGAAGGGGGTGACTTTAAGTGATGACCATAGTCAGGAACAAGCACTAACCCATATTCCGTGGCCTCAAGTTAGGAGGGGGAATTAAAGAGAAGTGCAATATTTATTTCATGTACTCATTTGTTTGCTACATTTATTTACTGAGTCTCTCAGCAGAGTTCTCAAGGAAATCCCTCCCCCCCCCCCCAAGAAAGGGGATCAAACAAACTAAAAAAAAATCTGTCAAATACAGCAAAGAGCAACATAAACCTTAGACCAGGGGTGGCCAAACTGTGGCTCAAGAGCCACAGGTGGTTCTTTCACACCTATTGTGTGGCTTTCAAAGCCCCTACCGCCCTATCAGGTAGCTTGCAGAAAGTATTTGTCTCTTTAAATTACTTCTCCAAGCCAAGTCAGCCAGCGGCTTGGAGAATGCATTGAAAGTTAAATTTGCTTTCTTTTCACCTCTCCCTCCCCATCTCCCCCCTCCCTCCTTCCCTCAAACATCTGACGTCCATGTCTTGCAGCTCTCAAACATCTGACATTTATTCTATGTGGCTCTTACATTAAGCAAGTTCGGCCACCCCTGCATTAGACAAAAAGCTAAATCAGTAATTTAGGGTTGCCAACTCTGGGTTGGGAAATTCCTGGAGATTTGGGGTGGGTGGGACCTGAGGAGGCCGGTGTTTGAAGAGGGGAGGGATCTCATTGGTATATAATGCCATAGAGAGTCCACCTTTCAAAACAGTCATTTTCTCCAGGGGACTTTTAACTGTCACCTGGGGATCAGTTTAGGGTTGCTAGCTCTGTGTTGGGAAACACCTGGAGATTTGGGGATTGGATCCTGGGGGGGAGCATGGTTTGAGGAGGGGAGAGACCTCAGTGGAATATAATGCCATAGAGTCCACCATCCAAGGCAGCCATTTTCTTTTGTGGAATTGGCCTCTGTAACCTGGAGACCAGTTTCAGGTGGGTAGCCATGTTGGTCTCAAGCAGCAGAACCAGGGCTGGCCCTGCCACTAGGCAACTGCCTAGGGTGCTGGCCTTTTGGGGGTGCCAAATTGGATGCTCCCCATGTGACTCAGTAAAGTTATCCGGGGGGGGGGGGAGGATGGCAGAAGTTAGCCTGGCCTAGGGTGCCAGACAGTCTAGAGCCAGCTGTGAGCAGAATAAAGTTTGAGTACAGTGGCGCCTTTAAGACCAGCGAAGTTTTATACAAGTTATAAGCTTTCGTTTCTTAAGAGACAAAGAAATGGAAATTACCAGTCCATAAACATAGGTAGAAGGTGAGCAGTGAATTAGCCCACAGCATAAGGAATTTGTTTAAGATTCAAGGACCAAACAGGACTGGTTTATATGGCTGGGAAACAGTTATTGGGGGCGGGGGGTAGCCTGTGGAGGAGGGGGTTTGGGGAGGGGAGGGACCTCAGCAGAGTATGGTGTCAAGGAGTCCACCCTCCAAAGTAACCATTTTCTCCAGGGGAATTGATCTTGATCATTGGGAGAGAGCACTTATAATAGCAGGAGATCTCTAGGTGCTACTTGGAGGTTGGCAATCCTACCAAATGACCTGATTCCATTGTCCCAAATTATTACTACCCCAAATTATTATTGTCCCAAATCATTATTGCCTGCTACCCTTTAATTCTAGCAGTCATGGGCAAAATGTCAACTCTCCACTGGTAGATTTGGCCAAAGGGCTCCCAGAGGTTACCCACTGCTCCAAAGAAAGAAATTCTTTGCAAAACATGGTCTTAAGAAATAGACCAGCATTCAACTCGAATCCGTGCTCAAATGTGTTCTGGAAGTTTTCCAGTTTATTAGGGGAGGAGGGGGAATGATCCTTAAAATGACTAAAGGCGAGATTTTTACAATTCAAATTTCACATTTTTTAATTTGTTACTTATTTATCCCCTGCCTTTCCCTGTGGCTCAAGGCAGTGAGTTCATCAGCTGTCTAAATAGGGTCGTGGGGGCGGATTTTACCCACTCCGTTCCCAATCCGAAATTCATAATGCATCGCTAAGCTTGTGCATGTCGCATCAAAAAGCAAAATTCAGATCAGCCCTGTAACACCACGGGTTTTTTCTCGAGGAATAGGATTATCATCTTTATGCCCCCTCCCAAGACCCCTGAGGAAACAGTAAATAATTGGTGGGGGTGCATTAACCAAAATCTAGCCAGGTTGCTCACCCCCCCCCCCCCAAAAAAAAAACAGCTGGGCGTTGATCTTATTTTGAAATCTCTGATAGCTCACAGTTGGAATGTTCAAATTTTGTTGTCTGAGAGTCTCATTCGGGGCTGCCATCTGTAGGTTAGCGTAGACAGGCACCCGCTGAGTCCCACACCCCCTGCAGACCCTGGGATGGACTCCCCATGGGAGATGGACCTAATGATAGGGGGAGAAACAGCGCATAAAAGAATTGTGCACTGAGCCACTTCTGCCAATATATTTATTTATCTGAGGCATTTGTGGTTTTTAAAGTCTTTTTTATTTTCTAAAAAAAAAAGGAAGTGGAATGCAGAAGGGAAAACAGGTTAGGGAAAGATATGTATTCATCAGGCTTATCAAATATTATAAGTAGTTACATACAGGGGTGGAATTCTAGCAGGAACTGCTTTGCATATTGGGCCGCACACCCTTGATGTAGCCAATCCTCCAAGAGCTTACAAGCCTCTTTTCTGTAAACTCTTGGGGGATAGGCTACATCAGGGGGTGTGGCATAATATGCAAAGGAGCTCCTACTAGAATTCCACCCCTGCCTACATACAACAAATAAAACCAATTGTATTAGGAAAAATACATGGTTCAAATACAGAAGCAGATAGTAAAACATCATTATTACAATGTTCAGGAATGAGTTCTCTCTTTAAAAGAATAGACAAAAAAATTCCTAATATTCGAAAGTCTGTTAATAATAAAGAGGTTACATCTTTAACAGTTAAGCATATTTCTGTGGTAGGCTTGCATCATCCTTAAAACCTGTCTATTAACTTATTATGTCTTATTCTTACTAGATATTTAAATGTTAGTGGAATACTGAATAAAAAGATCAAAATTATAATCAAGATTACAATCACCTTTGATATAACATACAGAGTTTCTAGAATTTTCAGTAGGAAACTACTACTTTGGAGACTTTGGGGGTGGAGCCAGGAGAGGGTGGGGTTTGGGGAGGGGAGGGGAGGGGCCTCAGCAGGGTACAATGCCCTAGAATCCACCCTTCAAAGTAGCCATTTTCTCCAGGGGAGCTGATCTCTGCCAGCTGGAGATGAGTTGTAAAAGCGGAAGATCTCCAGGCCCAACCTGGAGGTTGGCAGCCCTAAGTCAGGACATTTAACTATTCCCATAATACGACTTCTGGTCTTCTATTTATGTAGTTAGTTAATTTTGCCATAGTTGCATACTTGGCTAATTTTTCTTTCCCAATCTCAGTCATTTGTTTTTTGCTCATCTTTCTTCTTTGGGGGCTCTGAGCAACCTTCCTACTGGGCAATGGGAGATTCCCAGGGGCGGAATTCTAGCAGGAGCTCCTTTGCCTATTAGGCCACACCCCCCTGATATAGCCAATCCTCCAAGAGCTTACGAGGCTCTTTTTTGTAAGCTCTTGGAGGATTGTTTACATCATGGGGGCACGCTCTTGGAGGACTGACTACATCAGGGGTGTGTGGCCTAATATGCAAAGGAACTCCTGCTAGAATTCCACTGCTGGAGATTCCAAAAACCCTTGTTACCTGGACTTCCAGGGCAATCTCTGGCTTTCTGCTTAGATGAGTGATGGAGTTCTGAACCTCTCATGTTGAATCTTTCACTTGTGTGGCTGCAGGGGTGGAGTGGGAGCCACAATTAGGGTTGCCACCTCTGTTTGGGGCAATTCCTGGAGATTTGGGGGAGGGGTCTGTGGAGGGAGGGATACCATAGAGTTCACCCTGCCCTCCGAAGCTGCTCTGTTCTCCAGGGGAACCGATTTCTGTAGTTTAGAGATAAGTTATTTATTCATTTAAGACATTTTATGCCACTTTCCCACCTCATCAGAGTTCCAAAGGCAGCGCACATAAGAACAGTTAAGCAATTCTAAAGCAACCCTTTCTGTTTTAACCTAATGCGATAAAAACGTGTCAACAATACAGGAACCTGGGAGGAGTTACAATTCCTGGAGATCTGCAGGCCCCACCTGGAGATTGACATCTGCAGATGCAATTAGGGTGGGTAGGATGGTTATTATAGAGGAAGAGGAAGATCCCGCAATAGAAGGAGACCATGGACTCCCAGGCTTCCAGTACATAAAAGCCTACTGCTGGCCTTTGTGGTCTTCCAGTGCAGATGTATTGGCACCTTTAGGATGTCTGCGAGGCTTCCGCTCTATGGCAAAAGCTTTTGCATCGCTTGTCTGAACCTTCCACCTGGGTATAGTGAAAGAGAAAGCGGAACAGACCTCTCAGCCAATGGCTCCAGAGTCCACTGTGGAATGAATCCCAAGGGGATAGTGTGGACTATACCCAGAGCTTTTTTTTGTAGCAGGAACTCCTTTGCCTATTAGAAGAAGAGAAGAACTGCAGATTTATACCCCACCCTTCTCTCTGAATCAGAGACTCAGAGCGGCTTACAATCTCCTATATCTTCTCCCCCCACAACAGACACGCTGTGAAGTGGGTGGGGCTGAGAGGGCTCTCACAGCAGCTGCCCTTTCAAGGACAACCTCTGCGAGATCTATGGCTGACCCAAGGCCATTCCAGCAGGTGCAAGTGGAGGAGCGGGGAATCAAACCCGTTTCTCCCAGATAAGAGTCCGCACACTTAACCACTACACCAAACTGGCCACACCCCCTGATGTAGCCAATCCTCCAAGAGCTTCCAGGGCTCTTAGTACAGGGCCTACTGTAAGCTCTTGGAGGATTGGCTACATCAGAGGTGTGTGGCCTAATATGCAAAGGATCTCCTGCTACAAAAAAGGCCCTGACTATACCACTCTGAGTTACCAACGGGGTTGGCATAATGCTTCCTGCAAGTGGAAAAATAACCCATGAGGGCAGAAGTTCTAGTAGAGCCTGATCTCTGCTTAGTTTTCTGCTTGCAGAGAGGTTTCCTATGAAGGCAAGAGTAGCAATTTTAAAAACGTGATCCTCAAGTTGCATCATCTATAGCAGCCTCTGGATTCAACCACTTGGGGGACAGAACTTTGGTTAAAATAAGGCCTGAGGTTCCTTCCAGGGCATTGGGGGGGGGGGGAGGCGGGAGCGCACAGGAGCAGAACTCCACCTGGGCTGACCAGGGCTTTGGTTGACATGCTGGGAAAGATATAGGAAGGCATCTTTAAATGCCTCCCCAATGGCTTCAGCCTTCCCCAAGCGTGCCCGCTGCAGTGAGCATGCAGGGGAAGGCACGGGGGAGCTCCTGCAGGACTTTTTCTATTTTTTTTTTTAAAGCCTTGGTCCAGGGATGGCTAAATAGGTCTTTCACACCTATTGTGTGGCTCTCGAAGCCCCCACCACCCCATTGGGTAGCTTACGGAAAGTATTTGTCTCTTTAAATCACTTCTCCAAGAGAAGGCAGCCAGCAGCTTGGAGAATGCATTGAAAGTTAAATTTGCTTTCTTTCCACCTTCCCCTCTCCATCTATTTTCCTTCCTTCCTTCCCTCAAACATCTGACGTTCATGACTTGCAGCTCTCAAACATCTGACATTGATTCTATGTGGCTCTTGCGTGAAGCAAGTTTGGCCCTGCCTTGGTTCCTTCCATTCCTGCAGCTGAGCCAGCTGAGCCGCAAAGTCCAAGAAAGTCTGTCTTGGAAATTCCTGGAGATTTTGAAGTGATGCCTGGGGGGGGGGGGGTGGGCAGGGTTTGGGGAGGAGAGGGACCATCGTGCCATAGAGTCTGCCCTCCCAAGTGGCCATTTTCTCCAGGGGAACCTGTTCCTGTCATCTGGAGATCAACCGTAATTCCAAGAGATCTCTGGGCCCCACCTGAAGGCTAGCAACCCTAAATGAACTGCAGACCTGTAACACTGTGGTTTGGGTAGCTGCACTAGAGTGCCTCTGGTTTGTAATATGACTGTGAATTTTTCAACCAAGCCACTAGTCCTCAATATTGGAATCTTTCTCTTTGTTTGCAGGAATTCCACGGAAGCCCCAGATCTCTGGCTACAGGGAGCCTCTTAAAGAAGGGCAGACAGCCAAACTGACATGCGTCTCCTCAGGCAGCAAGCCTGCAGCTCAGCTCCAGTGGCAAAAGGGGGGCAAATCACTGCTCGGTAGGTGGCAAAAGACTGCTATTTCATTCTGAGCAAGCAGCTAGAATGTAAGAAGAGCTGTGCTGGATCAGACTCAAGTTTTGTGCAGCCTACAGTTCCTAGTCTGTCATCCCACCATATCTGTCTGTCATGTTGGTCCTCAGGTAGACTGCCGCTGAGCCTGGAAGCTCCATTTAGCTGTCATAGCTGTCAAAATCACCCCCCCCCTTTTTGAAATCCAGTTAAGACCATCAGTGTATTTTGTGTCAGTGAGTTCCATAAATGTCTGACAAAGGGAACTTTAACTGTCCAAAGCTCATACCACAAAATTTTTTGTTCAAGGTGTTTCTGGACTCAAATCGAGCTCCCATGCCTGTAATAAGCAGTGAGGCATGCCAAGTGCCAAATTTCTTGCCAGGGTGAGCCACCTGCTGGCCCCAGACTATCAGAAAAGGAAGCTTTTCTAAAACTTAAAAGAGCTTAAAGAAAGCTTTTATTTCCATCCAGACTGTCAACAGGGTCACAGATAGAAAAACGGTGTGCTTGGGGATAAAGAGGAAGGGAAGTGTGCAGCCATGGCGTTTTGAGAGTTTAAAGCCTAAATGAAACCCGACTTGCAGCAAATTCTGAAATCACAGTGGAGTTGCCGGGTCCGACTCAAGAAATATCTGGGGATTTTGGGGGTGGAGCCAAGATCAAGGGTGTGATAGGCATGACTGAACTCCTAAGGGAGTTGTGGCAATCACATTTAAAGGGACTGCACACCTTTTAAATGCCTTCCTTCTGCCAGAAATAATGGATAGGGGCACCTTATTTGGGGGTTCCTAGAACTGGACCCCCTGGCCCAATCTTTTTGAAACTTGGAGGGTGTTTTGAGGACAGGCACCAGATGCTATGCTGCAAATTTGGTGCCTCTACCTCAAAAAAACAGCCCACCCGAGCTCCAGATACCCATGGATCAATTCTCTATTATATCGGAATCGGTCTCCATAGGGAATAATGGAGTGCCCAGCAGACATTTCCCTCCCCCCCCTTTTCGATGACTCTGAAGTGGGAGGAGGGCCTCCAAACCAGGAGATCCCCTGCCTCTAACTGAGGATTGTAGCAACGCTCAAGGAAACCACAGCAGATAGGTTTACAAACACTCTACAACTGCTGTGAATGATTTCTATGATTCATTCTTAATCATTCCATGTAACATCCAGACATATTCTCCAAAATTCATAGCTGCTGTCTTGTAAACTGTAGCCGGCATTCTGATAGATCGCACCCTGGACTTTCCGTGGCATTGATTTACAAGAATATCAGCGGTGACATGAATCTTAGGTTATTTTATGTTTCCGGTTTCCTTCGTCCTGGCCACAACTTGCGTCGGAACCTGAGCTCTACCTTCTCTATTACATAGCAACAGCTCTCTACTCTCAAACCAAGGTCAGCATCACAAGTAGACGCGCGGAACGGACTGTATTGGGACTGTTTCTTTAAAAGGAGGCGGACGGTTTCAGTCCTTAGAGAATGTTTTTGCAACAAATTGGTTTGTGAATTTTGGAGAATATGTCTGTATGTTACATGAAATGATTATGAATGAATTATAGAAATCATTCACAGCATTTGCAGAGTGTTTATAAACCCAGCTGGAGATTGGCAACCCTAGTCCAGTAGGACCTTGAAGACTAACAGAATTTGTGGCATGGGGATGACCTTTCGGGAGTCACCGCTCACTTCTTCAGCTCCTTTGTCAGTCATGAGATCTGAGAGGATACATTCCAGCCCTGGAATTCAAGGTCTTCTGTCTTCCTGTCTCCTTCTGCTACAGTGACTAATGCTGTCTTGCATCAACAATAGGTAAAGATCCCGAGGTGGCAGAAGACAGCAACGGGAAGACGTTCACTGTCACCAGCCATGTCGACTTTGATGTCACGAAAGATGACAATGGCGTGGACGTCACCTGTACGGTTCGTCATCCTTCACTGCCAAACTCAGCCACATCGACTACTCTGAAGATAGAAGTCTTTTGTACGTCATTGTGGGCCCGGAGGAAGGGTGGGGGCAGGGGCAATGATTGCAAATGGTGCTAGGCCCCGAAACTCAGTGGCTACCAAGATAGGATTGGGGAAATACCTGGAGATTTGGGGGTGGAGCCTCGAGAGAGTGGGAATTGGGGAGGGGAGGGATCTCAGCAAGGTACAATGTCATAGAGTCCACCCTCCAAAGCAGCCATTTTCTCCAGAGGAACTGGAGTCTGGAAATCAGTTGTAAAAGCGGCTCCACCTGGAAGTTGACAAGCCTACACCAAAAGCATAATGTCTTTCTAAGAGAACAAGAGCCTTGTTCACATTTCACAGAAAAGAGAGCCAGTTTGGTGTAGTGGTTAAGTGCGCGGACTCATCTGCAAGAACTGGGTTTGATTTCCCACTCCTCTGCTTGCAGCTGCTGGAATGCACTTGGGTCAGCCATAGCTATTACAGTTGTTGTCCTTGAAAGGGCAGCTTCTGGGAAGAGCTCTCTCAGCCGCACCTACCTCACAGGGTGTCTGTTGTGGAGAGGAGAAGGAAAAGAGATTGTAAACCACTCCCAAGACTCCTTCAGGTAGTGAAAGGCAGGGTATAAATCCAATCTCCTCCTCTTCTCTTTCTCCTTCTCCTCCTCCTCATTCTCCCTCTCCCTCGCCTCCTTCTCCTCTATGCATCTTTTTGTAAGAAAGAGCATTCACATGTTCACATTATATGTGAAAGTGGGGACCAGTGTCTGGATAACACATTGCATTGTGAAACACATAGGAGTCAAGTTGTACCTTTAAGAAGTGCACCTGCATTCGAAAGCCTACATTCTGAATAAAACTTTGTTGGTCTTAAAGGTGAAACTTGACTCTTACTTTGTTCTGCTGCTTCAGACCAACACGGCTTCCCACTTGGATCCATCTACATTGCATTGTGGATACATTGAACATAACAGGAGAATTACTGAATGCATATATAAAGAAAAATCAAATATACACTGTATCCAGATTGTACCTGCTTTCACTGTAACTTGGGAACAGGGTTACTGGCTGCTGATCTGAGTAATATTATCTTGGATCTCAGCAGCCAAAATGATGTTTGCTAAAACGTTAAGAATTTAACTATCAGATGATAGATTAACAGTGTTTGGATAGCTGTTAAATTGTCTAAATAGAGAGGGTCTGTTCAGCTGAGTCCTGCTTAGGGTTACCAGCTCTGGGTTGAGACATACCTGGAGATTTTGCAGGTGGGAGTCTGGGGTGGGCGAAGTTTGGGGAGGGGGGACCTCAGCACGGAAGAAAGCCATGGAGTCCACCCTCCAAAGCAGCAGTTTTCTCCCAAGGAATTGATCTTGGTCATCTGGAGATCTACTGTAGTAGCAGGAAATTTCCCGGTGCCATCTGGAGTTTGGCAATTCAATATGAGACAAGTGGTACCCATCCTTGCAAATGGTTGGAAACCTTTCTTGGAAAACTTGGGTGACATTTGAAATATATAGAGAATTCTTCTTCTCAGCTATAACCTGAAATCCTCTGATCTGGATAGACCAATCTCATTAGATTTCGGAAGCTAAGCAGTGTCTGTCGGTAGAGCATGGGCAGAGTGCAGAAACAGGGAACAACCACCAGGTCGACGCGAGGAAAGAATATGAGCCACACACCAGCACCTTGTGTTAGATAGTGTATTTACAACTATATACAACAGACGTGGTGCGGTGAATACCATATGCAATACTCAGGATCAAAGTGCTTCGCCAGGAACTCGTTCTCACAAGAGAGAGATATTGTCTGGCACTGCACTCCATATATACATTGGTCAGCCAATCATAGCAGTCCACAAATATGCTGGCTTGCAGTAGGTGCTTTCCCCAGATACAATCCAGCTTCAACCGGCCTTCTTCCAAGGTTGCTCTGGTCTGAGCTGTCAGAAGCTGTCATAATAGATGCACGTGCTCTAACCATGCTGTATCCATGCTGTGCACTATGGAACTCATATACTGACAGTGTCTGCCCTGGCTAGTATTTATTTATTTACCTTCGATTTATATCCCGCCCATTCCAAAATGGACTCAGGGCAGGAAACCTCCAAGGAATACCAGGGGTGTGACGCAGAGGCAGGCAATGGCAAACCATCTCTGAAATGTCTCCTGCCTTAAAAACAAGTCTAGCTCGCCACCTAGTGGTGCATAACACTAAAAGTGTTAGAACTTATCGCTCCCGGGCAATCTTAGGATCCCCTGGCTATGCTACTCACACTGCCTTATGATTATGATTAATTATTATAATCTGAAACGTGATTCAGGCTGAGTAGCCCTGCGGTCTGAAGCAGCAGAACAAAGTTGGAGTCCAGTGGCCTCTTTAAGACCAACAATGTTTTATTCAAGGTATAAACTTTTGTGTGCGTGAAGAAGTGGGCATGCACATGAAACCTTATACCTTCAATAAAAATGTTGTTGGTCTTAAAGGGGCCACTGGACTCCAACTTTGATAGCCTGAAATGTATTATGTTTTTGTTACTGGGTATAGATCAATCTTTCAACGACAACAAAATCATGGAGGGCAGGCCTCTTCTCAAAAGAGGCATTCCTTCTTCCACACACAGAAGGGAATACTTCTTCTAGCATGAGTATTGATGGACATAATAGAATAACAAAGCATGGAGTTCCCCCCCTTCCGACCCGTTGTTTAGTCACATATAAATGTAGGCGGTTTTTATTGACCCACAAATTGATTAAAACTCTTGGATGATTAATCAGCAAAGTAGAAAACTGTTAACAGATGAAAAATACATACCCTGTTTAATCAGACCACCATTATTTCCTCTCAAAATAATACCTTATAGACAAATATTTTTAAGAACTGCAGGAGGCATGGGCCATCTCAGAAGCAGCATTCTCGTCGCATAGGACCTGATGTAGGCTTCCTCTGTGTGTTTTTTCTTCTCAGCTTTTAAATTCATATTTAAATTTAGGCAGATAGAATCAGTTAGTAAATCAGTTAAAATAACTGATTAACCAAACGAGGCCATTTTAACTGGGTTACTTTAAAGAAACCTTTTGAATGCCACAAGAAAAGGATTTGACCATGGCTTCGTCCATTCTAATTGCTCCGTTTTGTGGATCCAACTCCAGTTGTAATCTATTACATTTCCATTGGTTTTGTAAATTTGGATATATACAAAGTATTTTAACAACATGTCTTTAAACATGTGCACTTCAAAGAAGACTCTCAGCTTCTTCCCCGTTCCCCATCCTTGTTATCTCTCATCTGGGCATGCTGTTCTCCCGTCTTTCTTGCTCTCTTTCCTCTCAAACTAATCTTTTTAAATCTCACTCTTTTTTTCATGATTTCTCAGCCTCGTTCCTTTTTTCATCTCTCCGCTTCGCAAGCTTAGAAGACTCTTCCTGCCATCCACCCAACTGGCATCTCATCTTCCTTTTGTTTAGGAACTTATTGAAAAACGTTTTTCTCTCCCTCCTGATTCTGCTTTGTCCTTCCTTGATTGACATTTTGCCAACCGATTCCTCCCTTTTCCCTTCTAATCCCCCTCCTCTCATGTACCTAGATTTATGAGATCGTAAACCAATAGATAAGGCTGTGTCATCTGGAACTCTGGTACCAAAGCCGTGGGTCCAGCCTATGGGATGTGAGAGAGCGGGTGAAAAGGTCTGAGGCAGTTTCCTTCTGGACAGAGGAATGGACAGAAGAATATCCGGTCCCTCCACTTTAGTTAGCCTCTCCTATAGACGTTTTGTACCCCAGACACCACAACCAAATAAAAAGGGAGACACACGCTTTAAAATAAAGATTAGTAGCATGTAAGCTATGTGCTCCCTCAAAGTCTCTTATTTGGAAACCTGCTACACAAGGGCTGTGAGGTAAACAGAAGAAAACAGGCAAATGTGAAGTAAAAAAGGTAAAGGTAGTCCCCTGTGCAAGCACCAGTCACTTTTGACTATGGGGTGATGTTGCTTTCACAACGTTTTCATGGCAGACTTTTTATGGGGGGTGGTTTGCCATTGCCTTCCCCAGTCATCTATGCTTCCCCCCCAGCAAACTGGGTACTCATTTTATCAACCTTGGAAGGATGGAAGGCTGAGTCAACCTGAGCTGGCTTCCGCTGGGATAGAACTCAAGTTGTGAGCGGAGGGCTCCAACTGCAATACTGCAGCTTTACCACTCTGCGCCACGGGGCAGCAAAGGCTTATTGAACAGAAAATAAAGTATTTAATAAATATTCTGTGTGGATAACTTAAATATATAAAGTAAAACTGGCTTGGAATGAAAGTAAATAACCACTGAGGGGAAATTTGATTCCCTTTTCTCTGGGCAAGGGCCTCAGCAGGTTTGAGGCTGCTGTTTTCTCTCACAGAATATCTTTCCACAGAACCTGCTCACTCCAGCCAGGAATGATGGGTCCTTAACAGGATGCTCATTTACCCAACAAGAATGAACTTTCTTCCTAAAGCCAACCCCCAAACCCCAACTAAAAAGCCAAATAAAAAGCCTGGCTAAGCCGACAGTCCTTTCCAGAGCCACGAAAAGTAAAAAAAGGTCCCCCTCCCCTCCATCTTAAACTTGAAAGCCTCTCCCTTGTGGTATTCATGGGCACTGAATGGCTGACAATCACTTGGATTTGTGCTAGGGTTGGCAGATCTGACTCAAGAAATATCTGGGGACTTTGGGGGTAGAACCAGGAGACTCTGGGGGTGGAGCCAGGAGCAAGGGTGTGACAAACACAATTGAACTCCAAAGGGAGTTCAGGCAATCACATTTAAAGGCCTTTTAAATGCTTTCCCTCATTCCCTCTTGTGGATCAAAAACTGGCTGAGTAATAGGAAGCAGAGAGTGAGTATAAATGGGCAGTCTTCGCAGTGGAGGACGGTAAGCAGTGGGGTGCCGCAGGGCTCGGTACTGGGTCCCATGCTCTTTAACTTGTTCATAAATGATTTAGAGTTGGGAGTGAGCAGTGAAGTGGCCAAATTTGCGGATGACACTAAATTGTTCAGGGTGGTGAGAACCAGAGAGGATTGTGAGGAACTCCAAAGGGATCTGTTGAGGCTGGGTGAGTGGGCGTCAACGTGGCAGATGCGGTTCAATGTGGCCAAGTGCAAAGTAATGCACATTGGGGCCAAGAATCCCAGCTACAAATACAAGTTGATGGGGTGTGAACTGGCAGAGACTGACCAAGAGAGAGATCTTGGGGTCGTGGTAGATAATTCACTGAAAATGTCAAGGCAGTGTGCGTTTGCAATAAAAAAGGCCAACGCCATGCTGGGAATTATTAGGAAGGGAATTGAAAACAAATCAGCCAGTATCATAATGCCCCTGTATAAATCGATGGTGCGGTCTCATTTGGAGTACTGTGTGCAGTTCTGGTCGCCGCACCTCAAAAAGGATATTATAGCATTGGAGAAAGTTCAGAAAAGGACAACTAGAATGATTAAAGGGCTGGAACACCTTCCTTATGAAGAAAGGCTTAGGGCTCTTTAGCTTGGAGAAACGTCGACTGAGGGGTGACATGATAGAGGTTTACAAGATAATGCATGGGATGGAGAAAGTAGAGATAGGGGCACCTTCTTTTGGATCTTATAGGATTGGACGTCCAGTCTAATCTTTTTGAAACTTGGAGGGTATTTTAAGGAGAGGCACTGGATGCTATGCTGAAAATTTGGTGCCTCTACCTCAAAAAACAGCTTCCTCAGAGCCCCAGATACTTAAGGATCAATTCTCCATTATACTCTGTGTGAATTGGTCTCCATAGGGTATAACGGAATGCCCAGCAGACATTTCCCTGCCCCCCGTCCCCCCCCCTCCCGCTTTCTGATGACCCTGAGGATTGGCAACCCTGATTTGTGCAAGGCCTAAACCATAAGGATTGGCTCAGAGGTGGGACTTTTAACGGCAATTGCCGCACCATGTTTCATACCCTGGGTCCTGTTTGACAGCTCAAACTCTGAGGGTTGCATGCAAGGTGATCGATGGCCAATCTGAGGGAACCATTTGGTGTGTCTCTGTCTCTCCAGATGTGCCTGTCGCTTCGATTGAGCCCCAACCCACGTACCCACGAGAAGGAGACAACCTGAAGCTGTTGTGTGATGGACAAGGCAACCCAACGTAAGACTTATCTCCTCCCTCTTTCTATCATACACCCATCCAGATTGTTTTTTTAGCAGGAATGCAGTTCTGGATGGCTTGGTGTCAAGGGCCTGTTATGCAAATAAGTGCCTGCTGGGCTTATTCTACAAAAAAATGTGTGAAACAATGGTGATGACAGGGGTGTGGCCTAATATGCAAATGAGCTCCTGCTGGGCTTTTTTCCCTACAAAACAAGCCCTGCATTCACCCATCCAGATCAGTTCTTACATTCAACCTGAGAGAAATAGATTTTCACCCCCTCCCATCCTTTGGTGGCAGAATTTCACTCTGCACAATATTTATTCATTCCGGAATCGGACTGTGCACAGTTGGCTGCTGCGTTCGATTCCCACCACACTGTTCTCCTTTATGTCCCTTCAGCTCCCATGTGCATTGATATAGGGCTATAAACAAAACAGAAGCAGTGGGTCAGATCCGGCAGGTTCTTTCCACAAATCATGGCTCTCTCTTCTCATGCATGAAGCCTTCTGCTAGAAGCAGGCAGACAGCTCTGTGTGAGTGAGGAAAGGACATCTGTTAATGGAGTGGGTCCACAGGATCTGACCCAGCATCATCATACATAGAATTATGCCCAAATTCTTGGGGTCTCTGATGCTTTCAGGGCATACATTTGAACTCCTGTAGACTGTGAAAATACCCTACCCCAAGACTTTTAGGACAACCACCTGCATAACTTTTGGACTTAGTTTTATCAATGCATACCTGCAATCTGGGCTTTTTCTGTAGAAAAAACCCCAGTAGGGACTCATTTGCATATTAGGCCACACCCCCTGACACCAAGCCAGCCGGAACTGAGTTCCTGCGTGTTCCTGCTCCAAAATAAAGCCCTGCATGCAAGTAAAGGAAGTGGAGGGAGGGAAATTGTGCAAAGCCCACGGAAGTGAGGATGGGGCAGTATGGCATGCAACCTTTGGAGAGAGGCCTTTTCTGCCCTGGCCGCAGCCTGGTGGAATCAGCTCCCAGTAGAGATCTGGGTTCTATCTGAATTGTTATCTTTTTGTAGGGCCGGTAAGACGGAGTTGTTCCACCAGGCTTTCGGTTGAGGCAGCGGGCATCCATGATACATCTAAATTGGCCTCCCTTGCTATGCTGCTGTGCTACTGAGCTGTTATAACATCTTTCTGGCTTATTACTGGATTCAGCCCCCACTGAAATTTAAGTACCTCTGTTGACTGATCCAGGGCTTTTTTTAGTGGGAAAAGCTGGCAGGAACTCATTCGCATATTAGGCCACACTCCCTGACATCACCGCTGTTTTGCACAAGGGGTTTTTTTTGTAGAAAAAGCTCAACAGGAGCTCATTTGCGTATTAGGTCACACACCCCTGACACCAAGCCAGCTGGAACCACGTTCCTGGGTGTTCCTGCTCAAAAAAAGCCCTGGACTGATCTATAGTCCTAATGGTCTTAATTATTTATTGCTAAATTGTTTTAATCAGGGCTTTTGGGGTAGAAAAAGCCCAGCAGGAACTCATTTGCATATTAGGCCCCACCCCTGACATCACCATAGTTTCATGTAGGGCCTTTTGTTAAAAAAGCCCAGCAGAAACTCATTTGCATAATAGGCCACACCCCCTGACACCAAGCCAGCCGGGACTGCGTTCCTGTGCATTCCTGCTCAGAAAAAGTCCTGGTTTTAATGTCTTAAATGTTGTACTCAACCCTGAGCCCATTTGCAGGAAAAAGGCAGGAAATAAATAAATAAATAAATAAATAAATAAATAAATAAATAAATAAATAAATAAATAACACCATAGAGCTCGCCTTCCAGAGTGGCCATTTTATCTAGCGTTGGCAAATACCTGGAGATTTGAGGGCGGAGCCTGGAGAGGGTGGAGTTTGGGGAGGGACTTCAGCATAGTACAGTGTCCTCGAGTCCATCTTCCAAAGCAGCCATTTTCTCCAGGGAAACTGATCTTGCTCACCTGGGGATCAGTTTTCATCCCAGGAGATCTCCAGCCACCACCCGGAGGTTACTCTGCATCAAATAAAGCGTTTTAAGCCCAAATTATATATCAGGGTCCCCAGATACTTAGTCTTGCAGTTGTGGGATCTCTGAATTGGTCATTCTCTCTTCTCAGCCCCCAGGAGTTCATTTGGCGGAAGGAGGGTATTGACACGCCCTTGACAGTGACCCAAGACAATATGCTGCTCATCCCCTCTTTGAACAAAAGCGACAGTGGGACCTACATCTGCAGCGCCACCAATATCATGGGCACCTCAGAAGCGAGGTACAACCTGGCTGTTAATGGTAAGCATTGTTCCACAGTGCCCTCTGCTGGCCGGAGGCCTTTTTGGTCTGACCAAGTCTCTATCTTTTCCATCTTTCTTTTCACGATATAAGGAGTGCTTTCTTGAGCTTTCTACATGTCCTCCTAACGTCTTCTTGGATGATTCCCAGGACCAGAGATTATAAAGACAGTCAGATGATATCTTGTTGAGAAATGTTACTGCTTGTTTCTTTTTTAATTTTTTTTTTCAGATTTGCCTCCACATTTCCAGTAGGTTGCTCCAGATGTTGGTTTTAGGCAGGGCTTTCTTTGTAGAAAAAGCTCAGCAGGAACTCATTTGCATATTAGGCCATACCCTCTGATGTCACCATTGTTTCACACAGGGCTTTGGGGGTAGAAAAGGCCCAGCAGGAACTCATTTGCATATTAGGCCACATCCCTTGATGCCAAGCCAACCGGAACTAGGTTCCTGCATGTTCCTGCTCAAAAAGAAAAAAAAAAGGCCCTGGTTTTAAGCATAATTTAATGGCAGCAATAAATTGGCAGGGGCAGTCTTAGCTAAGGGGCAGCTGTCCCAGGGCCCCCCCACAGGGAAAGCTGAGAGCCAGTTTGGTGTAGTGGTTAAGTGTGTGAACTCTTATCTGGGAGAACCGGGTTTGATTCCCCACTCCTCCACTTGCACCTGCTAGCATGGCCTTGGGTCAGCCATAGCTCTGGCAGAGGTTGTCTTTGAAAGGGCAGCTGTTGTGAGAGCCCTCTCAGCCCCACCCACCTCACAGGGTGACTGTTGCGGGGGAGGAAGGTAAAGGAGATAGTGAGCCGCTCTGAGACTCTTCAGAGTGGAGGGCAGGATATAAATCCAATATCTTCTTCTTCTTCTTATCTGGGAGAACCAGGTTTGATTCCCCACTCCTCCACTTGCAGCTGCTGGAATGGCCTTGGGTCAGCCATAGCTCTCGCAGGAGTTGTCTTTGAAAGGGTAGCTGCTGTAAGAGCTCTCTCAGCTCCACCTACCGCACAGTGTGTGTGTTGTTGGGGTGGGGGAGGTAAAGGAGAGTGTGACTTCTCTGAGACTCTGAGATTCAGAGTATAAGATGGGATATAAATCCAATACTTTCTTCTTCTTCTGAAAGGCCCACCCCCAGCTGCAATAGCACTGCTACTGCTGGCCTCTCTGCCATCTCAGGAATTGGGTGGGTGGCAGTGGTCTTCTACTATACATTCCTGCCCAGGAATTAAGATCACAGGGAGAGGCCCTTCTGACTGTCCCATCAATCAAAGAAGGTTGTTTGATGAGTACACAAGATGGAGCCTTTTCAGTGGCAGCCCCACAATTATGGTGCAACTTCCCTAGGATGGTGCGTCAAGCCCTCTCAACTCTCAGTCTTTAGGTGGCAGCTGAAAATCATTTTACTTAGGCCTCCTTTTGGTTAAGCTTGCAAGTAGTCCAGAGTTGTGATTTTAATTTTTTAGTTTCTCAATTTTTAATATATTTTGTTTTGATGTGTGCTTCACCTGCGTTGTAAGGCTTCTTCACCTTCGTCATGGAAGAAGGGTGACTAATAAGCATTTTAAATATTTTTTTTTTAAAAAAGGCCACAGATAGGCAACTGTAGGTAGGTGGGGAGCCCCTGTGATAGGATTGCAGTTCTGGGTTGGAAAATACCTGATTTTGGGGGTGGGGCCTGAGAAGTGTGGGGTTTGTGGAGGGGAAGAACTTTAGTGGGGCATAATGCCATAAAGTCCGCCTTCCAAAGCAAGTATTTTCTCCAGGGGAACTGGTTCATTGTAATTCCAGGAGATATACAGCTACCACCAGAGGACTAGCAACCTTACCCTCAGGGCTTTTTTTGTAGCAGAAACTCCTTTGCATATTAGACCACACTCTCCTGATGTAGCCAATCCCCTAAGAGCTTACAGGGCCTACTGTAAGCTCTTGGAGGATTGGCTACATCAGGAGGTGTGGCCTAATATGCAAAGGAGCTCCTGCTACAGAAAAAGCCCTACCTATGACCACTCTGCGGATGAATGTCAACAGCCTCTACCCTGTCCCTGGGTAATAAGCGGTGGCCCAACCACCCATAAAGGGTAAGGAACGAAGAAGAGGATGTGCTCCTGCAGGGGAAAGTGTAAATGTTTCTGGAGGTCTCATCCTGGACTTTTACCCAGGGTCCTAGAATCAGTACCCCTATGGACACATTTGCATACGGTGGTAAGTAGCTTGATTATGCTACTGGTAATCAACAAATATTGCATGATATCCGGGGGCCTGAAGTTGGGTCCATTCACACATGCAGGATACTTCTGGATGCCACAGTCCTGATGTGAAGAACATTGATGCGCAAACCCACATCTATGCTAAAACCACTGTCAGGTAGGACCACCAAGGCCCCAGTCCAGGTGGGGGTTCTCCCGCCCTGGAGGTTCCCAACCCACCAGCCCACACTGGGCTGGCAGGGGGAACCTCCCCTGATGTCACCAGTGTGATGATGTCACCCGCCGGTGACGTCGCACACTGACTGCTCTAGGCGTTTCTGGGGAAACTCTATGGTTTTCCTGGATGGTCTAACAATTTGGGAGGGAAAACTCTATGGTATGTCAGAGAACGTGGGGGACTTGGGAACCCTACTGTCAGGGGCTCTGCCCTGCATGCTCCCTTCTTCAGAAGCAACATGGGGCTTTGCAAGAGACAGGGTCTTCTCTGTGTTGGTACCTTGTCTCTTGAATGAAGTAACTCTCTCTATGCATGCACTCATCGCTTAAATGTTTCAGTCTTAAGATGCTAGATAAAGACATTGAGATTTTGTTTCATAGGCTTTGGCAGTAATTAGTATTTCAGTTGGATTTATTCGTTCTTTGCCTTAATCGTTTTTATCTGGGTTTTAGATGCATGTGGACTCCTTTTGGCCCTTCCTTTGTAAGTGCTGCCATTGTGAATGTGTTTTAACTGCTTCTTATTGTTGCAACAATTTTACAATGACTGGATTTTTTTTACAATTACTCTTTTCCTGATTTTATTATACATTGTTTCTATTTTTCCCCTGAGCCATTTGAAAGACCTCATTTATTCAACAGCCTATAAATCTCCATAATGAATAACTTGACCATAGAAAGGGATGACTGGCATGGCGTCTTACTGAACCATCACACAAAAAACAAAAACAGAATGCCCATTCAACCCTGTTTGTTATGTTTTATCCCACCCTTCCTCCAAGATTCTACAGACTGTAGGTTTGCCAGCCTCCAGGTGAGACCTGGAGCTATGGTTGCCAATCCCCAGGTGGGGGCAGGGGATCCCCCGGTTTGGAGGCCCTCCCCCCACTTCAGGGTCATCAAAAAGTGGGGGACAGGGAAATGTCTGCTGGGAACTCTTATTATTCCCCATGGAGACTTATTCCCATAGGAAATAGCATCCGGTGCCTCTCCCCAAAATACCTCCCAAGTTTCAAGAAGATTGGACCAGGGGGTCCAATTCCATGAGCCCCCCAAAAAGGTGCCCCTATCCTTCATTATTTCCTATGGCAGGAAGGCATTTAACCGGTGTGCTGTCCCTTTAAATGTGATGGCCAGAACTCCCTTTTGGAGTTCAATTATGCTTGTCACACCCTTGCTCCTGGCTCCACCCCCAAAGTCTCCTGACTCCATCCCCAAAGTCCCCAAGTATTTCTTGAATTGGACTTGGAGCTCTCTACTTGAGCTCTCCTGGAATCACAACAGATCTCCAAACAACAGAGATGAGTTCCCCTGGAGAACATGGTTGCTTTGGAGGGTGGGCTCTAAGGCATTATATCTGTCTGAAGCCCCCTCTTCTCCAAACCCTGCCCTCCCCAGGCCTCACCCCACCCCAAGATCTCCAAGGGTGTTTTCGCACTCACCTTCAGCCGGCGCCGCGACCCTCTTGACGACGGAGGATCTGTGCTGATTTCCCACACGAAGCGCTGGAGCAACCAGAAGAGCCGCCAATTTCCGGCGCGAAGCCCGCTCAAACGTAAATCGCCAAGAAGCAGGAAAACGCTTGAGCGGGCTTCGCGCCGGAAATTGGCGGCTCTTCTGGTTGCTCCAGCGCTTCGTGTGGGAAATCAGCACAGATCCTCCGTCGTCAAGAGGGTCGCGGCGCCGGCTGAAGGTGAGTGCGAAAACACCCCAAGAGTTTTCCAACTTGAAGCTGGTCATCCTAGAGATAATGTGGATTTGAACCATACAATAACCTTGTATGGCAAATATAGAGTTGCCAATCCCCAGGTGGGGGCAGGGGATCCCCGCTTTGGAGGCACTTCCTCTGCTTCTTGGTCATCAGAAAGCGGGGTGAGGGAGGGAAATGTCTTCTGGGCACTCCATTATTCCCTATGGAGACCAATTCCCATAGGTTATAATACAAAATTGATCTGTGGGTATCTGGGGCTCTGGGGAGGGCTGTTTTTTGAGGTAGAGGCACAAAATTTTCAGCATGGTGTCTGGTGCCTCTCCTCAAAAATCCTCCCAAACTTCGAAAGGGGGTCCAATTCTATGAGCCCCCAAAGAAGGTGCCCCTATCTTTCATTATTCCAAATGGAGGGAAGGCATTTAAAAGGAGTGTGGTCCTTTTAAATATGATGGCCAGAACTCCCCTCGGAGTTCAATTGTGCTTGTCACACCCTTGCTCCTGGCTCCATCCCCAAAGTCTCCTGGCTCCACCCCCAAACTCCCCAGATATTTCTTGAGTCGGACTTGGCAACCCTACAGATAGATGAGGGCTAGAGAAACCGGAGCTGTCTACAATTACCCAGTAAGCTTCATACGTGAGCATGAATTTGAACCCGGGGCAGCCCAGTCCCTACTCAACACTCTGCTTCCCTGCACTCTGCTTCCCTTGTGAAGTCCACTCATGATTTTAATTGGGCCTTAACCAAATCAGGCATTTTTCTTTGTAGATGCAAAGGAATGGTGCTTTTGGCCTGTGGCATTAGGACATGGTTCATTGAGCTGTTGATAGCAACAGATGCTTAAGAGCCGCACAGGACACGCTACGTATGGAAATCAGCGCTCAAAGAAAAGGAGCAGATGCAAGCGCACTGCCTATAACCCTGGCTCCGCACAACTGCTCACTAGCGAGCGTGACGTGTACATACATAGGAGGTTTGTGCGCATATGCTCCCTGAGATGGGGAACGTTGGAAGAGAGTCTTCCTGCTCGCATAGAAGGAGTTTAAGTCACGTGCTGCCTCCGAGCGTTGACTTCACGCTTGCAAGCCAGTGACTGCATGCAGTCGATAGAGACAAAACAAACAAACAAACCTGAGTGTATAGCTGTCGCAAAGGCTTCACTGCAATACTTCCGGAAATCTTTTTTTTTTTATCAACTGTGTACTGTTTATAAATTGTATCACCAATTAACCCATAAAGTATCTAAGCAAATTAAGTGTAAATAATGTAATCGCAAGTATAAAAATTCTTATCTAGGAGAAGGGCTTTTTTTGTAGCAGGAACTCCTTTGAATATTAGGCTGCACACCCCTGATGTAGCCAATCCTCCGAGAGCTTACAGGGCTCTTCGTACAGGGCCTACTGTAAGCTCCAGGAGGATTGGCTACATCGGGGGGGGGGGGGTGCGGCCTAATATGCAAAGGAGTTCCGGCTGCAAAAAAAAGTCCTGCCTAGGAGAGCCTAGTGATCCATATTGAACAAAGTGTTACGCTTTACTGGCCGCAATTAGGATTTACGAAAGATGAGTCCCAATATGAGCGCCTTCTGAATTCTTCCTGACCCCTTCTGCGCAACTTCATCCCTATGAAGAAAGGTTGAAACGCTTGGGACTCTTTAGCTTGGAGAAACGTCGACTGCGGGGTGACATGATAGAGGTTTACAAGATAATGTATGGGATGGAGGAAGTAGAGAAAGAAGTACTTTTCTCCCTTTCTCACAATACAAGAACTCGTGGGCATTCGATGAAATTGCTGAACAGTCGGGTTAAAACGGATAAAAGGAAGTACTTCTTCACCCAAAGGGTGATTAACATGTGGAATTCACTGCCACAGGAGGTGGTGGCGGCCACAAGTATAACCACATTCAAGAGGGGTTTAGATAAAAATATGGAGCACAGGTCCATCAGTGGCTATTAGCCACAGTGTGTGTGTGTGTGTGTATAAAATTTTTTGCCACTGTGTGACACAGAGTGTTGGACTGGATGGGCCATTGGCCTGATCCAACATGGCTTCTCTTATGTTCTTATGTCTGGGGCAGTGATGATGCTCTGTATTCTTGGTGCTTGTGTGGCAACAGTGGGAGGGTTTTTGCAGTTCTGGCCCCACTGATGGACCTCCTGATGGCACCTGGTTTTTTGGCCACTGTGTGACGCAGAGTGTTGGACTGGATGGGCCATTGGCCTGATCCAACATGGCTTCTCTTATGTTCTTAAGTTCATCAAAACGTGCAACTCTCCAAGGAGTCACGTAGTCTGAGCTGGATTCAGATTGCAAAAGAAACCACTCCACATTACCGATGATTTAATTCCTTATGTTGAAATTTGTACAATTTTCGGGAGTGAGTTTCGAGTTTACCTATTGATGCGGGCAATTGCCAAGTGATTTGAAAACAGTTTTGGAACTGTCTCTTTAACTTGCATTGGAAAGGACGTGGGGTTTGAAACCATCCCCCAGCTATATTGCTTCTGCGGGCACCTTGTTTTAAAAATAATAAATGGTATTGTAAATGTTTAAAGGGGATACAGAATAAAGAAAAGGAACAGGGGGGGAAAGAATGAAAAATGAAATTACGAAAATGCAATACAAAGGGCAATTTTTGCGGATATTAAGAACAATCCTTGATTAAAACATATTGTGTCTGCAGATGCCTTTATGCAAGTGGGAACTGTATGTTACGAACTGCGGAAGTAATTACCGTGAGCTTCTGTGATTGTAAGAATTTTTATACTTGAGATGACATTGATTACACGGAAATTGCTTAGATACTTTATTGGCTAATTGATGATATACTTTATAAATGTTACATAATTGATAAAAATATTTTTTGGAAATATTGTAGTTAAGTACTTCCGATGGCTACGTGCTTGGGAGGAGGGGTTGTCTCTGTCAACAGGGCTTTTTTGTCTCAGGACCCCCTTTGCACATTAGGCCACACACCCCCTGATGTAGCCAATCCTCCTAGAGCTTACAGTAGGCCCTGTACGAAGAGCCCTGTGAGCTCTTGAAGCATTGGCTACATCAGGACTGTGTGCAGGGCTTTTTTGGTAAAAAAAAGCCCAGCAGGAACTCATTTGCATATTAGGCCACGTTGCCTGACAGCACCATTTTTTCACAAAGGGCTTTTTTGTAGAAAAAGCCCAGCAGGAACTCATTTGCGCATTAGGCCACACCCCTTGGTGCCAAGCCAGCCAGAACTGTGTTCCTGTGCGTTACTGCTCAAAAAAAGCCCGGAGTGTGTGGCCTAATATGCAAAGGAGTTCCTACTACAAAAAAAGCCCTATCAACTTGTTTACATTCGGAGTCCCAGTTCTTGTAAAAAGTGACTTGACTACACATAGGCAGAGGGCAGAACCAGCACACTAATGCCTGCCATCCCTCTATGCACATGGATGTCAGAATAAGAAAAGTAGGTCTGCATCACCACCTGCCATTTGGGTTCACACCCTGCTTGCCAGTTGCAGTGAGGCAGTTGGTTTTTCAACAGGCTATTTGGCTGTTCGTCACCAGTTTGCAGCTGCTCGGGGGAGTTGCTTCCTCTCCGCCTGTTCCTTCTTACAGTACAGTGTAATCAGCTTTTCTCATATCCACATTCTCGCACCCTCGGATGGTGTTGTATTTCCCTTTTCTTTCTCGCGCTTCCGCTCCTCTTGGCAGGCAGTGGCTTAAACGAGACAGATCGTATAAAGCACTCCTAAATCCTGCCAGTCGCTGTTCATCTAAGTAATCCTTAGCAACGTAACTGGTTGCTGATCTGTTTGGATCGGCAGCACGTTCACACACGTGCAGTGTTGCAAAGCCCAGTATTAACCCTTTCAGCCATCGTTCCAGTCCAATGCCGGATCAAACCCTGTGGAGGCCCTTAGGCAGTCAAAATCTTGGGGTGCCCCCTTGCAAATTATCTCAGAGTCTGAGCACTTGCCCTACTTCCCATGGCCCCCACTGCAGCCTGCAGGCACCTTCTCAAAAGCCCCCTTGACAAAGCTGCGGGGGAGAGGCAGAGAGAGGCAAACTTGGCGACAATGCCAGCAGCAGCCACACTAGACAAGTTGGGCAAAGTTCCTGGCTGTGGCATGGGGACCCATAGGCCAGTGCCTACTTGGCCTAATTGTTAATCCGGCTCTGTTCCAGTCCTCCAGGGATGAACGAAACAGATCCAGGGAATGACTCTCATTTTATTGCCCGCAGTCTGAAACTATCAGTTCAGCCGCCAAATATATTTGCTAAAAAATCCTTCAGTATTCCTAGAGAAAACCTGAAGCTGAGGTTCTGATAGTGTCCAAAGATCTGTTTGTCTGTTTTTCCCCAACGGTTTGGCCAGCAGAGAACAGGCAGCCATTTTGTCCCTTCCCCCCTCATACCTGAAGCCCACCAAATAGCTGCCATCCAGACCTCAGTGATCAGTTCCCCTGGAGAAAATGGCTGCTTTGGAAGGCGGCCTCTACGATATCAAACCCCACTGATGTCCCTCCTCTCCTTAAACCCCGCCCTCCTCAGACTCCACCCCCAAAATCCTCAGGGATTTCCAAACCTGGATCTGGCAAGTTTAACTGAATGGCATTTATTCCCAGGAAAAGGTTCTTAGGATTGCTTGGTCAAGCATGTCAAGCAAGGATGTTGCAGTTGTTATGGACTAGCAGCTTTAGAGACTGATGACTTCCTAGGAAGAGAATATCCTCTTCTGTGCTTTGGGCTGTCCTTAGTTTTATGTGTTGTTGTGTAACTTTTGATTTCTGGTGCTTTCTTTCATTTGTTTCCTAAGATTTGCCAACATCATGTGTTACCTAATTTGTTGGCAGCATGGCATCCTTTTTTTTAAAATTTGCTTTATTTGTCATTTTTTTTTAACCTCATTCCAGATTCAGTGCTGCTCCAAAATATCACTACGCTGCCTTCAAGTGTCACAGTGCCGTGAGAAAAGTGCATTGCGGGAACCTTTTCCCCCTAGAAGTTAGAATCATCTAAATGAAATTGGCTGTAGAGTCAAAAGAAAACATATATATATATATTTCACCTTTGGAACTCACTGTCACAAGATGGGACTACAGCCACTGGTTCAGAATGTATTAAACATACCCTCCTGTATAAGTTCTCTCTATCAAACAGTAGCTTTCCATGGTAGCTAAATGGAACCGCCATGTTGAGAGGAAATACATATTTGACTGGGGTGGGCTTTTTTTGTAGCAGGAACTCCTTTGCATATTAGGCTACACCCCCCAGATGTAGCCAATCTCCAAAAGCTTACAGGGCTTTTCTTACAGGGCCTACTGTAAGCTCTTGGAGGATTGGCTGCATCACAGGGGTGTAGCCTAATATGCAAAGGAGTTCCTGCTACAAAAAAACCAAAGAAGCCATGGCTGGGGATATCAGTGGAAGAAGGAGGTTGTCGCCATGTCCTACTTGCAAGTTTCCTCAAAACATTGGCTGCAATGCTGGGCTAAGACCAAACTTTGTACCTGCTCAGCGGCTCCTCCCCTATGTTGATCTATGCATAAGCGATTTTTAAAAAAGATGTCCTTCTCAGGCAAGGACCCTAAAACATTAAGCTGCATTAAGAGCCTGGTACGTGTGCTTGATTTGCTTTATATCATCATGCATACATACTCTTTCTTCCATAAATGTACTAAAAATGCATATATACTTCATTGATGATTTCTTATGTCTTATTACAACATCTTAGTAAATTTTGTTTTAAGTATCTTTGGTGGTTTCGCTCTGTTCCTGTTCTTACAAACATTTGCAATGCGGTGTTGGAGGAGAGTTTTGTGGATACCGTGGACTGTCAAAAAGACAAATCAGTGGATTCTAGGTCAAATCAAGCTTGAACTCTCCCTAGAAACTAAAATGACTAAACTGAGACTATTGTACTTTCAACACATTATGAGAAGAATCACTGGAAAAGACAATAATGCTAGGAAAAGTGGAAGGCAGCAGGAAAAGAAGGCAGCTCAGCATGAGGTGGAAGGGGAGGGACGGTGGCTCAGTGGTAGAGCATCTGCTTGGGAAGCAGAAGGTCCCAGGTTCAATCCCTGGCATCTCCAAAAAAGGGTCCAGGCAAATAGGTGTGAAAAACCTCAGCTTGAGACCCTGGAGAGCCGCTGCCAGTCTGAGAAGACAATACTGACTTTGATGGACCAAAGGTCTGATTCAGTATAAGGCAGCTTCATATGTTCATATGGACTGACTCAATACAGGAAGCCATAGCCCTCAGTTTCCTTGCCTTTCATTTATTCGATTTATTCCCCACCCTACCCCAAAATGGGCTCAGGGTCACTTACAGTTAGCAAGACTTCCAGGCAAGGCTGTTTGGGAGGACATTAATTCATAGGGTCACCGTAAGTCAGAAGCGACTTACAGGCTGTGCACAGGGCTGGCACTTGGACTAGGCAAACCAGGCGGCTGCCTGGGGCACGGCCCTGGCAAGGGTGTCAGTGCAAGCCCTGGGAGAAGAAGAAGAAGAAGATTTTGGATTTATATCCCGCCCTATACTCTGAATCTCAGAGTCTCAGAGCAGTCACAATCTCCTCTACCCCCCCCCCCACAACAAACACCCTGTGAGGTAGGTGGGGCTGAGAGTGCTTTTATAGCAGCTGCCCTTTCAAGGACAGCTTCTATGAAAGCTATGGCTGACCCAAGGCCATCTCAGCAGGTGCAAATGGAGGAGGGGGGAATCAAACCTGGTTCTCCCAGATAAGAATCCGCGCACTTAACCACTACACCAAACTGGCTCTCTGGAATGGCCCTCCCACCCACCCTCACCTCTGTGGTCAGGGAAATACCTTTGAAAGTGGCTGCAGGGGAGCTGCGCGCCCGTGCTGCGGAGCCTGCTGCAGGGCTGCATGTCACTCTGCTGGCTACGTTAAACGCAGGAGTGGAGCTAGGGCAGCCTCACAGCGCACTCCCCGCCACTTTTGGAGAGGGCAGGGCACCCTGCCTAGGGCACTGTTCCACCTCGAGCCACTGCTGGCTGTGCGCAGTTCAGAAAACAATGCAGCAAAATCTCCAACGTTTATGTTCGGTGCAGAACTCAGCAGCCTGTGGATCTCGGCTGCTTTTTAAAGTGCCGAGTCCTCATGATACCTAATCTGGACAGTCCAGGCTTAGGATCTCATCAGATCTCAGAAGCTAAGAAGGGCTGGCCCTGGTCAGTATTGGGATGAGAGACCACCAAGGAACTCCAGGGTGGCAATGTGCGGGCAGGCCATGGCAAACCACTTCTGAATGTCTCTTGCCTTGAAAACCGTATGGGGTTGCCATATAGCAACTGTGACTTGCTCATTTTAGGGAGAAAAAGCTACAAAATGGGTGATATCAGACGCCTTGAAGCCGCCCCGAAGAAAGCCGGACGGAAATAGAGCGCTCCAGAGCTTCTGGATGGTGCTCGGGGAAAGGGGCGGGTTGTGGGCACCGTGGGAGCATCTGGAATGCTCATGCATCCCATTCACAGCTCCCTGGGTGCTCTTCAGCCGCTTCCCAGCCTTTCAGACATCCGGGAGCTGCCTCAGAGGTGCCCCGGCAAAAAGGCATCACTTTTGACGTGGTGCCTTTTTTGAAGCAGGTGGATCGGCCCAGAGGACAGGGTGAGTACAGGATCTGGACGGCCGCCAGATGTTACTGTGTAGACAGGTTTTTTCGGGTGCCTTCTGAGGTGTCTGGGTCGGCCCAAAGTGCCGGTCTGTTAGCGGCCAACAAGTAGGAAATGCCTAGTGAAATCTCCAAAGCCAGACAGGCATGCAACAATAGGATTCCCTCCAGGCATGGCTTTGTCAGGTCAGGAAGAGAGTCTTGTTTTGCCGTCAGAAGAACACAACCTCTCTTAAAAATGCCTATTTAACCACGTTTGTCTGTCCCACCCTTCCTCCAAGGTGTTCAAGATGAAGTACTTTTAAACCAAACAGCAACCTCACAAGGTAGGTGGAGGTTAGAGAAAGGGGAGTCATCCACAGCTACCTAGTGAGCTTCATTTGCGAGCAAGAATTTTGAACCCAGGTCTGCCCAGGCCTTGTCTAACACTTTGCTTTTCTACAAGCTCTAGGGAAGCCCGTTCATAATTCTAATCAGAGCAGGCCGTTGGGTTGTAACTCAAGCAGAGTTTTTCTCTGTGAAAAGTGCTTTTGCATATGGCATTAGGCCACGAGCCCCTGGAATGGTTTTGGCAAAAGACGTTGTGGAGCCACGCATGGCATAGAGGCCTTCCCTGTCTCCCGCTATGGTAGATCTCCTGACAATCTGTCCTCTTGCCCGTCAGCACTGCAAAGGCCAGTGGGAGAAAAATCATGGTCAACTGGGGTGTGTGATGTAACTTCTGGCAAAAACCAGAAGTGACATCATGATATCCTTTGGGGCACTCTAGGATATGGCAAAAAGTTTATGGTTAAATCCCAAAATGCTCCAGGGAGGGAGAAGGAGTAGGCAAACTCTTTCTGCTCAGCCTCTTCTTCTTTCAAATGGCACTGGCTGATGTGGAGGTGGGCTTGCTTGGGGAGGAGAGAGACCTCAATGAGATATAACGCCATAAAGCCCACCTTCCGAAGCGGCCATTTTCCCCAGATAAACTGATCTCTGTCATCTGGAGACCAGTTGTCATTCTAGGAGATCTCCAGCCACCACCTGGAGGTTGTGAACCCCACCCACACCCTCTTGAACAAACTCCACAACAGCCTTTCCATCAGGCCCTTCCCAGCTCCACCCAGGGATTGCCATAGCAACTGCATCCTTCCCTGGAATCACAGGCCCGCCCCAACCCCCAGATGGCATCCAGTTGAGGGCTTGCTTCAACAAATCCAGGAGTGAAAGGCCATGGGTGTGCCACAACCCTGATGACTGAGATGAGCTGATGGAGAAAACCCGCTTTGGTTTTTGGGCTGCCTTTTGAGAAGCAGGCAGTGGCTTTGCTACTTTTCATGACCCTCTCTAGCTGTGGGTGCTGGAGTGAGGTGACAAATGTGATTATCAACTCTTCTAACGGTACTAATATTGGTCAGCTACTTCTTACAATGGGGGGAACTTCTTCCTCACCATTGACAAAGGGAAGAGTAGCAACCTTTTCAGATGCAACTAGATTCCAATTCAGCTGGACTGCCAGAGGCCAAAAACATTGATTTCTGTAGGGGCAACCCAGTGAGGGGATGGCCCAGGCTAACCCAGTCTCATCAGAAGCGGAACAGGATTGGCCCTAGTCCGTATTTGGATGGGAGACCACCCAAGACGTCCAGAGTCTCCATGCAGCGGCAGGCAATGGCAAACCACCTCTGAATGTCTCTTGCCTTGAAAACACAACCAGGGCCACATAAGTCAGTTGTCGGCAAAAAATAAAAAATCCTCCTAGGAGGAAGAATGCACTATAAAACAAGTAGGAAATGCCTTGTGAAATCTCCAAACCCAGACAGCCATGCTATAGGGTTGCCAAGTCCTGCTGCTGCTCTGGCAGGAGATGCTTTTCTCACGCATGGGACGTGCCCCGCATGATGATGTCACCCATAAGTGACGCCATTGCACTGGGCACATCACGCCATGGATGCTCTAGGATTCGAGTTAAAACTCTATGGTGCCATAGAGTTTTATCGCAAATCCTAGAGTGCCCCTGGAGCACTGCTCTAGGATTACTGTGAATCCTGGAGCATCTGTGGCATGACATCTCCGGCGCAATGATGTCACTTCAGGCTGATGTCATCGCATGGGGCATGCCATGCGGCGATGGGGCTGTTTGGGGGTGGGGATCCCTTGGCAGCCTGCTCTGGGCCAGCGGGTTGGGCCCACCCAAACTGGGGGATCCTCCTCCCCCAGCAGGAGCTTGGCAGCCCTACCATGCAATGATAGGATTACCTGTAGGCGGGGCTTGTCAGGTCAGGGAAGGACTGCGAAATTAACATGGTCTGGTTTTGCCATGAGAAGAACACAAACCCTCTTGAAATGTCTATTTAACCATGTTTGTTTGTTACATTTTTTATCCCACCCTTTCTCCAAGGTGTTCGGGATGATGCACATTTAAATCTAACAGCAACCTCACAAGGTAGGTGAAGGTTAGAGAAAGGGGAGCTACCCAGTGAGCTTCATATGTGAGCAAGAATTTTGAACCCAGATCCGCCCAGTCTTTGTCCAACACTCTGCTTCTCCACAACAACTCTTGTGAAGCCAGCTCATATTTATAATCAGAGCAGGCCTTTGGACTGTAACTCAATCCAACTATTCCTTTGTAGAAACAAAGGCAAGTGTTCATCAGAAATGACCTCATTATCTGCGGTGTGCGTGTGTGCTCTAGGAAATGACGAAAACTGTATGATTATTGGGAATTATTACTGGGAATTATTAGGAAGGGAATTGAAAACAAATCAGCCAGTATCATAATGCCCCTGTATAAATCGATGGTGCGGTCTCATTTGAAGTACTGTGTGCAGTTCTGGTCGCCGCACCTCAAAAAGGATATTATAGCATTGGAGAAAGTCCAGAAAAGGGCAACTAAAATGATTAAAGGGCTGGAACACCTTCCCTATGAAGAAAGGTTGAAACGCTTAGGGCTCTTTAGCTTGGAGAAACGTCGACTGAGGGGTGACATGATAGAGGTTTACAAGATAATGCATGGGATGGAGAAAGTAGAGAAAGAAGAACTCGTGGGCATTCGATGAAATTGCTGAGCAGACAGGTTAAAACGGATAAAAGGAAGTACTTCTTCACCCAAAGGGTGATTAACATGTGGAATTCACTGCCACAGGAGGTGGTGGCGGCCACAAGCATGGCCACCTTCAAGAGGGGGTTAGATAAAAATATGGAGCAGAGGTCCATCAGTGGCTATTAGCCACAGTGTGTATGTGTGTGTGTGTGTGTGTGTATATATATATATTTGGCCGCTGTGTGACACAGAATGTTGGACTGGATGGGCCATTGGCCTGATCTAACATGGCTTCTCTTATGTTCTTATGTTCTTATTAAATGCCAAAATATTTCAGGGAGGGAGAAGGATCAGGCAAGCTTTTTCTGTTCTGCCCCCTCTTCTGTCCACTGGCTGACATGGAAGTAGGCTTTGTCAACCTCTAGGTGGGATCTGAGCATCTCCCAGAATTACAACTGATGTCCAGATGACAGAAGTCATAAGAACATAAGAGAAGCCATGTTGGATCAGGCCAATGGCCCATCCAGGCCAACGCTCTGTGTCACACGGTGGCAAAAAAAAAAAAAACCAGGCGCCATCAGGAGGTCCATCAGTGGGGCCAGGACACTAGAAGTCCTCACACTGTTGCCTCCCCCCCCACAAGCACCAAGAATACAGAGCATCACTGCTCCAGACAGAGAGTTCCAACAATACGCATGGGAAGTCAGTTCCCCTGGAGGGAATGGCTGCTTTGAAGGGTGGGTTGTATGGCATTGTATCCCACTGAGGTTCCTTCTCTCTCCAACCCCACCAGTTCCCAAGCTCCATCTCCAGATCTCCAGGAATTTCCTAAGCCAGAGCTGGCAACTCTGTTAGATACTTCCTTGATGAAATCTTTCGCCCAAGAAGCTAAACTAAGATTGCCCAAATCTGGCCACTTCTCCCCTTTCCTCCACTGCCTGTCTATTAGTGGAAAAATAGGGACACAGCGGGTGCTGATGGCATCACATCACACCAGTTTGGTGGAGTGGTTAACTGTGCGTACTCTTATCTGGGAGAACCGGGTTTGATTCCCCACTCCTCCACTTGCGGCTGCTGGAATGGCCTTAGGTCAGTCATAGCTATCACGGAACTTGTCCTTGAAAGGGCAGCTTCTGTGAGAGCTCTCTCAGCCCCACCCACCTCACAGGGTGTCTGTTGTGGGGGAGGAAGGTAAAGGATATTGAGAGCTGCTCTGAGATTCAGAGTAGAGGGCGGAATATAAATCCAATGTCGTCTTCTTCTAGGAATCACCAGAAACTCTATGGTAAAACCACAGAGTTTCCAATGGATCCTAGAGGTTTTCCTTGGAAGTGCCATCATGCCTATCAGCCAGGGCTTTTTTAAAAAAGAAAAAGCCCAGCAGGGACTCATTTGCATATTAGACCACACCCCTGATGTCACCATTGTCTCACATAGGGCTTTTTTGTAGAAAAAGCCCAGTAGCAACATTTGCATATTAGGCCCACCCCTTGACACTAAGTCAGCTGGAACTGTGTTCCTGTGTGTTCCTGTTCAAAAAAAAGCCCTGCTGTCAGCCCAACAGCAACTGTTTTGTTTTGGTGGGAGACAGGACATGGGGTAGAGTATCCACACACACCCCGCAGGGGCTTGCCAGCCATACCTTCACTGGCTTTATTGGACTTTGCCCCAATTTCTCCTTACCTACTAAGATGAGTGAGAAGCCACCAATACCATGGAAAGAGACGTACTTTTCATGAAAAGGTACCTGAGTTCAAGGGTCTTAATTATATCTTCACAGATTTCTAGTACATCTTGGCTTGGGAGGAAAAAAGAGGCCTTAAGCCTTATTTTCCACTGCGGCCATCTCTGCCCTCTTTCAGTCTCTTGGTTTTGACTTGCCTATCTTTTTTTGCTTTGGACCCCATATCTTACCTCAGTCTTTCCCCACCTCTCTACATCTCAGGTTGTCAACTTTGTTTTGGGAAATACCTGGAGATTGTGGGTGTGGAGACTGGGGAGGGCAGGGTTTGGGGAAGAGCGAGACCTCAGCAGGGTACAATGCCATACAGTCCACCCTCCAAAGCAGCCATTTTCTCCAGAGGAACTGATCTTTGTAATTTGCAGTCCAGTTGTAATCCTGGGAGATCTCCAGTCACCACCTGAAGGTTGAGAACCCCACCTATATACCCCCTCAGCCAACTCCACAGCAGCCTTTCCATCAGGCCTTCTCAGTCCCGCCAAGTGGTTGCCTTAGCAACCACATCTTTCCCAGGTACCAGAGGCCCATATATGTCAAGAAGGATTCCAGTTAAGGGCTTGTTTGACATAATTCATGAGTGGGAGGAAGGCCAGGAGTGCCCTCCAGCCCTGGTGGCTGAGATGCATTGATGGTGGATTCGGCTGACACCCACTTTGGTTTTCAGGATGTTTTTTGACACCTCCACCTCTGATTTTCCACCTCCGAGAAGCAGACAATAGCTTTGCTACTTTTCATGACCTTCTCTAGCCCTGGGTGCTGGGGAAAGATGACAAATGTGATTATCAACTCTTCTAACACTAATAATAATGGTCAGCTACTTCTTATGACTGGGGGGCTTCTTACTCACCTTCGATGAAAGAAAGCATAGCAACCTTTTGAGCTGCAACTTGATTCCAATTCAGTTGAGTTGCCAGAGGCCAAGTACACTGATTTCCAGAGAGGCATTACAGTGATGTTATGGTGCAGGCTAGCCTGATCTTGTCAGATCTTGGAAGCTAAGCAGGGTTGGCTCTGGTCAGTATTTCAGTGGGAGACCATCAAGGAAGATGGGAGCTGTAAGGCAGAAGCAGGCAAGGCAATGGCAAACCACCTCTGAATGTTTAAGAACATAAGAGAAGTCATGTTGAATCAGGCCAATGGCCCATCCAGTCCAACACTCTGTGTCACACAGTGGCCCAAAAAAACCCCAAGTGCCACCAGGAGGTCCACCAGTGGGGCCAGGACACTAGAAGCCTTTCCATTGCAGCCCCCCCCCCCCCAAGCACCGAGAATACAGAGCATCACTGCCCCAGACAGAGAGTTCCAACAAATACGCTATGGCTAATAGCCACTGATGGACCTCTGCTCCATATGCTTATCCAATCACCTCTTAAAGCTGTCTATGCTTGCAGCCGCCACCACCTCCTGTGGTCCTTTGACCTGGATGGCCCAGGCTAGACTGGTCCCATCGGATCTGGGAGGCTAAGCAGGGTCAGCCCTGGTTCATACTTGGATGGGAGAGCACCAAGGGATTCCAGGCTTGTCAAGCAGACAGGCAATGGCAAACCACCTCTGTTCATCTCTTGCCTTGAAAACCCATAAGACAACTGTGACTTGGCAACACTTCATCCACACACACCCCCAGTGAAAGATGCATCTAGAAAGGACCTTTTGGATCAGGAAAAGGAAGCAAAGTTAAGAAGGAGGGGAGCAAGTC